>NW_011494761.1:1091863-1132397 GCF_000754665.1 Bison bison bison | reverse complement strand
GTAGATCACAAAGTGTAAAGTGGATTTGTTGAGATCAAATTCCCTTGTTCTTATAAGAATTTGAAGAATCTGTGTCCTTTACATTTTTGCAAGTTGACATCTAGTTTTTCTTTATACATTTAAATTTTTGCAAAGGATGTTATATTTGGCACATTGTAAATATTGCCATTTTAAAATAAGCATAACCAGTGCATAGCAGTTTGATACTAAATCATGCATTTTTGAAAAGCCTGAACAAGCCCTCCTTAACAGTTAATTTCATATCATTATTTTCTCCTTGAATTCATGTTTCCATTCTACTTCCCCCACCAAATTTTACCTCAATATAATACTTTATACTTAAGAGTCTTATTATTGGTCAACTTTTCATTATTCTTCTGAAAGATATACACACACACACATACACACATATATGTTTTAAGATTCTGTCATCCTAAAACTCAAAAGTATTAAATTTCTTCGAGATTGAGTTATAAAATTATTACTAATAGTATGTAATTGATAAAAACATATAATTAATATATATATTACCATTTTGATAATTTATTTTATAAACTTTAATAGAAATATATATATTTTTTAATGATAGCATGCTAATATTTATTTTTTTAATTTAAATTTATTTATTTTAATTGGAGGTAATTTATAATATTGTATTGGTTTTGCCATACATCAACATGAATCCACCATGGGTGTACATGTGTTCCCAATCCTGAACCCCGCTCCCAGCTCCCTCCCTGTACCATCCCTCTGGGTCATCCCAGTGCACCAGCCCCAGGCATCCTGTATCCTGCATCAAACCTGGACTGGCGATTTATTTCTTATATGATATTAAACATGTTTCAGTGTCATTCTCCCAAATCATCCCACCCTCTCCCTCTCCCACAGAGTCCAAAAGACTGTTCTATACATCTGTGTCTCTTTTGCTGTCTCCCATACAGGGTTATCATTACCAACTTTCTAAATTCCATATATATGCGTTAGTATACTGTATTGGTGTTTTTCTTTCTGGCTTACTTCACTCTGTATAATTGGCTCCAGTTTCATCCACCTCATTAGAACTGATTCAAATATATGCTTTTTAATGGCTGAGTAACACTCCATTGTGTATATGCCACAGCTTTCTTATCCATTTGTCTGCTGATGGGCATCTAGGTTGCTTCTATGTCCTGGCTATTATAAACAGTGCTGCGATGAACAGTGGGGTGCATGTGTCTCTTTCAATTCTGGGTTCCTTGGTGTGTATGCCCAGCACTGGGATTGCTGGATCGTATGGCAGTTCTATTTCCAGTTTTTTAAGGAATCTCCACACTGTTCTCCATAGTGGCTGTGCTAGTTTGCATTCCCACCAACAGTGTAAGAGGGTTCCCTTTTCTCCACACCCTCTCCAGCATTTATTGCTTATAGACTTTTGGATTGCAGCCATTCTGACTGGCGTGAAATGGTACCTCATTTTGGTTTTGATTTGCATTTCTCTGATAATGAGTGATGTTGAGCATCTTTTCATGTGTTTGTTAGCCATCTTATTGAGATGAATTGTACCTTTTGTATTCTAAATGTTTATGCCTTCATTGGTGAATGTTACTTACTGCTAGAGTGAGATAAGTTTCAGCTTTTATTTTATTCTTATTTTTTGCTCTTATAAATTTAAGGCAAAGGAATGTTGAAAACATAAATAAGTAGGTGGGAATAGAAGGAGTTTAGTTATGGGCATATTATCTAATTCTTTGAATTCCTTCTGAGTTATGTTCCATAAATCACAGTGATCTATTGCCAAACAGTAATCAATTATTTTTAATGATCTACTGTCGGACAATGTTATTAGGTAACCTTCAATTTTGTTGAAAACCAGCAATTGGAAACCGTGTGTTTTGCAAAAATCTTTGTTCCTAGTCATTAAAGTTCAGTCAGACACCAGTACTTTAATTGTTCAGGTCCACAGGAGTTAGGGTGGGTAAGAGGAATGCGGCTGCCTTTGTTTTTGTGTGTGTGTTTGTTTTTTTTCTTTGGTGGGTGGGGAAAGTTAGGAGAAGGAGTAGTCAAAGTGTGGTTAAAGAGGAAGAATCACATGCCTGCATGGCAGGTTTGTCTCAGTGAAATCTGATTTTCCTCTCTAAAGGCAGCTTGGAAAAGAGCATGTTTGTGAGGACGGGAGGCAGGCCACTCCAGAGTGACTGTCGGTGTGGAGGCAGACAGACCATGGAGGAATCTCCAGCATTCCTCCCTGCCTGCACTAGACCAGCCCAAGCCTGTAATGCAGGTCACGAGCTGTTTATGCACCTTCTGGGAGGAAGCCAGGGTTAGTGAGACCAATTCTGTTTGGGATTTGAAAGAATGTTAGTGATGTAGGTGTTATGTTCCTCCAAAATGAGGCTTCCAAGAAAGCGTGTTGTTTTTTAAAATCAATGTTTATTAGAGGGAAAAAAATAAAAAGGACAGCTTCCTAGTTTTGTTGTCTGTGTTTCAGTTATTAGGGCTTTTTCACCCATAGCATATTTAATTGGTATAATCTTTAACCAGAATTTGCAATCTGTGTGATCAAAATGTTGTACCTTTCCTAGTATGCATTTACTTTTTGCATCATTTTGAGAGTTCATGGAACGAAAAGCATAAAATGTATTGACTAGTGCCGAGCTCATGACAAGTTGGTCAGTAAGTAGGGGTAGTTATTTATCTCCTGCTTTATGAATGAAACACAGTGATGCATTGTCACTTTCTTAAGTTTGAGTCTTGGAGTGAAATTTACTAAACTTTGTATTCATGAAAGCAGATGTTAAAATTTTCACTTGTGGAGAAATAATCAGTGTGAACATTTACAGACCTGGAAATCACCAAGTACCTTAGAGGATAAGTTAGATCTTGTAATGGATGATAAGTTGAGTTAGTCAACATGAAGAAAAAGGTCATCTGGTTGTGGGAATTACTACTATTTCTATTCTTGGTACATTCAGATAGGAGTACATTTTTTTTTAATATAGTAATGATAATATTTGCTTTAAAGAAACATCATCTCCATGCTGACCTGCTAAATTTATCATCATTGTGAGAACTGTCATTTAAATGTGTGTGCCTACCTAAGCAGTATGTATTAGTTATTAGTAATAACCACGTGTCAGTTCCCAGTTAAGTTGGATGCGTGCGTTGAGAAAAACAGTCTCACAAAGTAAGCATACACCAGGAACATTGTTTCAATTCCTGATCACTTAAACATGAAACAGTATTCCCCAGATTGAAGGGGGGCTGTTCAAAATGAGAAGCCCTAGTTTTCCACGACAGCTCTGCCTGTCCTGCTTCTGTTCTGACGTGAGGACCCAGGCCTCTCTGCTGCGGCACAGATTTGAGAGAAGGGCCGAGGACCGCAGATTGATTGCAAAGTTCCATTTTTGCCCCAAAGCCAACATTTTAAGGACAGTCACTGAAGACCTTGCTTCAAGTCTTGGGCGGGTGTCTTTTAGGATGTCTTCTGCGTGATACCCTGTCTGCGTCACATTTCAGTTAAACTTCTCTTTGGTGGTTAGGCGCCTCTTTTGGGGCTCCCATCATCACCTTTTGCTTTTCCAGGTGGGTTGGGCCGGTTGCTGTTTTTCCATCTGATCTGATGACTTGTCCTCAGCACATACTGAGTGCCACTAAATAAGGTACTGAATCCTTGCTGGACCGGGAGCGAGGCTGTCTCTTGCTCTTTCTCCCACACTGCTGCCTCTCGTTCCTGTAACGGTTTCACTGTCATGAGCGAGCTGTCTGACTGTCAGGCATGTTCCTTGGAAGAGTGATTGTGCATTTCAGAATTGCTAGAGTCAGGTGACCCAGACAGGTAGAGAGGGCTGAACTCGGCCATTCTGGGTGGATTTAGAATAATCTGATGAAGAGAGTGTATGTGCTGAGGAGGTATGCCTGGGATTCTCAAAGGTTGCTGTCAGAGCCACAGCCCCGGGCTTTCTGTCTGCACCACCCAGCCATGAGCCCTTCCAGGCTGCTTGCCCCACCTCTTCTTAAGGCCCAGGGGACGCATTGGAAGTGCCATCCAGTCTTTGTCCCCACACACAAAGGACTGCTCTTATTGATTCCTTAAAACCAGTGCTGAGCGACAGAGTCCGCAGGGTGCTGCTTTCTGACCCTTAGCTCTTGCCTACTTAGTTTCATTTTCTCCCAGCCTCAGAAAATGTTCTTTAAAAAAAAAATGCTTAAAATTACTTTTATGTATAAAATGCAAATACATAGTATTTATGTCTGTGTGTGCACACATATTCTTCTGACAAAATTTCACATGCTATAAAAAAGCTGGCTTAAAACTCAACATTCAGAAAACTAAGATCATGGCATCCGGTCCCATCGCTTCTTGGCAAATAGATGGGGAAACAATGGAAACAGTGACAGACTTTACTTTCTTGGGCTCCAAAATCACTGCTGATGGTGACTGCATCCATGAAAGTAATAGATGCTTATTCCTTGGAATAAAAGCCAGGACCAACCAGGACACCTGATTAAAATACACAGACTTTACTTTGCCAACAAAGGTCCATCGAGTCAAAGCTCTGGTTTTTCCTGTGGTCATGTATGGATGTGAGAGTTGGACTATAAAGAAAGCTGAGCACAGAAGAATTGATGCTTTTGAACTGTGGTGTTGGAGAAGACTCTTGAGAGTCCCTTGGACTGCAAGGAGATCCAACCAGTCCATTCTAAAGGAGATCAGTCCTGGGTGTTCTTTGGAGGGAATGATGCTAAAGCTGAAACTCCAGTACTTTGGCCCCCTGATGGGAAGAGTTGACTCATTGGAAAAGACTCTGATGCTGGGAGGGACTGGGGGCAGGAGGAGAAGGGGACGACAGAGGATGAGATGGCTGGATGGCATCACCCACTCAGTGGACATGAGTTTGAGTGAACTCCAGGAGTTGGTGATGGACAGGGAGGCCTGGCGTGCTGCAGTCCATGGGGTCACAAAGAGTTGGACGCGAGTGAGCAACTGAGCAACAACAACAGCATAGATATAGCATAAAATCTGTCTGAAAAATATCCCTGTCCTGCGTCCACTACTTAAGACAGCTAATACAGAGACGTGGGCCCTTTCTTTCTCTCTCTTACACACACACACACTCAAAGAAATCTGTAATGTTATATCTGTGTCTGTTTTGAGCATAAAGTGTATCAGACTGTACAGATGCTCTGTTTGCTTTCTCCATCAGCCCCTTCTCTGCCGGGACAGAGAGCTGCCTCATGCTTTTCATTTGCTGCAGAGTGTTCCAAGCATGGATGTGCCCACCTGGTTTTATTGTTCATTTGCCCGTTGGCGGCATCTAGTGCGTTTCCCCAGATTTCTCCTCTTGGCACCAGTGCACTGTGCATATACTTGTGCTCATGATCGCTCCATTCAAGGTAGATAAGAGGTGATTAGAGTGTGCGACTTTAATATTTAATGCATATTACTTTATTGGCTTCTAAAGTGTCTGTGACACTTCAGAAGAGATTCTGAGATTGTTTTAGGTGAAATTTTAGGTTTTGACAAGCCTTGTCCCTTAATTTCATTTAATTCAGTAGCTCTTGTAGTATATCAGATCGCAGATCAGTGCCTTCTCTCCTTGTTTAAAAATAATCTGGAGCTCTCTTCTCTGCTTAGAGTTCCTACAAAATATTTCTCAATCCTTGGTCTGAAGGTAATTTCAACATTTTCTAGTAGTTGGTCTGCCATTGAGACATGATGGCTGAGAGGTTTAGTCCTGATTCTGCCAGACCTTGTGGTCTGGGGCAGATGACTCCCTCCTGGGCTTGGGGCCAGAATTGATGGGTTACGAGGTGTGCGCAGTGTGGTCCACACGGAGCACCTGGTACCTGCTGGTTGTGTGCCCCCACACAGCCACCTCTCTTCACTCAGCTCTTCAGTGCCTCTCGTGTGCTGGGAGCATAAAGATAGATAAGACATGGTCCCTTTACACAGGGAGCTGAGATTGTCACAGGAGTGTGTTTGCTCAAAACGAAAGGATTTCCTCCTCCTCTTTCCATGTGAGCCTTATTTATAGCCCGTCTGCTCTCTCCCCTGCCAGCCAACTGCTGCATGGTAAGGGACAGCCTCTCACATCTTCATTCTTTCTGGCTAACAGTCATTCAGCCCTGAGCATGTGCCCAAAACATGGCTAAAAACTGAAGTGTGAAGGTGTGTGTAGGACAGTCTGTGTCTGTGAGATGCTCACAGGCTGTAGGGAGGAGAAATGAAAGAGCCCCAGGGTTGTGAAAGACTCCTTTGGCTTCTCTGCTACAGCTTTCCACCTGTGAACTGGCTGAATTTTACTTTGCATTGCATGTATTAATAAGGATAAAGAATCTCCATCCTCTCTTCTGCAAGAGCACAGAATATGAGGTGCTATTAATAGTTAAAGGGCACTTAGTTCTCTGTTGAAACCTGGAATGTCCTCACACCAACTCTCACTTCCCTGTGGATTACTTTTGTAAAGTCAGAGGCATTTTCTTTCCCAGTATTGAGCTAAAACTAGAGGGCCTTTAAAACCCCTGGCCATCTAGAGCCGTTGCTCAGGTAGAACCATTTTAGTAAAAGTACCTTTTGCTGCCACATCCTGCAAAGAGACAGCAGGTCACTGGGACCAATGGGCTTGTACCCCTGCTTCCTGGGGACTTTTCCCCTCACTCCAGTGAGCTTCGTTGGGACAGGCGCATCTTCAGACTGTTGACACAGAGTAGGAAATGTTCAGTCGCTCAGTCGTGTCCAACTCTTTGCGACCCCATGGACTGCAGCACACCAGGCCTCTCTGTCCTTCACTGTCTCCTGGAGTTTCCTCAAGCTCGTGTCCATTGAGTCGATGATACCATCTGACCATCTCATCCTCGGTCGTGCCCTTCTGCCCTCCATCTTTCGCAGGAATAGGTCTTTTCCAGTGAGCTGGCTCTTCCTGTCAGGTGGCCAGAGTATTATAGCTTCAATGTCAGTCCTACCAATGAATATTCAAGGTTAATTTCCATTAGGATGGACTGGTTTCATCTCCTTGCTGTCCAGGGGACTCTTAAGAGTTTTCTCCAACACCACAGTTAGAAAGCATCAATTCTTCAGCTTTCAGTCTTCCTTATAGTCCAACTCTCACATCCATACATGACCACTGGAAAAACCATAGCTTTGACTAGATGGACCTTTGTAGGCAAAGTGATGTCTCTGCTTCTTAATATGCTGTCTAGACTGCAAGGAGATCCAACCAGTCCATCCTAAAGGAGATCAGTCCTGGGTGTTCATTGGAGGGACTGATGCTGAAGCTGAAACTCCAATACTTTGGCCACCTGATGTAAAGAGCTGACTGATTTGAAAAGACCCTGATGCTGGGAAAGATTGAGGGCAAGAGGAGAAGGGGATGACAGAGGATGAGATGGTTGGATGGCCTCACTGACTCAATGGACATGAGTTTGGGTAAACTCTGGGAGTTGGTGATGGACAGGGAGGCCTGGAGTCCTGCAGTTCATGGGGTCATAAAGAGTTGGACATGACTGAGCGACTGAACTGAACTGAACTAGGTTTTTCATAGCTTTTCTTCCAAAAAGCAAGCATCTTTTAATTTCATGGCTGCAGTCACCATTTTCAGTGATTTTGGAGCCCAAGAAATAAAAGTCTTATCACTGTTTCCATTGTTTTCCCATCTATTTGCCATGAAGTGATGGGACCAGATGCCATGATCTTAGTTCTCTGAATGTTGAGTTTTAAGCCAACTTTTTCACTCTCCTCTTTCACTTTCATCAAGAGGCTTTTTAGTTCCTCTTCACTTTCACTTGCCATAAGGGTGGTGTCATCTGCATATCTGAGGTTATTGATATTTCTCCCAGCAATCTTGATTCCAGCTTGTGCTTCATTCAGCCCAGCATTTCTCATGATGTACTCTGCATATAAGTTAAACAAGCAGGGTGACAATATACAGCCTTGACGTACTCCTTTTCCTATTTGGAACCAGTCTGTTGTTCCATGTCCACTTCTAACTGTTGCTTCTTGACCTGTATATAGGTTTCTCAAGAGGCAGGTTGGGTGGTCTGGTATTCCCATCTCTTTCAGAATTTTCCACAGTTTATTGTGATCTGGATAGTCAAAGGCTTTGGCATAGTCATAAAGCAGAAATAGATGTTTTTCTGGAATTCTCTTGCTTTTTCGATGATCCAACAGATAACTGGCAATTTGATCTCTGGTTCCTCTCCCTTTTCTAAATCCAGCTTGAACATCTGGAAGTTCTCAGTTCACATACTGTTGAAGCCTAGCTTGAAGGATTTTGAACATTACCTTGCTAGCATATGAAATAAGCACAATTATGCAGTAGTTTGAGCATTCTTTGGCATTGCCTTTCTTTGGGATTGGAATGAAAACTGGCCTTTTCCAGTCCTGTGGCCACTGCTGAGTTTTCCAAATTTGTTTGCCTATTGAGTGCAGCACTTTAACAGCATCATCTTTTAGGATTTGAAATAACTTAGCTGGAATTCCATCACTTCCAGTAGCTTTGTTTGTAGTAATTCTTCCTAAGGCCCACTTGACTTCACACCACAGGATATCTGGCTCTAGGTGAGTGATCACACCATCGTGATTATTTGGGTCATTAAGGCCTTTTGTTTTGTACAGTTCTTCTGTGTATTCTTGCCAGTCTTCTTAATCTCTTTTGCTTCAGATAGGTCCTTATCGTTTCTGTCCTTCATTGTGCCCATCTTGCATGAAATGTTCCCTTGGTATCTCTAATTTTCTTGAGGATATTTCTAGTCTTTCCTGTTCTGTTGTTTTCCTCTATTTCTTTGCACTGATCACTGAGGAAGGCTTTCTTATCTCTCCTTGCTGTTCTTTGGAACTCTGCATTCAGATGGGTATATTTTTCCTTTTCTCCTTTTCCTTTCACTTCTCTTCTTTTCTCAGCTATTTGTAACACCTCCTCAGACAACTGTTGTGCCTTGTTGCATTTCTTTTTCTTGGGAGTGGTTTTGGTCACCACCTACTGTACACTGTTAGAAAGCTTCGTCCACAGTTCTTCAGGCGCTGCCTATCAGATCTAACCCCTTGAGTCTGTTTGTCGCTTCTCCTCTCTTAATCCTAAGGGGTTTGATTCAGGTCATAACTGAATGATCTACTGGTGTTCCGTACTTTTTTCTAGTGAAGTCTGAATTTGGCAATAAGGAGCTGGTGATCTGAGCCACAGTCAGCTCCTGGTCTTGTTTTGCTGACTGTATAGAGCTTCTCCATCTTGGCTGCAAGGAACATAATCAATCTGATTTCAGTATTGACCATCTGGTGATGTCCATGTGTATAGTCATCTCTAGTGTTTTGTTGGAAGAAGATGCTTGCTATGACCAGAGCGTTCTCTTGCCTAAACTCTATTAGCCTTTGCCCTGCTTCATTTTTTAGTCCAAGGTCAAATTTGCCCGTTACTCCCAATTTCTCTGACTTCGTACTTTTGCTTTTCAGTCCTCTATGATGAAAAGAACATCTTTTTTTGGTGCTATTTCTAAGGGTCTTACTGGTTTTCATAGAACCGTTTAACTTCTGCTTCTTCGACATAAGTGGTTGGGTCATAGACTTGGATTACTGTGATGTTGAATGGTCTTCCTTGGAAAAGAACTGAGATGATTCTGTCGTTTTTGAGATTGCACCCAAGTATTGCATTTTGGAGTCTTTTGTTGAGTATGAGGGCCACTCCATTTCTTCTAAGGTATTCCTGCCCGCAGTGGTAGATGTAATGGTCATCTGAATTAGATTCACCCATTCCCATCCATTTTAGTCCTCTTTCTCCTCCAAACATTTTCTTCTTTGAAAAATAATAATTTTTCTTTGAGAACTCAGGGATACCTTCTTGCTTTTGTTACCATTACAGGTCTCATTTATTTGGTTTGTTCATAATAAGTATATTAAGTTTGACTTTATTTTAAAACTCTGTCCTGGCACAGAATTTAAATTAATGTCTTATTGAGGTGCGAATGGGCGTGGAGGCTCCTTTTAAAGGAGCTTTAAGCATTTGTTGCCCCAATAGGATCGGAGCATAATAGTATTGAGCTTGAGAAAGATGATTTTCTCAATAGAAATAATTTATCATTGCTCGAGGTAGTGAGAAATTATTAATTTTTTTCTCAGAGCATTTTGTTTTGGTCAGTGTTTTCCGGAGATGCATGACACCCTCCTTTATGAAGACCACTTCATTTTATGTGTTTTGTTGGCCCCTGAGATAATGTTGGTAGGTTTATCTGGTAATGTTGGTAGGTTTATCTGGTAATCCTCAGAAGAAAATGTATGCAGGTATATGCATCATTTAACCAGTAGAGGCTAGTGGTTCACACTGTGGCTGTGTGTGTGCTAGGTCACTTTAGTCACGTCTGTCTCTCTGCAACCCCATGGACTGTAGCCCGCCAGGCTCCTCTGTCCATGGCATTTCCCTGGCAGGAATACTGGAGTGAGCGGCCATTTCCTCCTCCAGGGGATCTTCCCGACCTAGAGATCGAGCCTGTACCCCTTGTGTCTCCTGCGATGGCAGGTGAGTTCTTTACCACTAGCGCCGCTTAGGGAGCCTATAAAGCAGTGGGGAAATGGTATTTCCTTCCTCCACCCGTGAAGATATACTTGTCATGGTGAGACAGTGAGGCTGGCTCTGGTGAGGTTGGTCAATCAGAAGAGCACCATCTACCAGAAGAGAATCTCTGTGAGCATTCTGAATACTATATTAATGGAAGCTGTGGCCCGTTCAGTACTGTTACCATGTTATTATTGTGTACAATTTCCAGTGTATTTTTCACATAAACCTATAATGCTTAAGCCAGCTGCATTTATGTTTTTTCTACAAATCCTGCATATTCAAACTTCCTTTCTGCTTGCTATCACCTTCTATAAACTCTGGGGTTTCTTCTTAGCTCCTGGAAAAAAGTCTTCCTCACTTTATTTCTCCCCTCCCTGTGTGATGCTAAAGCTGAAACTCCAGTACTTTGGCCACCTCATGCGAAGAGTTGACTCATTGGAAAAGATTCTGATGCTGGGAGGGATTGGGGGCAGGAGGAGAAGGGGACGACAGAGGATGAGATGGCTGGATGGCATCACCAACTCAATGGATATGAGTTTGAGTGAACTCCAGGAGTTGGGGATGGACAGGGAGGCCTGGCGTGCTGCAATTCATGGGGTCGCGAAGAGTCAGACACGACTGAGCGACTGAACTGAACTGAATTGTGTTTCTGTAGACAGCCCTCTGTGTCTAAAGAGGTGCTGGTTATCAGCGGGCTGACAGGTTATGTGTGAGGAAGGGGAGAGCTGAGTCACTAGTCACAGATGTGGGAAAATGTCTTGGGCTCCAGGAGCCTCAGAAAGCTTCAGCTGTATGTGGCCAGTCTTTCTTCTTTGACCACTTTCCTAATTGCTGTCTTTCTTAGAAGATCCTGCGATATCTTTTCTACCCACTTAACTGTATTAAGTGTTCCATTTATTTATAACTCCTCTCCAGCTCTGAAATAGACCCAAGGGTTCACCACAGACCTGAAGATATACTTAGGGTAGCATGACAGATAGAAATTAGTAAATACTTTAGGCTTATCCAAAATAAAAATAAAAATGTCCTACATCTGGGACTTTTTGAAGCTCTCCTCTCTCTGCTTTATATAGCAAAGGGAAAAATGAATCGCTCCATAACAAGGGATCCTAAAAGATACCAGACTCAATTAAAATTGACTGAAGTTCTGGGGAGCTCTCCAGATTATACTCCACAAATACTAATACGGTAGTATCATTTTCAGCCATAAATCATCTCGCTGGATCTCCTGTCTCTTCCTGGAGAGAGATCATGGACAGTAATATACTGTCTCTTGAACCAACACAGTGTAAATTTCACTGCTCATAATTTCCAGTGTGTGGAGAGAGCCTGGTGAAGAAGTAGCCCTGAATGGTTCTGCTGGGGATGGCAGCTCAGCTGAGTGGCAGATGAGCCTGTAGTGGGCTGACCTCCTGTCCTTCAGTGTCCTCTTTCCCGTCTGTGACTTCCTGCAGAATCATTTGCATATTTCATTTCATGTACATTTATCTCATTCCAGCCTCTTAATCCTTCTGTTGAGTTATATATGATCTGAATAAATGTTTTCTATGGTCTGACTTTAAAAAAAGATGAATTGTGACACCGTTCAGTGTATGAGGGATGGTAAAGATAGAAAGTCGGAAACAGGGGAATGCATGTAACTTTGGAAGGAGTTCTGTATAGTATATTTAAGAAAAGGGGGCAGTTACTTTTATTAATGTATTGTTCAGTTACTAAGACGCGTCTGACTCTTTGCAGCCCCGTGGACTGCAGCGCGCCAGGATTCCCTGTCCTTCACTGTCTCCTGGAGTTCGCTCAAACTCACGTTCATTGAGTCAGTGATGTTATCCAACCGTCTCATCCTCTGGCACCCTGCCCTCATTCTTTCCCAACATCTTAATGTAAATATTGTTTTGAATTTAGGAGTAGAAGGACAGTCTGTGGAGATTTCCAATATTGTAGACATCCGAAAAGAGCATAACTATGAGATTGCAATGAGAATTTCTTCCAGCATCAACAGCCAAAACAGATTTTATACTGACCTAAATGGATACCAGGTAATTTTCCATTAAAATGTTTAAATGATGGTTTTAGTATGTACCTTTTATATATGATAACAGGCAAGTTAATTTTGGATCCTTTGAAAAAATATAAGGTTGCAAATTTCTAAAATAAAATTGAATTTTAACAGACACTTTTAGGTTATGTATCTAACCAGGTTTTCAAGGATAGAAAAAAATATTTGCAAGATTATTTTGTAAAACATCTATTTGTAAGGATTTGTTTTTTCAAAGGAAAATCTGGGGACCACTATGCATGTTAAATACCTTGATATATATGAATTTTTCTAGTAGAAGGAAATATTAATATTAATTAGGGATTGATAGAGTATACCTTTTATTTCCTCATAAGGAATTGGTCTATCCGTATTTAGTTTGTTCCACATATGTTTTTAAACGTATGCTTTAACAGTGGGCTCTTTTCAATTACAGGAAATCCTTCTCTACTGATGTATGTGTGTGTGCACATTTATACACATACATATATGTGTACGTAGACACAGACATACAGATAAAAACATCTATCTGTTTAGAAATGTGAATAGCTGTATTTAATCAAAGTGTTCGTGAAATAGTTTGAAATAGTAATGGGAAAATTGATTGGTAAAATTTTGTTCAGATTTTCATTTCTCTAATTTACTAGAGCGCTTTTGATTGCTACCTAAATCTATATGCAAAGTATATGTGTGTAACAACATATATTTGAAATAATACTATTAAAAACATGAGCATGTCTCTGAGACATTAGCATTTTAGAAATTTCTGACTACGAATAGAAATAATTTCACAAATGCTATTACTCTGATTTTCAACTGGAATGAGGGAAAGGATTGTGATAATTTTCTCTTCTACAATTTCCTGCAAAAGTTAAATTTAAACCTTTGCAAAGCATAAAAATTGCAGCATGCATTTTAAATTAACATGTTAATTCTACTACAGCTGTTTGGCTTTCAGATGAAGCCCTGGCTTTATGGTGATTCATTTTCCTTGTGTACAAAAGAAAGGCGTTTCTAAGTCCTACAGAAGCAATAATTTGTATATGTGGGTGTATACATGAATGAAAAAACTTAGTACAAATGAAAATGTGAATTTTCTTTACAAAGATAGAGCACGTTAATAAATAGGAAAACATTATTTTTCAGACTGTAAGCTAAATGTTGCTTCTTTTTTAGAATAGGCCATTTCTTATGCTTTGAAAATAATAGTTGCTTTGGCCAAA
This sequence comes from Bison bison bison, assembly GCF_000754665.1. Taxonomy (NCBI): domain Eukaryota; kingdom Metazoa; phylum Chordata; class Mammalia; order Artiodactyla; family Bovidae; genus Bison; species Bison bison. The sequence continues at coordinate 1,118,616 of NW_011494761.1, read as the reverse complement.
CTAGAAGTCTAGACCCACAAATGGGGAGCGTAACAGCTACACAGTTGCGACAGTTTTAGATGCCTTTTCTTTCAGTATAAACTCAGTTGGAGTAGAAAGATCAGGATTGGCGATTTCGTACTAGCTAGCTTTCGTGCCTTCCTTTTTAAAAAACATTTTACAGGGTTGTTTTTTTTTTTTTTTCCCCTACCAGGTTGTTAATTTCCTAGGGCTGCGATACAAACTGGGTGACTTAAAACAAAAATGTATTCCCTCACAGTTTTGGACTTCAGAAGCCAGAACGAAGGTGTGGCTAGGCCCCTCCCTCGGTCAGCTCTAGGAAAGGGTGGCCTTGCCTCTTCTGGCTCCTGGGGGTCGCTGGCAGTGCTTGGCACGCCGTGTGTTGCGAACACATGGCTGCGGCTCCTGCCTCTGCTCTCATGCGGTCTCCTCGTGTCCCTGCGTGTCTGTATGTCCAAATTCCCCGTTTCTTGTGAGGATACCGTTCTTTAGATTATCACCCACCCCAACCCAGTGTAACTTGGTTATCTCTGCAGAGGCCACATTTCAAAATAAAATCACATTCACAGGTTCTGAGTGAACATGAATTTGGGGGGACTCTATTGAGAACCAGTAAATTGAATGACTGGTGAAGATTAAGATGTTATTTGTGAAATACCCAGTACTGTGCCCGGTGTTCATGGACACTCAGTAGGTGTTAACTATTGTGCTTACATTGTACTTCTCCTGTTCTGAGTTCCATGTTAAAGTTTCATGAGTTTAAAAGAAGACATGACATTTTTATGTGGTGTGAGTAAGATTTCCGATAATAGAGTCTCTGTTTGACATCTCTTCCTGAGGTTTGAGTGACTCTCCTTGACCCAACCAGCTTAGTTCATTATCAGTCTCTCTCAAAAACTAAAGGTAGAGTTGTATTTCATGCATTCAGATAGTAAACCAAGAAAAATTGGAATTTGGAACTGTCTACATTGAAACTAAACAAGAAGAGTAAGCATTGAATAGTTTTTAAATATAAAAATGCATTTGATTATTACAACAGAGTATGTTAGAGGATATGGTGGCGAGATGTGTGGTATTTATTAAAACTGATTCAAGAATTATGAGAGACATTTCTTGAAAGGGGATACGGAGCTATTAAGCTTTGCATTCATTACAAAGCCAGTATGTTAGATTTAGATGAGAAATGAATACTTAATACCTTTATAACTTGTTTTATGCAAATATGGAGAGCTAGAAGACTTTTGTTAAGGATTTTTATTCTGAATTTAAATAGTAATGCCTATTTAAAAAAAAATCTAGATAAGTTCTACCTTTCTCACTTAAACATTTTCTAAGACGCTCATGATTTTTCTTCATCTTGAAGAATCTTTTAATTTCTAAGTTAGCTGTTCTGTTGGACAAGAAAGGTGCTGTACCTTTTTCTATTTGGGAAAAAAGCCATCTGCAGTCAATAGTAATGTTTTTAAGTACGTTTGTAAATATCACTGGATTTTCTTAACGATAGTTGTTTGGTCTTGCAGATTCAGCCTAGAGTGACGATGAGCAAATTGCCTCTCCAGGCGAACGTCTACCCCATGACTACGATGGCGTACATTCAGGACGCCGAGCGCCGCTTGACTCTGCTCTCAGCTCAGTCTTTGGGTGTTTCGAGTCTGAAGAGTGGTGTGTATTCTGTAGATGCTCATTGCTCTCACTAGTCTCACTCTCTGTTAGTCGTGTGTTGGTTACCTTCCTCAGTCACAAGCTTTTTTCTTTTTAGAACCCGACTGTTAATTTTGAGCTTTGTGAGACTGACATAAAATAATAAATTTCCTCAATCTTCAGATGAAAACAAACCCAAAAGTTCACAAAACTGGTGATTTTTAAAGATAATATACTTTTCCCAATAGCCCACTGTTTGCAAAATTCTGTCATTGTTGTGACTGAATGGATATGGAAATTCAGACTCTGACTAAACTAAATTTAGATAATTTGAAGTTTAGATATTAATAAATTAGCCAGGGTTGCCAAAGGGGAAAGTTGCAGTTCAAACTTAGGTCCTTTTCTGAGTCACGTCGTCCTAGGATGCTGCCGCCTGAGAGGAAAAGGGGAGCAGAGATGATACGGACATGGCGATAAAGAGGCGGATGCTGCCGCCTGAGAGGAGAAAGGGAGCAGAGATGATACGGACGTGGCGATAAAGAGGCGGCAGACACAACTGCACAGACGCCGGACGGGCCGAGGCGGGGGAGGGGAGAGGGCAGACGCTGGGTGTCGTCTGGGAAGCTTTCTACTGGGAGACTTGTCCTTCATAATACCTGTTTTTAATTATTTACATGTCAGTTGCCCCTCTTTGCTTACATACTAAGAGTTGCTAAGACAAGTGTGTTACGGAGCTGGGCGGGTAATAAGTGAGAGTAGTTGCCTGGCGTAGTCATTTCATGCTGGGCATATGCATACATTCTGTACGTCCTTACACAGAAAACTTGACTGTCCATCATTTTCCTTTGTGGCCTTCATTACACAAAATCCTGAGATCATGTCACCAAGACATGAATGCAGTTATAAAAATAAAAATGGCCGCACCTCGGGGATGCAGTAGGGAGTGCTGAGATTTGGGTGAGTTGCAGAGCACACCCCCGTGTACAGACCTTGTTGCCGTGGGGAACTGGCCCCGCGTTGTCACCGTCTGCAGCTTTTCACAAAAAGCCCATCTGGAATTTTACAGGAAGTCGCCCATTCTGTAAATGTTGACATGATTTTTTAATAATCAGAATGTAAAACCTGTTGGTGTCAGATACGACTCCTGAGCTACCCATTTTTAAACCCTGCCTAAAATTCCCCAATTTGGGCTCCACGCTGGGGTCTCACAGAGTCGGACACGACTGAAGTGGCTTGCAGCATAGGGGACTGGGCCTTAGGCTTCAAGCAGTCATGCATCTAACAGTTGTCTCACTTCTCTGGTAAAGACCCTGCGATAGACGCCTAGGCACCCTCAAGTTTGCATAACTTCAGACATAAAAGCAATTTGAGTATAGGCGAGGAGCTTACTATGTGTCACATAGTGTGTGGGCTAATATTTGAAGTCAGGGAGAAGACTTAGAAAGGACCGAGAGGTTGATAGACTGCTTTGGATGTGAAGTGATAGAACTTGAGACAAGCATGGGGACAGTTAGCGCCAGGGCCTGAGGAGCACCTTCTAGACCGCTGTCTTACAAGTGTGGGGAAAGTGACAACAGGACTCTAACCCCCATGGTAACTTTACGTGCTGGCTACCCAGACTGCAAGGCAGGAGCCGCGTTTGGTCTACCTGTGTGAGCATAATAGTTACTAACACAGTCTGTAGATTTTCCTTTTACTCCAAGTGATGGCTCAGTACAATAGCAAATATTAATGGATGGGTAGGTGAATATATATATTTAAGTGTGTGTGTGTGTGTGTGTTACTTAGTCGTGTCCGACTCTTTGTTATCTCATGGACTGTAGCCCACCAGGCTCCTCTGCTCATTGAGTTCTCCAGGCAAGAACACTGGAGTGGATTGCCATTTCCTTCTCCAGTATATTTAAGGTAGTATAACTTTAATGGTCTTTTTGTTTTTTTGTATAATCTTAGACATATAAATATGTCTCTGGTGATTTTCTTTTAGTTTGTAATTTCATAACCTAACTATTAGGGTTATAGCCTAAACTAGAGGAGTTACTGAATTACTACATAGCAAATAGAGGAACCAAATATAACAACTTTTTGAGCTAAAGGAGAAAAGACCACTGGGAAATCACTAATAAAGTATCAGAGAGGGAAGCATTTACACAGTGGGTGTCCCCAAATCCTCAGGCTTCAGAGAATCTCCACACGTCAAGTAACCTAAAATGTTACTTCAGATCCTTTTTAGATCTGTCCTTCTGTATTTTTCTTATTACTCCATGTGTGATATATATATTTCTTAACCTCATAAACATTTTTCAGTTCCAAATGCTGTTGCTAAAAATTTGGAGGCCTTTACTCTTTTGATCAATATTTTTAAGTTTTACTTTCATTTTGATCATTTCTATCCCATTTAAATTTCTTATCAGATTTTACAAAATGCTGATGAAGACAAGAAGAAATACAATCCTATTTTGTGAATTTATGCTAAATGCTCTGAGCTGTTGTCGAAAGGAACCCCGTGGCTTCCCCGACTGGAGGGGAAGCGTACGTCTAGACTCTCTGCTTTGTATTTGTGAGATTCTCAGTGAATAACCCTGGCCTGTTTGTTTCCTTGTTTGCTAGGTCAGATTGAAGTTATCATGGATCGAAGACTCATGCAAGATGATAATCGTGGCCTTGAGCAAGGTGTCCATGATAACAAGATTACAGCTAATTTATTTCGAATACTACTAGAAAAGAGAAGTGTCGTGAATATGGTAGGAAAGAAGCTCTCATGTTCCAATGTTGACTGTTCTTTGCCATCCAAAAATGTGACCTTATACTTTATTTTTTGCATTTTCTGATATTGAGATGTCTTTGTATTAGACTTAGCCTATATTCACAAGAAAGAGAACTTCAGTTATGTGTATCGTGTAAGATTCATATTTAGGCATTTTATTTTTTGTTTTGCTTATTATGTAGATATAAAATAATGTTAAGCAATCAGTTTGGATAAAATTTCCTGAAATTACTTTGACAGAAGCAAGAGTTCAGTTTAAAGAATAGACCTTAGTCATATACTTAGGAGATTAAGTTTGATCAGTAAAATGTATCTGAAGCTTCAGCGCACTCGTGCTGGTCTTAGGCTCGTCCACTGAAAGCGGGTTACTTGTCTGCTTTCTTGTTCAGTTTTCGTTTCTCAAAGCGAAAGTCCAGCGCTCTGTGCAGAGTCTGGCAAAGACGCTGTTGGGCATGAACTCACCTGACAACATACTCCTTGAGAAGGCAGCACCAGTTCCCCCCAGAACCCCCGCAGACTGCAGGCCCCCACCTCAAGGGCCCCGGACGCGGCCCTCCTCCTGGCTCTGTTCTCTGGCTCTCTGCGCCAACGTCAGACCTCTCTGCTCTGTGCAGCCGGTGGCCTCCCGTCCGCCTTGCAGATGGAGCAGCTCTAGGGCTCCCGGTCCTGGACCCCGGGCGTCTGCTCCCCGCCTCCCGCTCCCTGTGCTGGCCTCCTCTCCTCCTCGGCCGGTCCTCCGGTCTTCCGCTGTTCTGGAGCCGACCCGTCGCCCTCCCCGGGACCCTTCGTTAGTCATCCTCCCTGCGTCCCCGGCCCTGCCCCTACAGCCTTTCTGCTGGCTTGTAAGCACCATTTGTTTTCTTCTGTTAAACACAAACCCACACGCAGCTGACGCTCAGCCTCTCATCCGCGTCTCCCTGCACCGGCCCCTCCGCGCTGAGGCCGGGCTGCCGGCTGCGTTGGTGCCCTCTCCTCTCGTGCCGCTGTGCTCCAGGCGGGCTTCGGCTCTTCGGCTCTGGGGCCGCTCGCCCCAGCGGGTGTGGTCGGTCGTCATCTTACCTCCTTGCGCAGCAGCATGTGACACTGACCGTTGTCAGGTCCTGAAACACTGCCAAGCCAAGGCTCCCGTGGGCCCTGCGTACCTGGTTTTCCTCCGGCCTCTGGGACGGTTCTTTCTGTCTCTCCGATAGCTCTGTATTCAGCTTTAAATATTAGAGCCCTCGAGGCTCAGCCCCGGGCCTTCCCCTTTCCTCACTTTGTATGTTATTCCTTCGCATCAGCTGGAACTGACAGATACAAACCCTCAGCTTCTGTTTCACCTCTCGCCTTGAGACTCACCCATCTGGTTGCTTCCTGGCATTTCTTTGTGTGTTTCTAAGGGCATCTCAAGCCTGACACACTCAGAACCATGGTCCTGATCGCCCCCTTCCAAGTGCCCCCTCTCTGATAACCAGCACTGCTTTCCATGCAGCCCGACCGCTGAGGGTCGTCCCTGGTGGACGTTCTCCCACACCTGCTCTCTTTGCACAGCAGTCTTCACCTTCACTTAGGCTGTATCGCTGCCTAAATATTTCAAATCTACAAACTTGATTGCTTTGACAACTCTAATTTTAACTAGCATCTTGTGTTTTCTGGAGGTAGGCTATGCGCACCCACCCTGCCGTCTTCTTTCTGCTCTGTCTGCTCTGAACCCAGTGAGCAGCAGCTTTGTTTTTGAAGCCGAGTCTGTCCCACCGTGCCCTGCTTCCCGGCTCTACCTTCGCGTTGCTCCCGACCGTGGCTCGCGGAGCCCCGTGCTCGCGGCCCTGCCTGTCCCGCCTTCTCTACTGATGCGTGTTCTCCCTGTTCCCGCAGGCCTCAGCGCTTCCTGTGCGCCCGGCCTTCCCCGCACCTTTGCACACGCCTTTCAGTCTCTACCCAGCGATTCTTCGTAATCAGGTGTTCAGATCTGAGTCTCCTTCAGCAGCTTCTTCGGCTTGACCAGATTCGAACCGCCCTCAGAATCATGCACGTTTCCTGTGTGTGTGGTTGTGTGGTCATTGTCCTTCTCCTCCTGTGGGCTTAAGAGTCGCATCTCCGTCTGCTTCAAGGATGGTTCCCGGCACAGCAGACACCCAGTGTGTGTTGCATGCACGAGCACACAAGAGCTGCAGTGCCTGAGCTGGGAGAGCATGCTGCCCGGCTGTCCTTACCGCAGTCACTGCTTGCTGCCGGTCGCCCTGTGAGCGCTCCGTCGCCCCTGGATTCCAGGGACGTGTCTGCTTCGTCTGCATGTGCCCCCGCCCAGCCTCCTGGCCTGCGGTCGGCATTTTATAGATAAAATACTGGTTGGTTTAGTGAAATGGCAGCAGCTAATTAAGGCAAACAATTCTCTCCGTATTTAGAATCTTTTAGGAAAAAGGTTTTAATATTCACTTTACATGTCAATATTTATACCAGTTCTTGGGACTCATGGTTTAAATCAATTAGTGACAAGATAGCTTAGTTTTAGGACTAAAACGGCATACAAAAATCATGGTCTGGGTGCTGGCGGCTACTATCTTTTGCTTCTCCTGAAATGTTTCTGGCTCTGATGATTTTTCTCTCCACTGATACTAATTTACAAAACTTCTGTTAACTATAGCAATAAGAATTTTTTTATGTCAGATCTATAAAGCTGTCACTTAGAAGTTAAATAATTTGTTTATTCTCATTCAAAACTCTTTGCATAGTGATTGATTTCAGTTTGATGCAAAGTTTTTATAATCCTGTCTTGGTTAAATTCGTCTTTTGCTCAACTATAGATTCTTGGGCTTAAGTCAATAGTTTCTTTTAAATAAAAAATGAACCAGAGAAGAGAAGATACATTTTAATTTCTAGTGAAATTAATTAAAATGACATTTGATTAAGAAATGTTACAAATCACGTAACTTAAATTTTCTAGAAAGTGTTTTTATTTTCAACCAGACTAATGACTAAAATGTCGATGGTAGAAATTGACATGGGGAGACATTCCCTGGAAAGGAAGGCTTTTTAGTGGGAAGCTTTGAACCTGCTGGATCCTCATGGTGATAATCCTGGATGACTAAATGGAAGCACTGTGTTCTCAAGGCCTTTGCAGAGGCAGTGAGAACAAGATTGGAATGACATATATCACTGGGAGAGGTGTACATGCCCAGCGGAGGACTGCCACTGTGTGAGGTCTTTGACAGTAATGACGCCCAAGGCTCAGCAGAAGAACAAAATAGAAATTATCTCATTAGCGTTGACTTTTTAGGATTTATTTCTTTGACCCCTACTTCCTACCCTTCCTGCTGGCAACTAGAATAATAGTAAAGGGGACAGTGAACTAGAAATCATTGCACTGGAGGTACTCATGTGTTACAGTTGGGTCATTTTGCTTCTGGGTACGAGTTCTTTACATAAAAGGAGAGGAATTTTGGAGCTATCAGGTGACAATCACAAGTGCTGACTGGGCTCCAGGAAATGATAGCAAGAAGGAGGTTGGTCAGGTTTAAGGGAGATGCTTACGTTAGGTGACCAGAGGGGCTGCTGAACATGAGGATGGCTGCCTGGCCCACATCAGAGCCGCAGTGCAGCCCCAGATGGCCATTTCTACTCGAGGTTGGGGGCCCAGTGGGACTTCATTTCCCAGTGCTTGGGGTAAAAAAAAAAAGTATCTGTTTGGATAAGTTTTCATTACTGTAGTCATTTTGATGATTTTAAATATGAAATCTCCTGGGTTTTTTTTTTTTTTTTCTCTTGAGAGGACTGAGAAACAAACACTGTTTTAATGCCATGTGGAGCTGCCGGAACCTGTCTAGTAGGGCCAGTCACTCAGTTGTGTCCAGCTCTTTGCAGCCCCGTGGACTGCAGCACGCCAGGCCTCCCTGTCCACCTTCCAGAGTCCACCCAAACCCCTGTCCGTCAAGTCAGTGATGCCATCCAGCCATCTCATCCTCTGTCGTCCCCTTCTCCTCCTGCCTTCAATCTTTCCCAGCATCAGGGTCTTTTCCAGTGAGTCCGTGCTTCGCATCAGGTGGCCAAACTGTTGTAGCTTCAGTTTAAGCATCAGTTCATCCATTGAGTATTCAGGACTGATTTCCTTTCACATTGATTGGTTTGATCTCTTTGCAGTCCATGGGACTCTCAAGAGTCTTCTCCAACACCACAGTTTACAAGCATCAAATCTTTGGCGCTCAGCCTTCTTTATCGTCCAACTGTCACATTCATACATGACTACTGGAAAAACCATAGCTTTGACTAGATGGACCTTGTCAGGAAAGTAGTATCTCTGCTTTTTAATATGCTGTCTAGGTTTTAATATGCTAACCTAGACAAATTGATTTTCTTCCAAGGAGCAAGTGTCTTTTAACTTCATGGCTGCAGTCACCATCTGCAGTGATGTTGGAGCCCAAGAAAATAAACTCTGTCACTATTTCCATTGTTTCCCCATCTGTCTGTCATGAAGTGATGGGACTGGATGCCATGATCTTAGTCTTAAGCCAGCTTTTTCACTCTCCTCTTTCACCTTCATCAAGAGGCTCTTTAGATCTTCTTCACTTTCTGCCATAAGGGTAGTGTCATCTGCATATCTGAGGTTATTGATATTTCTCCCAGCAATCTTGACTCCAGCTTGTGCTTCATCCAGCCCAGTGTTTTGAATGACGTACTCTGCATATAAGTTAAATAAGCAAGGTGACAATATATAGCCTTGACATACTCCTTTCCCTATTTGGAACCAGTCTGTTGTTCCATGTCCAGTTCTAACTGTTGCTTCCTGACCTGCATACAGATTTCTCAAGAGGTAGGTCAGGTGGTCTGGTATTCCCATCTCTTGAAGAATTTTCCACAGTTTATTGTGATCCACACAGTCAAAGGCTTTGGCATAGTCAATAAAGCAGAAGTAGATGTTTTCCTGGAACTCTCTTGCTTTTTCCATGATCCAGCAGATGTTGGCAATTTGATCTCTGGTTCCTCTGCCTTTTCTAAAACCAGCTTGAACATCAGGAACTTCACAGTTCACATACTGTTGAAGCCGGACTTGGAGAATTTTGAGCATTACTTTACTAGTGTGTGAGATGAGTGCAATTGTGTGGTAGTTTGAGCATTCTTTGGCATTGCCTTTCTTTGGGATTGGAATGAAAACTGACCTTTTCCAGTCCTGTGGCCACTGCTGAGTTTTCCAAATTTGCTGGCATATTGAGTGCAGCACTTTCACAGCATCATCTTTTAGGATTTGAAATAGCTCAACTGAAATTCCATCACCTCCACTAGCTTTGTTTGTAGTGATGCTTCCTAAGGCCCACTTGACTTTGGACTCCAGGATGTCTGGCTCTAGGAGAGTGATGACACCATTGTGGTTATCTGGGTCATGAAGATCTTTTTTGTCTAGTTCTTCTGTGTATTCTTGCCACCTCTTCTTAATATCTTCTGCTTCTTTTAGGTCCATACCATTTCTGTCCTTTATCGAGCCTATCTTTGCATGAAATGTTCCCTTGGTATTTCTAATTTTCTTGAAGAGATCTCTCATCTTTCCCATTGTATTGTTTTTCTCTATTTCTTTGATCACTGAGGAAGGCTTTCTTATCTCCTTGCTATTCTTTGCAACTCTGCGTTCAGATCTTTCCTTTTCTCCTTTGCTTTTCACTTCTCTTGTTTTCACAGCTATTTGTAAGGCCTCCTCAGACAACCATTTTGCCTTTGCATTTCTTTTTCTTGGGGATGGTCTTGATCACTGCCTCCTGTACAATGTCATGGACCTCCGTCCGTAGTTCTTCAGGCACTCTGTCTATCAGATCTGATCCCTTGAATCTGTCACTTCTGCTGTTTAATCGTAAGGGATTTTATATAGGTAATATCTGAATGGTCTAAAGTTTTCCCTATTTTCTTCAATTTAAGTCAGAATTTGGCAAGAAGGAGTTCATGATGTGAGCCACAGTCAGCTCCTGGTCTTGTTTTTGCTGATTGTATAGAGTTTCTCCATCTTCGACTGCAAAGAATATAATCAGTGTGATTTTGGTGTTGACCATCTGGTGATGTCTATGTGTAGAGTCATCTCTTGTGTTGTTGGGAGAGGGTGTTTTCTATGTCTAATAGGGTAACTTGGCCCATATATTGCTAGGCTTCAGGTCTACACTAAACCTTACCACTCTGTATATTTTCATTCTTTCTCTCTCCTTCTCCCTGTTTGTCTTTTTACCCCATTCTTTCTCCTATAATATTGCATTGCTTGTTAATATAATAGTTAATAAATTAATTATCAACATTTATCTGGTTCTCATTATGTCGGGTCATTCTGAATAAACAAGGGTGACTAAAAAGAATGATCTCTTTCTTAATAATTTAGCAGGTTTTTATGTAGATGAAATGGAAAGCTTTGATGTTTAGGCAGTGGATAACTCAAGTGGGCTTAATGAGGGACACCAAGGAGCCTGGCAAGAAGTTCTGACTCATGAAATAAGGGCTTAAACCCAGTGGAGAAGATCTCAACTTAATGTGGTTTGCATCAGAATATGCTAGAAATTCTCTTTAATCTCAGGTAGGCTGCGGAGAGAAAGCCAGACCTAGACAGTCTGAAACCTCCCAACCTACAAGAAACCAAATAATGTTTGTAGTAGTAGTGTACCATTTCTTGTAACACTGGTTTATAGGTTACACAAACATGTAAAAAATTCCTATACAAATATATTTTATAAATTTTGAGTTTATCATCAAGGTTATGGTTCAAAGATTACCTGTCTAGGAGGTTAATCAAAGTAGCGATAGCTTCACAGTTAAATATATTGTTGAGCCCTTATTGCTATAAAGCTGTTAAGAAGGTGTGTGAATCTGGTGCTGTACCTGGGTCTTTGTCTCATCCTGCCTGGCCCGCGTCCAGAGTGTTTGTGTTCTTGGAGCTCTTCTGGCACTGAACCACGACTCTTACATAGACTTCTCTCCCTTCTTGCTTAGGAGAACGTAAATAGCACAGCTCCATGCCCAAAGTACTTACATTCACGACAGTGTATTATTTGGCAAGACTTTTCCTTAACGTGCTTCTGAGTCTGCATCTTTTTTTTTTTTTTTATCCTAAACTAGTTAAACGGTAAGGCTTATACCTTTAATCCCAGAGTGAGCGCTGTTTGCTCTGAAAGGTCGGGAGGGTGCTGCGGTGGCTGTTCCTGTATCATACAGGCCAGCAGAGCAGAGTGGGCCTGACTGCGACAGCACATGGGGGCTTTTAACTTGACTTTCCCAGGCCCCTCTCCTTAGAATTCCCATTCAGTAGATTTTGGTTCAGGTCCAAGGATCTAGGTTTCATAAAAGTTTCCCAAGCCACTCTGATGTCTGGTCAATCTGGTCAGGAGAACTGATTTGGGTTTGAAGGAGTACTAGATTTGCACATTATTACTTCTAAGGTACAGATAATCTATCAGTTAGTATCCGACCATCTCACTGAAGTGTCCAAGGATTCCTCCAAGAGCATAGAATAAAGCCAGAGAGCTTTTTCTGAACGTGTCTTGACCTAGAAGGGATTTAATGCCTCTGAATCTGATAAAGCAGGTGTTTTCCTTTCTGTAAGAAGCTTTTATCTTTTATTACTCAAAAGTGGTTTTGTCAGCAGTCCTGACCTAGATTATGAAGTCCTTTGATCTTTGAGTCCATTTAAAGCTTCTTATTGAAAATGTTCCCTCTCTTTTCATGTTACTCTACAAGCTGCGTTAAATTTCAATGTTGTTGAAGAATATTATTTTATATACTTTATTTAATCTTTCCTTAAAAAAGAATGTGGGATGGATAAATTTTTTAACTTAATATTTTTTACCTAATGTTTTTTGTCAGTGTCTTAATATTGCAGTGTCCCTCTGTTGCCTTAATTTTTTTTTCTCTATTCATAGTCTGAATTGTAATGACATCTACAGTTTGCTGCTGGCAAGATGTTCACCACTCTTTGCTAACACCCTCTGTTCAGTGCTAATCTGACATTCTGAATTTTAAGCTCTCTATCTTCTATAAATCTTGTCTTTTCACACAGATAAGTTGTCAAACCTTTTATTTGAGCCATCTATTAAAAAATATGCAAAATCAGAAGATATCAGTGAAATAGTCATTTCCAAACATACGATGCAAAATGGAAATATCCCCAAGTGTTGTTGGTGATCACAAGGCCTTTCTACGTAAATTACGTTTTTTCTTAGTGCTTTTCTGGGTCTGCTTTTACACCTTGGACATTTTTGGTTAAGATTCTACTTAGTCACTGATTTAATTAATTGTGTATGTCATCTACCATATGTATATTCCCCAGTCCTGGTAGATTTACTTAATGTTTGAACGTGCTGAAATGCTTATCTGTAACCACACACCATAGCAAAGACTAAAGTATTTTAAAACTATGCTGAATAATTGTATACCATGTAAATGTGTGATAACTATTCTGTAACAGATGTAGTAGCTCCAGCTTTTGGAATAAGGTAAAGCAAAACATCTGGCAATGATTTTACCAAATTTAAAGAAAATAGATGATACAGATATGCTACCTGTGTTATTTTAAAGCCTTATTTGTTTTGATTTTTTTTTTAAATCTTATCATTGGGTAGAACATAACTTTATATATTTTATATATAGAATATGTATATAAAAATTTTCATATAAATTCTATATATAGAACTTATAGAACATTATTTTGGATTGGTACATAACTTCACAGTCTAGTCAAATGTATAAATGAAACCATGAGAATATGATAGATAAAACCTGAGGGAAAAGAGACAACATTTGATGATGTACAAGATATGTGAACATCCTAATCTGTCCACTTTAAGAGTTTTGTGGTAGGCTGAGAAAGAATCTTCATATAAACTAATTCCTTGTCCTCGAATGTTTGTGGAAATGTTCTCGAGACTTCTGGTTTTAAAGCAGTGCAGAGGAGAGGTTTCTACACATGGAAGTTAATGTTAAGTGGGCACTGTTTTCTTCTTTTGCTTAGAACTGAACTTGGTAATCTGCTGTGCATTGTCTAAACTTATTTATAAAATATAGTGAAACCAAAGTATTGATATATTTTTATATTTCTTTCCTGTCTGAACCCTGCCTGCTGATTCAATTAATACTATGAGAATTGCAGATATCTAACTGTTACACATTCTTGTTTTCTCTTGACAGGAAGAAGACCAGAAGGCAGTCAGTTACCCTTCCCTCCTTAGCCACATAACGTCTTCTTTCCTGAATCACCCTGTCTTCCCAATGACAGAAAAGGTCCCCGTGCCCACCCTTCAGCTGCTGGGTGAATTCTCTCCCTTGATGGCACCCTTGCCCTGTGACATTCACCTGGTTAATCTGAGGACAGTGCAGTCGAAGGTATATCCCCAAGTATATCTATGAAAACTGACTTTTTGTATTATACGTGGCATAAGGGGGTGGGAATAAGAAAACCGTGAGTTTTACTCTGCTTCAGGAAGCGATTAAGCGCACTTCACCTTTAGGCAGCATCATTATACCTTTCGTCTGACTATTGCTGTATAGTTTAGAGAATGTCCTTAGACTTATTTTATTCTCATAAAAGTCCTGTGTGGTGAGCAGATCGGGAAGAATCAGCTTCTATTTACAGATAAAGAAGCTGAAGCTGGCCTGAGGTCACGTAACGAGTAGGTGGAAGAACAAGGAGAGCGAGGCCTGAAGATCGGCTCTGCTGCTGTTTGCCGTTTGTTTCTGCCTATTAGCCAGTGTTCTCAGGAGTTAGACAGAAAGCACAGTGTTTAATTATTTCTGTACCAGAGGCTTTGTACATTTGTATCTGTTCTCCTAAAAATATAAAAAATCCTAAAATACTCCTAAAACTTAGCATTGAGAAACCAGCTATGTAGGAGAGGTATAAAGATATGTTAGAGGAAGTAGCAAGGGAAGATTTTGTTAGGTACGGAATGTTAACTCAGATTGCTTGGGTTTACCTATATGCCTAATTTTATAGTCAGATTGCATTTGTGGGGGAAAAAAAAGATGAGAGGTTTGGCATTTTTATGTTTTGTAGAGCTGTTTTGATATTGTGGATTGACATACACTTAGCTGGAAATAGTAAGTGGTTATGGATTCTGTGACAAATATAAAAAAATTACCTGCATGTGAAAAGAAGAGAGTGTTCATGTTCAAAGACAGCATAAGAGGGAAAAAATGTTTAGCTTAAGAATAAAAAAACTGAAGCATATCAAATAAAGGAAGGATCAGTATATACAAATTTGGACACTTAGTGCTTTAAAACTGGATGTCCACAATAGGGAACTTACGTCTGAGTGTGTACGAGAATACATGTGACGAGTGATGACGAATACAAGTGGATGTTAGAGGCCTGTGCGTGTACCCCCGTGTCACGGGTGCACAGAAGATCGCACGAGTGAACTGCTATGTGCCAGTTACCACTACAAGCACTAAGGGGCACAGCCCTGAACCAAGCAGACAAGAGCCCTGCCTTTCTGAAGCTTAGATTCTAGTACGAGGGGGAAACTGAGGATCAAAACTCAGAGAACACACGTTAGATGGTAATAAGTGTTGTTTTGAAGGGGGAAAAGGAGGGAAGAGCACCTTCAGGAGGTGGTTGGAATAGGACAGTTGGAGAAGGCATTGCAGAAAAGGTGATATGGGAGTGAAAATCTGAAGGAAGTCAGGGAATAGGAGACTTTGCAGATTTTTGGGGGTTGAGTCATCGGGAAGAGTTACAAGCACACGGAAGGCCTGAAGGCAGGAGGTGCCGGTCAGAAAGGAGGAGCCGGAGCCGTGAGATTCCTTGCTGTGTCCCCCCTCTGAGAGCAGAATCTGCACCCAGTAGGCACTGTGTAAACCTTTGTTGAACGAGTGCATCTTGAGAGCACTCTCTAGGATTTTGCTGTGGTCTTTGCGGGTCTACTCTGACTCTGGGAAAGAACACACTCGAGACGGGCAGCCTCGCTGAGGTGACCTGTCATTGACTCCTGGGCTCGAGAGAAAGATAGGAGAGAGTGGAGACGCCAGCCTCTGAGCCCCCGGCTGCGCCCTCTGGGCGGGGATGGTGGAGGGCACTAGCAAGCGGAAGGCGCCCAGGGCGCTCGGGTCCATGGTGGCCGCTGTTCCTCAGCCTCCCTTCTCTGGGAGTCTCTCCTGTGACGGCGTTCTGGGAGCAGCCCAGCTGATTCTGGGAGGCTTGTCCCTCTGCAGGTGGAGGTGGGGTGTAGAGTGCAGGGTTTTTCCTCCAGGTGTCGCTTGTTTTCCAGATTACCTCTTTGTCGTGGTGACCTGTTTCTTTCATTCTTCCTGCTGTTGGCTGTCTTCCTGGGATATAGAGCTAATCAGTTTTGTGGTTAAAAATTCCATTGCCAGGACTTGGCCCGTGGTCCAGTGGTTCAGGCTCTGCACTCCCAGTGCGGGGGGCCCGGCTTCAGGCCCTAGTCAGAGCACTGTATCCTGCATGCTGCACCTAAGAGCCTGCGCGTGGCAACCAAGACCCCCCAGGCCACAGCCAGCACCGTGCAGCCAAAATAAACCCCACTGCCCACCAGGTTTGGCTTCCCTGGTGGCTCAGACAGGAAAGAAGCTGCCTACAATGTGGGAGACCTGGGTTCGATCCCTGGGTTGGGAAAATCCCCTGGAGAAGGGAATGGCTGCCTACTCCAGTATTTTGGCCTGGAGAATCCCATGAACAGAAGAGCCTGGAGGACCACAGCCCATGGGGTCGCAAAGAGTCAGACATGACTGAGCAACTGATACTTCACTTTCCCCAGCTGGTTCATAGCCGTGGACCCTGCAGGCTGGCCCCTACTGGCTGCGGTCACGTGACGTCCCGTTGCCCCTCTCACCTCTGGGCAGACAGACCGCCTGCACCCCCGCTGCATGCCCACTGCGTGCCCACAGACTGCGCTGCCGTGTATGAAATGGGCCTGATGGCAGATACGTCTGCTTCAGGTCTGGTATGAGAAACGGGTGAGATAATGCTGTGAGAGCTTTTGGAAACAGAAGCTCTTTGTAGACATACATTGTTGTCCTGAGGATACTTAGAGTACATGCCAACACAGGTGCAGACCAGGGTTTTAGCAGAGGAAACACAGCGATTTAACAGTCTGACCAGGAAGAATACAGACTGAAATGCCATAGGCGTAAGTTAATGCCTAACCACGTGGTCAGAACGAAATATTTGAGGCTGTTTTGCATTAGATATCAGTTGGTTCCAATTTCTTTGTTAGTCTTTGACTCTTAGCACATATTTCTAACAGTTTAAAAACTTGCCAGGAATCTGAAGGGATTCTTTAAAGAATTGCTCTCCATCCCGTAATCTCTGATAATGGGGAAGTAATCATTAAAGGACGCTGATGTGCGTATTCATTCAAAGAAAACTTAGTACTTAAAAGGTACCCAGAGTAATTCCATGGTTATACTAGAAGAAAGACAAAAGTAACTCAATCCAGAAGGCAGAGCTAAACATTTTGGATTGTGTTCTTGTTTTTGGTGTGTTGGCATCTCCCAGCATGCAATAATGCGCTCTTTGTTTAGACACTGCAGTGCGTTTTTCCCACTGAAGTAATGTCAAGAGAGATTGGCCTCCAGGCAAGACTGGAGATCTGCCTTGGCCCATCACCTCACAGTATTGCCACGAGGAAAGTGTCTGCAGACTTCAGTAACATAACGGGTGCGTCGCCCTTGCTGCCTGACCCCTCCTTCCGTAGCATGATGGGGGGCCCTCTGCCGGCCTGCGCTCCAGGCCGCTGTCTGCAGGCAGGCTCCCCTTCCAGCCCTGGGCTCCCCGCTCCAGGCTGCTGTCTGCAGGCGGGCTCCCCTTCCAGCCCTGGGCTCCCCACTCAAGGCTGCTGTCTGCAGGCTCCCCTTCCAGCCCTGGGCTCCCTGTTCCAAGCCGCTGTCTGCAGGCTGTCCGTTCCAGCCCTGGGCTCCCTGCTCCAGGTCGCTGTCTGCAGGCTCCCTGCTCCAGCCCTGGGCTCCCACTCCTGGTGGAGGAAGGCTCTGTGTGCTCAAAGCTCAGAGAGCACATGGAGCCTGGGGGGTCTGCTAACCCCCTGAGGTTAGCAGCTTTTCTAGCTAAAGTCCTCAAACTCACTGTGTCCAGGTGATACCAGAGAGATTATAGAAAAGACTTCCACAGATGTCTTCATCTCTGAGATTCTGATTCTGTAGATTTGGGGTGGAGAGCTTAGGAATTAGTAACTTTTAAAAACTCTCCTAGTGATTCTAGAAATTGCTGTTATCTGCATTTACTGAATTTGGAAAGTAAGAGTTAGAATAAATAGTTAAAATTAAATTACCTACCTGTGAATGGCAGAATCAGGAGCCACAACCAGCCCTTCTGAACCTGGGTGCTGACTGTGATTTCAGAGAGTCACATTAAGATTTTAAGATTTACTAAATCTGTCCTCAAAGTCCAGCTTTCCAGAAAAGCAAACAAAACAGCAACAAAAAAGGTCCAGTTTTCAAAAATTACTCTATATTGATAGATGAGCTTGTTTTTACATAGACATAGTTTGCTTTTTTAGTTTATAGTTTTTTTTTTTTTTTTTAACTAACTATGTCATAAATTTGTAGTCAGATAAAGAGGAGAACAAACATGTCGTAAAACCCTGCCTCACAGCTGTATGGCCCAGTGTGCTGCAGCCACTGTTAAGGAATTTAAATGTTAGCCTTCTCATCCTGTGTATCTGGTGTCCAACTCTCTTCTCTTCATCACTCCCTTTTCTTGCACTATCAACAGCCTGAGTTATAAAAAGAAGCTTCTGTGAAGGTTTCAAAACTGGGGAATAGGAGTACCACTCAAGTGCACTAACTGGGAAAACCACACCCTCAGGAGAGGGAAGTGATTTAGGGAAAGAGAGCCTTGGGAGAGGGGATGCTGGGAGAATCTCATGGGAGGATGAGCCATGGATCAAGCTAGAATGGAAAGTTCCGTCTAGAATGCTGATTTTCCAGGGATGAGGAGGAACTTGATTAAGCTGTTTAGCTAAGCGTCGTGGAGCCATACTGCCTTGATGCTTTGAGCAGTGATACCTACATCCGCTCTTCTTGCAGATTGTTTTCCCTGCTTTTATATTCAAATATATATATTTTTCATTTATCCATAGTTGTGAAGTGAAAAGTGTTAGTCACTCAGTTGTGTCCGACTCTTTGTGGCCTAGTGGACTGTAGGCCCCAGGCTCCCCTGTCCATGGAATTCTCCAGATGAGGATCCTGGTGTGGGTGGCCATTTCACCATCCGAGCCCCCAGGGAAGCCCTCATCCCTAGACATCTGTCTGTATATCTCTCCTCTCTATCTGTATGTGTTAAATGTAACTCTTTATTATGTATGGGATTTATTTTGGTTTGGGCTTAACTGTTTCTTATAGAGAGTTAACCAGTCATTTCAATGTCCGCACTACTTACTGAATAAAGTCTTCTCTCTCAACTTGTTTTCACCACCCCCTCCTTTTCTTGTAAGAGGGAGTTTAAGGTTTGTACTTTATTTTGCCTTTCTTAAAAGAATTGATTGGTGCTTTATTGATCTCCCTAGTTTCTGGAAAGGTGAAAATTGTTGGGAAAAAATGTTCTTTGTTGTACTTATCTGAGGACACCCATCCACCTTCCTCTTTCTTTCTGTCATGCTACCTTGTTGGTTAAAACAGGATAACTGTTATTGACATCTTAACAAGTGCCCTGGAAAATGCATTTCTACTGGTTATTTCCCGTCTCAGGACTTGTAACACAGTGTGAGATTTTCTAGCCTTGCCACCTGCCAGAATGCACTGAAATATGAGAGGCATTTGGCATCGCCAAAGAATCTGAGCAGCTTGGAGCCGTGGCGTCGTCTGTGCGTGCCTGGCGCGTCCCCAAGGAGGGCGGGGTCAGTACCTCCGTGGAGAGTCCCGCCACAGTCGGGCCCATCTCTTCCTCAGGAGGCAGTGTGTCCACAGGCACCGTGCACAGTTCGCAGCAGTTACGGCTTGTGAACCCCACAGGAGCGGCTCCGCTCTCATATTTGCACAGTTCCCATCCACCGTGGGGAAGGAGCATCTGCCTGTTCCTTTGCTTAGAAGAGACTGTCATATGTGGTGTGATTTTCAGGGTGGCCTTAAATCTTAAAATGGGATGAGTGGATGGCTGGGCAGGTAGTAAATGGGTAGAAATGATAACTTCTAAACCTTTCTTTCTGAATGTGTTAGTAAATCATTATTTTAGCTCTGTTGGAACCATTGATTAAATACTCCCATTTTCCAGCCTGAGATCAGAAGCTGGAAAGTCTCCTTAAGTGATCTCAAGTGGTAACCTTTTGTTTTATCAAGTCAAAAGCGATCCTCCTCCTTCCCCTGAAGCCGGTGTCGGTCTGCAGCAATCCGCAGCAGAGCAGAGGCAGAGAATGCAGCTGCGCCAGTGCAGGCTTGGGGGCCGGGCCCGCTGGGCCAAGGGCACTGCCTCTGCTCGCTGCCCAGCTGTCTCAGAGCAGGCCCTGCGTCCTCCGACGCCAGTGTCCTTGCCGGTGGCCAGGCGGTGGTGAGAGTGTCACCCGAGAGAGGCCCTGTCAGGCTCCAATGAATTGATAGTTGTCAAGCATGTAGAATAGCAGCCGGCACGTAGTAAGCACAAAGTTTTAATAAGGTTCTCAACTGTGATCATTCAGTCATCAGCAGCTTCACCGTTACTAATACTGAAATAAAAATATTGGCACTTTCTTTTTAATTGGAGAAAGCTGAAGTTTATTGCCACAGTAAATTTTGATGTATCTTTGATGTGTATTCCTTATATAGTTTATTGCTGATTTCTTAGATCGCTCCAATACGACGCACCTAAAGCCGCCTCCGTCCCAAGCGTCGCACCGAGTGCTTTCTGTGAGCCTGGTTTAGCTCTCACGGCAGCACGAGGAGAGGAGGCGGCACCTGTGCCCCTTGTGTAGAAGAGGAAACGGGCGGGCCTGGGGCTGCTGGGAAGCCTTCGGGGCCACACAGCCAGGGAGCGGTGATGCTCGGAGGCTGACTCCAGACCCCTGCCCTCTGCCTGGGACTGTGCAGACAGCGCTGGGCAATACCCGGCTTGCTTTCTTCTCGTCTGCTCAGTAATAGAGGAATACTCAGAAGGCTGCATCAACCGTTGGTGAGGGTTCCTGCTGGAGCCAACCCATGCCTCCAGGCTAGCCTTCTCTGAACCTGACGACCTCACTTGTAGTCAGATCTTCTTGCCCAGCCTTCCCCTGTCGCTGGAGAAGTTTTATGAGCCCTGCTTAGTCTAGAAACTCAGTGTTGGTTTTTCCTCTGAGATAAGTTCTACAGTGGATTTTCCTGGCACAGCCTGGGAACATCCACACAGTGATTCAGCCCCAACGGTGATCTGTTCTACAAGGACAGTTTGACACTCATCCAGCACAGCGATGATGCAGTTTCAAATTTATATAAGTTTTCTTACCCATGCCCCCCCGCCCTTTTTGAGGTCTGGATTTTATTAATGTGTTAATATAAAAAGAAGTCTTTCAGAAGTTGTTTGCTCTCCTAGAGCGTATGCTGTGACTACTTGAGGGTAACTGGTTTTCCTGCATACGTATTCAAGTTAAAATCACAGTTTCCCTACTTTAAAAAAACAATTTTCTTGGAAATAAAATGTCTAGACAGACTTTGAAACTGAAAAACTGCTCCTTTGCCTCAGGTATTTTTGCTTGAAAACTGATCCTTTCATGATTATTTGATTTTTAAAAACTTACACAAGATGAATGCCATTTTATTAGTCTTTTAGTCCTTGTGAAAATGATGCAATTTTAGTTTTTAGAGAAAGTAAAACTTTTTTCCCGCAAGTGAAAATTAATTTTTATGACTTTAATCTCCACTTTTGTACTGTTTGTTTAAATCTCTTATCTAAAATTAAGTCTCAGTGGCAGAATCCTGAAAGTGTTTCCCTTCCCACTTTTTTTTTGGTCATCTTCAGTCTGCTAAAGACCTTACACAGTCATTATTCCAAGGACAAATGTTCTACAGGAATTTTCACAATGCCTGCTTATCAGTGTTTTTTTTAATGATGGTCTAGATCTCATGGACGGAGGAGCCTGGTGGGCTGCAGTCCATGGGGTCGCTAAGAGTCGGACACGACTGAGCGACTTCACTTTCACTTTTCACTTTCATGCATTGGAGAAGGAAATGGCAACCCACTCCAGTGTTCTTGCCTGGAGAATCCCAGGGATGGGGGAGCCTGGTGGGCTGCCGTCTATGGGTTTGCACAGAGTCGGACACAACTGAAGCGACTTAGCAGCAGCAGCAGCAGCAGCAGTGAGTTAAAATGGCCAGTTGCCAAGGATAATAGTGATAAGTGCTTTTGGAATTTAATTAAGAGGCCGTCTAATTCGTGAATTTGAATCAGAACTCTTAGGACTTTGATGTATAGTTGTGGACATATAATTTAGGACTATCCTGACTCCATAGTTACAAAGCTATGATGCCAATAAAATAAATTTGTGAATAAGAAGTTAAAAGAGAATATTGTTTAACTTGTAACTGTTATGGAAATAACCAGTTTATTTGATGGATGATGTTGATATAAATAATAATATATTAAGGTCTTTCTCTGCTCCAGACCCTGGGCTAAGTCCTTATTATGCTACCTCTTTTTATCTCTTTTTTTATGGTAAAGGAAAAACAGTTTTGCTGACATCAGCAGCTAGTAAATTGCAGAAGTAAGCTACAGATCTTAGGCTGTCTGACTCCCAGCCCAGACGGTGGCCCTCTCATGTCTATAGTCTCTGCACTGGCACAACCTGCCCTACGAGCTGGGCTGCCTTACACAGTGTTCTCAGTGGGTTGGCTCACAGCATGACTCTGTGAGGAGAGCAGACATGTATTAGCTCCACTTTACAGACGAGGAGACTGGTGCTCAGGAAGAATAAAAGAGTATTCCAGGGTTTCAAAATTGGCATAACTGTTATCCTTCTATACGTACTAAATACAAGATTTTTTTTAATGTGCTATTTTCATGCTATTTAGGGGCTATGAAGTTGTTTGAAATTTCATTAGGAATCTTTATCATATTACTTCAACTTGCTATGTGTATTATATGGTCCTGTAATGACTCACAATCCCTAAATGATGTTTTTCTCTTCTTCAAAAAAAATTTTTAGCAGTACCACTGTAAAATACCAGTGTAAAATGTCATAAAACAGGTTATTCCAGCCAAGAGTCTGAGGTGAGGACAGATTTAAATTGTTCAGTCACATTAAAATCAAATCAGTGTTGGGAATGCTGGCAGCTATTCAGAAAAGATGTCTCTGTAGCACATTAAAAAAATTTTATGCCCTAGTAAGGTTGACCACCTCTTCTTAATATCTTCTGCTTCTGTTAGGTCAATACCATTTCTGTCCTTTATCAAGCCCATCTTTGCATGAAATGTTCCCTTGGTATCTCTAATTTTCTTGAAGAGATCTCTAGTCTTTCCCATTCTGTTGTTTTGCTCTATTTATTTGCATTGATCTCTGAGAAAGGCTTTCTTATCTCTCCTTGCTTTTCTTTGGAACTCTGCATTCAGATGCTTATATCTTTCCTTTTCTCCTTTGCTTTTCACTTCTCTTCTTTTCACAGCTATTTGTAAGGCCTCCTCAGAGAGCCATTTTGCTTTTTTGCATTTCTTTTCCACGGGGATGGTCTTGATCCCTGTCTCCTGTACAGTGTCACAAACCTCCATCCATAGTTCATCAGGCACTCTTATCTATCAGATCTAGTCCCTTAAATCTATTTCTCACTTCCACTGTATAACCATAAGGGATTTGATTTAGGTCATACCTGAATGGTCTAGTGGTTTTCCCTACTTTCTTCAATTTAAGTCTGAATTTGGCAATAAGGAGTTCATGATCTGAGCCATAGTCAGCTCCTGGTCTTGTTCTTGTTGACTGTAGAGGTGGCAGGAATACATAAAAGAACTGTACAAAAAAGATCTTCACGACCAAGATAATCATGATGGTGTGATCACACCTAGAGCCAGACATCCTGGAATGTGAAGTCAAGTGGGCCTTAGAAAGTATCACTACGAACAAAACTAGTGGAGGTGATGGAATTCCAGTTGAGCTATTCCAAATCCTGAAAGATGATGCTGTGAAAGTGCTGCACTCAATATGCCAGCAAATTTGGAAAACTCAGCAGTGGCCACAGGACTGGAAAAGGTCAGTTTTCATTCCAATCCCAAAGAAAGGCAATGCCAAAGAATGCTCAAACTACCGCACAATTGCACTCATCTCACACACTAGTAAAGTAATGCTCAAAATTCTCCAAGCCAGGCTTCAGCAGTATGTGAACCATGAAAAGGCAGAGGAACCAGAGATCAAATTGCCAACATCCGCTGGATCATGGAAAAAGCAAGAGAGTTCCAGGAAAACATCTATTTCTGCTCTATTGACTATGCCAAAGCCTTTGACTGTGTGGATCACAATAAACTGGAAAATTCTGAAAGAGATGTGAATAGCAGACCACCTGACCTGCCTCTTGAGAAACCTATATGCAGGTCAGGAAGCAACAGTTAGAAGTGGACATGGAACAACAGACTGGTTCCAAATAGGAAAAGGAGTACGTCAAGGCTGTATATTGTCACCCTGCTTATTTAACTTCTATGCAGAGTACATCATAAGAAACGCTGGGCTGGAAGAAGCAGAAGCTGGAATCAAGATTGCTGGGAAAAATATCAATAAACTCAGATATGCAGATGACACCACCCTTATGGCAGAAAGTGAAGAGAAACTAAAAAGCCTCTTGATGAAAGTGAAAGTGGAGAGTGAAAAAGTTGGTTTAAAGCTCAACATTCAGAAAACTAAGATCATGGCATCTGGTCCCATCACTTCATGGGAAATAGATGGGGAAACAGTGGAAACAGTGTCAAACTTTATTTTTTGGGGCTCCAAAATCACTGCAGATGGTGACTGCAGCCATGAAATTAAAAGGCGCTTACTCCTTGGAAGAAAAGTTATGTCCAACCTAGATAGCATATTGAAAAGTAGAGACAGTACTTTGCCAACAAAGGTCCGTCTAGTCAAGGCTATGGTTTTTCCCGTGGTCATGTATGGATGTGAGAGTTGGACTGTGAAGAAGGCTGAGTGCCGAAGAATTTATGCTTTTGAACTGTGGTGTTGGAGAAGACTCTTGAGAGTCCCTTGGTGTGCAAGGAGATCCAACCAGTCCATTCTGATGAAGATCAGCTCTGGGATTTCTTTGGAAGTTATGATGCTAAAGCTGAAACTCCAGTACTTTGGCCACCTCATGCGAAGAGTTGACTGATTGGAAAAGAGTCTGATGCTGGGAGGGATTGAGGGCAGGAGGAGAAGGAAACGACAGAGGATGAGATGGCTGGATGGCATCATGGACTCGATGGATGTAAGTCTGAGTGAACTCCAGGAGTTGGTGATGGATAGGGAGGCCTGGCGTGCTGCGATTCATGGGGTCGCAAACAGTTGGACACGACTGAGCTACTGAACTGACTGAAGGTTGACCAAGGTTTCCCTGGTGGCTCAGACAGTAAAGAATCCACCTAGAATGCGGGAGACCTAGGTTCAGTCCCTCGTTTGGGAAGATCCCCTGGAGAAGGGAATGGCTACCCACTCCAGTATTCTGGCCTGCAAACTTCCACAGACCGTATATAGTCCATGGGATCGCAGAGAGTCAGACACAGCTGAGCCACTTTCACTTTCAAGGTTGATCAAGAACCTCGGCATATTCGTATCTGTGGTCACATTAAAAAAAAGGACGAATACATGTGTCTATACAGTAAGTGTGCATTGCTTAACTTTTCCAAAGATTTTATTAATCCATTTTATTTATCATAAACATTTCCCGGTTTAGAAAATGTAAAATTGATTAAATGGTTATAATTTTAAATGTTCAAGGACTTAAAGCATTCAAGGCATTGTTACTTGAATTGGGTGCAGTTACTTGAATTGGGAGCAGGAAATTTTACTGCAAGAAAGTGTATACTGATCGCTGTAGCTGACTTGTGATTTTTAGTGTTTTCCTTTTTGCCTGAGCAAGAAGAATAGTTTCTGTAATGTGAATGTAAATGATACATCAAGCTAATAAATGTGGCTGGCTTAGCAAGTGATAAGCATAACTAATTCAACTTAAATTTCTCTTATATAAAAATCATGAACCAATACATTAAAGATTAAAAATGTTAATGCAGTTAACAAAAATTAGTATTCAGTGAAGAAGCATATTTCAGTTTTAAGATGGATGATACATCATTCAGTGGCCAGATAAGGACCAAATTCAGGTATCCTTTATTGAGTTGATGGATTTATTAAAAGTAAGTTAAAATGAAACGCTTTATTTGAAGAAACTTTGACAAACCAGTATGTAACATGTGGACAAGATAGCCCGTGTCCTTAGGAACCGTGGAGGAAACCAAGGCCTGAGTGACTTGCCAAGGACTCTCAGAATGTCAGCTGAGCGCCTGGGGAGGGCAGTGTCGCCGGGGAGTAGGCAGGCTGCGCAAGGAGCCTGAATGGGAGTGGGCAGGCCTGAAGTCACTTTAAGATACAAGAGCATTCGTGGTTGGGGACAGGGACGTCGAGGGTGTGCAGTGGGGTCAGAATTCGCTCTCAGCATCCCCGTGGCATCTTGCTGTCTGCTCGTTTACAGGTGGATGGCAAGCATTCCAACGAGGCCGCCTTGATCCTCCACAGGAAGGGGTTTGACTGCCGCTTCTCTAGCAGAGACACCGGGCTGCTGTGTTCCACAACCCAGGGAAAGGTGAGCCGAAGGCCTGTTCTTCCTGTTGGTCTAGTGTGATTTGAGATGCTTGCTTTGTGCAGATGATCCTGACAAGGAGATGTCCATTGCCTTTCTGTGGACGCCATCACCTCACCTTCAGGTTTGCTCCAGTTTTCCCTCTTGTGGAGCCCCTGTCCAGTGTTCAGTCTCTTGTCCTTGTTGACATCATGCTGCCCCGGCAGACGGGTGCTGCTTGGAGACAGGGCCTCCTCGAGTCTCAGGCTTTCCGTTTCCAGCCCACAAAGCGGCTGCTTCCCAAGCCCTCTATTCCCACCTCTCTCAGACAGCTCAGGTATGATCCAGTTCAGCGAAGGCAACCCCATGTTCTGCGGGGGCCAAGTAACTGCAGCGGGGGCTTCCGTGGTGGCTCAGTCAGTAAAGAATCCGCCTGCAGTGCAGGAGACCCGGCTTTGATCCCTGGGTGGGGAAGACCCCCTGGAGGAGGGCATGGCAGCCCACTCCAGAATGCTTGCCTGGAAAATACCATGGACAGAGGAGCCTGACAGGCTATAGTCTGTGGAGTCACAAAGAGTCAGACACGACTGAGCGACTGGCACACACACAGTGGGTGCAGGCTTGTAGTAGGGGTGGCGGGGACATGAGACTGGCCCGTGGGGTGAGTCGGCCGAGGCCCACGGGGCAGCTGGACTCCGCCCCAGGCCGTTGT
>NW_011494761.1:1082101-1091763 GCF_000754665.1 Bison bison bison | reverse complement strand
CAGGCCGTTGTTTCCCAGGCCCGGATCTTCTGATAAAGCGGGTCTGCGTGAGTCCACCCTGTACAGCCCAGCAGGTCCTCAGGCTGAGTACTGACCGCTGGGTGCACCTTCCGATTTCTCTTCAAGCTGGCCTTGCTGGTGGTCCTTGTCAGCCAGTCTCGGAGGGAAGGGAACCTCCAGCTTACGCCTCTGGCTCTGACAGGCTGGGGCTGTCTGCAGCACGCGGCAGGCCTCCCACACCAAGTCAGCTGGCTGACCCACTCGTGAAGACCTCGTAGACATGGTGTGGGACAGACTCAAGGGAGTCCGTTCTGTCCTGCACAGTTGGCATGTGCACAGCAGAGGCTCCAGAAAGAGGGGAGCACGAGAGGCGGTGGAGAGGCCTGAAGCTGCTTGGGCGACGTGTCCGTTCCTTCTGCCCACGCTGCATGTCACGGGCGCTCGAGGGAGCACGGGTCTCTGTCGTTGGTTTCATTGTTACTCTCTCCCTTCTCAGTGAGGATCTGAGACACTTGGGTGTGAACGTTTGTATCAGACACTAAGGCGTTGAGTCTTAAGGCGGTTAGACGACCCAGAGAGACAGACTAGGAGAACTGCCAGAAGTGAGAGTAGTTTTTTCCAAGCAGCCTTCCTACCCTGTAAGTGACCCCCTTACGTGAGGGCCTTCCTGGGGGCCTGGGGCCTGTCTCCCAGCTTCTCTGGTTCAGGAGGATGGTGGAGAAGCACCACTGTTGGGGTGAATACTGACTGAAAGCAGGTGTAGCTGTGTTTAAAGCTCTTGGTCTGAGGAGTCCTTTCTTTCATTGAGAAAGGCCCTTGCATACGATACGTTGTTAAGCAGCTGAGAGGGGTCCAGAAGACAGCCTTCCCCTGCTCCTGGGCTCCAGTCTCCCTTCAGAGTTGTCTTCTGCGCTCAAGTGTGTGGAGGTGGGCTTAATCCCACCCCTGCCCCTGCTTTGTCACTAAAAGACAATTTCAAACGTACTGTCCACTTTTTCTCACACTGAGTATATAGATGCACTACCCCTGCCCCTGCTTTGTCACTAAAAGACAATTTCAAACGTGCTTTCCACTTTTTCTCACACTGAGTATATAGATGCACTACCCCTGCCCCTGCTTTGTCACCAAAAGACAATTTCAAACGTACTTTCCACTTTTTCTCACACTGAGTATATAGATGCACTACTTACCTTTCTCCAAAGCTATTCTGTACGTGTGATTTTCATCACTCACTTTCAGATCCTGGTCCAGAAGCTCTTCAGCAAGTTCACTGTTGTGAGCATCACACCTTCGTCATTATCCCTGATGCATCCCCCTCCAGACGCCCGAAATATAAGTGAGATCAACTTGAGTCCCATGGAAATCAGCACATTCCGAATCCACTTGAGGTGAACCTGGTTTCAGATTTGGATTGGAAAGCAATGGCTTTTATATACTTCTTGGTTTTATGTGCAATAGAGAAGCACATTATTTTAGCTTCTGGCTACTGTGAGGACATGAATTCTGTGATTCTTCTTCTTAAACCAGTACAGTAGGAGAGAAAAAAAAGCCATGCTACAAACTAATTTTTTTTTTAAGTTCCTTCCATGAACTGCTATCATCAGTATGAATTGATGCAACAAACGAAGAAATGTCTAAAGACAGCCTCTCAACAGATTGTATCTCAGGTTAAATGTTAACTAATTATATCTATGTTGGGGGTTGTAAAGAGATTGTTCTCAGTATTCATGTTGCTGACCCTTTGTTAGTTTTACAAAAATACCCATTTTTACCAAAATGGGATAAAAAGCTGGTGGGTAATAGCTAATGGCCAAAATGGTTGCATTCATTCATACGTGTTAGAAGAACTTTATGTGTTGAAATATGTGGAAAAGTGCAATCCGTCAACCCCGATGATACATCGTTGCTTTTACATGTTTCTCTACCACTTGGCCCTCCCTTCCTGCCCTCTGTAAGCATTTCCAGAAATACCAGATTTTAATCATTCAATAGTAGACAAAGAGGCATATTTTCATTACTTGACAATGTGGGATAGGTGCAATTTATTCCATTGTCACTAAGCTGGGAGAAGCGATTCCGTAGGTACCATGGCCTCTTCTGGGTACCACAAGGTGTCTTTTTACACAGCTCATTTGAATACAGATGTTCTGAGAAGGGGTTTTCTATTTTAAAATTCTCATATCAGAATAAATGTGCCTTATTTTTTTATAAGTCTTGTTAAATCTTTTGGTGTCCATATTACTGTTGGGGGAAGATGGGGAGTGGCTGGGGGGAGGGGCGGGTACTTTCTATGACACATAAATTGTATAGTTTTTGCCTGACAATGCTGGCCACGTTCTGATCTGTTTCATTAAATTTGTGGTGATGTTACTCTAAACATTTTGACTATTTGAATGTACTGAGATGTCAGAAAACAAAACAAGGAAGAAAAATATTGTTAATTAAAATATGCTGCTGCCAAGGAGACTGCAACTTGAAGCTAGGATTTTGTAACAAGCAGAATCCACATACTGTTTTCATTTCACAAGAGTTCACCATTTTGAAGAGAGAATGCTTTAAAATAGGCCGTTTTGAAACCCACTTATATGTAACTCATCATAATTTATCATATTAAAGAATATGTTTGTTCAGTGAACTTCAAACTTTTGTACGTGCTAACCTCAAAATGAAGTTCTAAACCTATGTGCCATTACAGTACTTTAGATCAAATTTATTTGGGATCATTGTTAACTTGACATTAAAATAAAACCAACATTTAGAGTATTCCATTTTAGCATAGAAAGGATTCTTGACTATGTGCACTGCTGAAAATTCTGTGTTAACTAATAGGTTTAGTATTATCTGACTTTAAACTTCCATTTTACCTCCTGCCATTCCGACATCTTCATACAGAAATAAAACATCATTTCTGTTTTATCATGTAGCCTAGTTATCATGTGTATTACCAGTCAAGATGCAGCTCCTTAGATTATTGTTCCATTAAGTTCACAAACTTCTTTCGCCTTTAATTATTAAGGAAATAATACTAGTGTTGATGAAGATATTACAAGAGAGTAATTTCTTGCAATAAACATGTACTGTAAGTTTCCTTCCTTGTTTTGGGGGGAGGAACAACTAAAACAAAAAACAAGCTTAATTTCTGTGAACATCTACAGACGTTAGGATTGCCAGACACAAAGCCCAGGAATAAGATCAGTATTTTCATTGCATCTTAAGTGTAAAACCTTGCTACAGGAGTTCACTGTGTTCTGTGGTTCAAGTGGTTGTACGTAATCGCTCTGGAATCTCTGATCAGCTGAAATAAAACTCTTGATGCAATAACAGCGGTCTTGCCACCCGTGGTGTCTGAGATGGGTCTGTCCTGTGCTCCTCGGGGTCTTACTCAGTGCGTGTGGTCACCAGCTGCTCACAGGTAAAGCGGAAATTCTCTTTCACCAGCAAGTTTCTGCTCTTTATTTTTAGAATAAATCATCAGGGAAATGAAGAGAGGATGCTTTGCTTTGGGTTGTGGTCAAGAACTGATTAGATGATTTGGTGTCCCTGGCACACGCTGCGAACCGTGCCCTTCAGTCGTGATCTCAGTGGCATATTTGTTAGCTTAGGTTCTATTACATTCATTATCGCAGAGGTTCAGTTGACCAAGTAGTTCATGACTTTCTCTCTCTTTTTTTAAAATTTAATTTGGAGTTATAACTGCAGTGTTTGAGAACTTAGCGTCCTTGTTTTCTGCAAATACTGATTAAAACAAAATGCTGTAAAACGTGTTGTAAAACATTGTACTTGCCTTCCCATGTCTTTGTTGTATTTGTGCTGAAATGTTTTCATATTCCTTTGTCGGGAAGAAAATCTTTGCTTTCATTTTGATTATGTTGCTTTCCTTGAAATCAATAGGTTTTGATATTTTCTCTTGGAAGATTTTATATCTTTTTGGGAATATGTAATATAAGATATCTAATAAAAGATCAATCTTACCATGTCTGTGGTCCTCTAGAGCAGTTCTTAAATCTGATTTTGTAAGCAAGATATAGTTAATGTTTCGGTGGGTAGAGTGGAGGAGTAAGGGCTTGTTTTGTCTTCTGTCATGAGTGAATTGCTCCTTCTTCAGTCCATTTCCGTTGGGTTGGCCAAAAAGTTTATTCAGTTTTTTCCTCTGAGATAGATGGTTCTAGTAGAGCTTTATCTTTATCTAGTTGTCTTTATCTTCAAAACAATTTTGTTAAATTGTGTTGTGACTACTGTCATATCAGCATGTATTAAAAAAAAAATCAATTGGTGAATTGTTGTGTAGCCATTTTAGTAATGAAGATGGAAGAAAAAGCAGCATGTTTGGCATATTATGCTTTATTCAAGAAAGGTAAAAATGCAGCTGAAACACACACAGAATATCTATGCAGTGTGTGAAGAAGGTGTGGTGACTGAGCTGACTTTTTAAAGTGGTTTGTGAAGTTTCGTGCTGGTTGTTTCTTGCTGGACGATACTGCACAGCCATGTGCACCAGTTGGCGCTGATGACCATCCAGTGGAGACGTCGAGAGCAGTCATGTGTGCCACAGGGGGGCCGCTGCAGTCAGCGTGTGCCGCAGGGAGGCCGCTGCAGTCACGTGTGCCGCAGGGAGGCCGCTGCAGTCACGTGTGCCGCAGGGGGGCCGCTGCAGTCAGCGTGTGCCGCAGGGGGGCCGCTGCAGTCAGCGTGTGCCGCAGGGGGGCCGCTGCAGTCACGTGTGCCGCAGGGGGGCCGCTGCCGCACTCGGAATGCCCAGACCAAGCGCTGAGAAGCACTTGTGCCAGCTCGGTTATGTCGATCACTGTGATGTTTGAGTTCCTCATAAGCAAAGAGAAAAACCTTCTCAACCATCTTTCCACATGCAATTCTCCAGTGAAAGGTAATAAAAATGTTCTGTTTTTAAAACAAATCGTATTGGGTGATGAAAAATAGATACTGTACAGTGATGTGGAAGGGAAGAGATTGTGAGGCAAGCAAAATGAACCACCACCAATGACACCTGAAGGCCAGTCTTCATCCAAAGAAGCTGATGTTTTATGTGTGGTGGGATTGGAGTCCTCTTTATGAGCTCTTGCTGGAGTATGATTAATTCCAACAAGTACTGCTCCCA
The DNA here is from genome assembly GCF_000754665.1 of Bison bison bison. Classification (NCBI taxonomy): domain Eukaryota; kingdom Metazoa; phylum Chordata; class Mammalia; order Artiodactyla; family Bovidae; genus Bison; species Bison bison. The sequence continues at coordinate 1,086,650 of NW_011494761.1, read as the reverse complement.
TTTAGACCAGCTGAAAGCAGCAGTCAAGAAAAGCATCTGGACTTGGTCAGCAGAAAGTGCATCATCTCCCCCCAGGATCACACAAGACAACGAGTTTCTCTGATGACCAGGCAAAACCGTTACAGCTTGGCCGGGAATTCTGATTCATCCAGGTATTTCTCCGGACCTTTGGATTTCCATTTATTTTCGTCTTTACAGAATTCTCCTAATGGAAAAAATTTCAGTTCCCTGGAAAACCATAAACACACTTGAAACAGTTCTTTGCTCAAAAAGATAAAAAGTTTTGGGAAGATGAGATTATGAAGTTGCCTGGAAAATAGCAGAACGTAGTAGGGTAAAAAGGCGGTGAATACGTTGTTCAATAAAGTTCTTGATGAAAACGAATAATGGGTCTTTTATTTGTACTTAAAACCGAAGGAACTTTTTGGCCAACCCACCAGCAGGCGAATGGCAGGCGGGGGATGGTAGCGAATCCACGTCTGGGTTTGGGGGCAGCTTTGAGTTTGGGGTTCAGGAGCCTTCCCAGCAACACTTGTGCCTGTGGAACCTTCTGGTCCAGTAAGGAGGGGGAGGTCATGGTCACAGTCCAGTATTCCAAGATAAGATGAGAGTAAGCCAAGATGTGAAACAGAAGGTCCGTGTGAGCGGATGCGGAAGGTAAGGCGTGTTGGAAGGGTGGGGTCTGAAGACGTCTTCCAGCCTGCCGGCCAGGCCAGCACACAGCTTAGTGGCTTTAGGGGAATTTCCTCAAAGCCAGGAAGTGGGGGAGGGAAAGGGATACATATTCTGGAGATACATATGTGTTAGCCAGGCAAAGAACACGCGCTAACTAGGAAGTTTATACTTGTTTTGGGTGACTTACAACGTGAAGAGACTAATCAATTTATAATATATATACACTGAGCTGTAAAACCCTAGAGAAATATGAATAAAAATACTAATTTCATCATCAGATGATGAAAATTTTTTGGCTCCATATTATTTGATTATCAACATGCCAAATCGTTTTAAAGTTAAAAATGGGTAAAGAAAAATTTCGTTTAGATGGGCATATGCTTACATTGCTCCTGCAAAGCTGTGATGTGAAACCAATTAAGGGCGATTGCTACTGTAGATGGCTCCAGGAGTGGCTGCAGAGCAGCTGTAGTGGGTGAGGCCCCTGCGGTGTACATTGGCTTGAGCAAAAATAAGTGATTTATTGTCCCCAGTACAACGTCAAGGGTGGACAGAACTCCAAATACAGCTATAGGGTGATGTCGTCCAGGATGTGGTTTTTTCTCTTTTTTACTTTCCTCTGAGTTGTTCTCATCTCAGGCAAGGGCTGCACGTGTAATGGCAAGAGGGCTCCCAGCAGAGCCAGACCTGCACCCAGCCGGCTTCGTGACCCCACCGGTAAGAGCACCTTCATTTGGACTTTCAGCAAAGGGCCCGGCATCGACAGTACTGGCGGTCATCTTGCTAATATCCTAGTGACAATGACTAGGGGTAGAGTTAAGTTCAACTGAATCACGTGGGCAAAACATGTGAGGAATAGCCCACCCTTAACCCCCCTACCACATAGAAACAGCAGAGAAAAGGGAGTTGGATACTAGGGTGCTTTGGATCCTAAGTAAGCAAAATACAGTAAGAAATACACTGCTGAGAAGAAGCAAACGTGCAGACTTTAGAAAGCACACTTAGCTTTAATCTCAGGAAAGGTTCCATGGAAGAGAGAGGCTTGAAATAGTGCCTAAAAGACACATTTGACTTCAGCAGGTAGAAATAATATGCACGTTCTCCATAGAAACCGGAGTAAGGAAAGACGTAACAGCAAGCCTGAAGAACTGGAAATGGTTCCTTCTGTTGAGCGACTGATCTGATCTGATCTGATCTGTCCAGTGAAACGTTTGTGATAGCAGCCGGGTTCTCTCTCCGTGTGCCGTCCCGTATGGGGCCGCTAGCCGCGTGTGGTCTACCAGCGTTGAGGTGTGCTGTGTGCAAGTAAGGAGCTGCATAGCTCATTCGAGTGGAAAAGCAGCGTGTGTCTACAGATTAACACGGTCTAGAGCACGTGGTAACGTATAAGATACCGGTAGGAAAAACAAGTAAAAATCCTCGCAGTTTGCGTTTTTCGTTGATCGGGCACCTTGGGCTACAGTCTTGCCACTCGGTGTGGCCCTCAAACCGGGAGCATGGGCACACCTGGGAACTTGTCAGGATGCAGGGTCTCAGGCCCACCCCCACACCCGCTGAGTCACAGACTACGTTTCCGCAAGACCCCTCCCCAGAGGATTAACATGCATGCTAAAGCACTGGCCCAGAACATTTGTCAGAAGGAAAGCCTCTCACGCCTGTCAGAAGGTCTGTTATCAAAAAGGTAAGAAGAAGTGTTGGCAAGGACGTGGAGAGAAGGAAAGCTTCATACGCTGTTCCTGCTGTTCTTCGGGCTCGGCCCTGTCCCTTCTGCTCCAGTGTTCCTGCTTTCGAGCCTTCCTGTAGCAGGCTCCTTGTTACTCTGCTCCAGTTCGCTGTCACTTTCTCAAGAATCCCCCTGGACCAGCCAATTTACAGTAGTCCTACGCCTACTTCCTCTCCGAGTACTTATTACCCTGCTTCTTTTCTTCTTAACAGAGCCAAGTGTGAAATGTCAGTGTGCCTTCCCCAGTGGAATGTAAGTGCCACTGAGGGCAGGGACCCCAGCTGTTTGTGCAACTTTGTACTTCCACACTTGGAACAGCAGGCGTTCAGCAAATGTGTGTTCAATAAATCAGTGAAAATGTTTATCAGCGTTGAATGTTGAGAGACAATTGCAATTTTCAGAATAGGAGGCTGAGAAGTCCTTTACATCTTAATTGTATTGAAAAATATTTGTTCATGGTATTTTCCTACTCAAAAAACCCTCAATAAGTTCCCATTACCCGAAATTAAAGCATAAATGTTTCAAGCTGCATTCCTAATTTCCCTCAAGGATGTGACCTTATGGAAATTATGCTTGCTTCACAACCAGCCACTGGCCCTCTGGCTTCTTTGCTAATAAAATCCTGATTTTCTTCACATATCGGATAGTCATGAGCCTCAGGAGGTGGGTTGTAATTGGTCTAAATCAGTCACGATTTCTTTCTATAGCCTTGATGCCTGATTTAAGAATTAGTTTGTGACAGTTTTGGCCATCGAACTGTCAGGAGGAGTCAGTTGGGGACTTGCAGGGAGCATCCCTCCATCTTCAAAAGGGGAGAGCACCTCACCCTCATGCAGCCGTGTTCAAAGGCAGTTTTGTGGAGTGTTGATGCTGGAGCTGCTGCAGCCATTTTGCAGCCCTGCAGAGACAAGCCTGGGGACCAAATAAAAACGAGCAGAGCCGGGTGCGTCCCTGTTGGTGCTGAGCCGCTGAGTGAGCCAACTCCCACCTTTTCGTTACATGAAGTCATGACACATTAGTATTTCAGCCCCTCGGAGTTCAGCGTTAGGTCACAAAGAACCTAAGGCATTTAAACGGATGCTCTTCACGGCGGCCTCGGCACCCGACGCTGTTTAGAGTGGTGCGCGTGTGCTTGCCTGGCTAAGCTTGTCAGGGCAGTTTCTCAGAACACAGCCTCTTACTCTGTCCCTATTGCTCCCCCCGCCTTGCACATTTGCTCAGAATATTTAATAAAACTGTTCTTAATGATATTGCGTAGGCACTTTTTTCAAGTATAAGATGAAAAGATAACAAAGGCAAGATGAATGCAGGATGTGTGTCCCAGCAACATGCCCGAAGGGCGCAGAGCCCCTTTGGCCCAGCCCTGAGCGCCAGCCCAGTGCGGCTCGGCCTCTGCACGGGGAGGTGAGCCCGACAGGTGGGCAGGGCCTGCCCCGGGGTGGGGTAGGTGCCGGGCCGGCCCTCTGTGAAGCGCTCAGCTACCTCTTCAGCTGCTGTAAGAGTTTTTCCAGGAGATTTCTCTTGTTGGAGGGCCGTAAGTGAATTTCTGAATCTCCAAACCAGGCGAAGAAAGGCAGTCGTGACGGTGCGGTTTTTAAGCGCAGATGTTAAGGGTCTTCGTGGAGCCGGGCGTTCTTGGCCCCCATGCCCTGTGTAGCTTTCCAAATCTTGACTCATCACTGTAGTCCTGGGGCGCATTTTCTGATCCCAAATCTAAATGGCAATGCTAGCAAGCAAGATCGGAGAAGGCAATGGCACCCCACTGCAGTACTCTTGCCTGGAAAATCCCATGGATGGAGGAGCCTGGTAGGCTGCAGTCCATGGGGTCGTTAAGAGTCGGGCACGACTGAGTGACTTCACTTTCACTTTCCACTTTCATGCACTGGAGAAGGGAATGGCAACCCACTCCAGTGTTCTTGCCTGGAGAATCCCAGGGATGGGGGAGCCTGCTGCGCTGCCATCTATGGGGTCGCACAGAGTTGGACACGACTGGAGCGACTTAGCAGCAGCAGCAAGCAAGATGAGTCTCTAGGGTCTGGATGTATGAAACACTTTTACTAAACCAAATGGAACTTCATTGGTTGGCTTTCAAAGTATGATCTGAAGTTTCAGGGAGGCCTTTGTTTTGATTCAAAACTCGCCCCCCCACCC
>NW_011494761.1:1078798-1081933 GCF_000754665.1 Bison bison bison | reverse complement strand
CCCACCCTCCCAGATCAGATCAGAGCACTTGCCTTCCATGGGATGGATGTCCTTGTCAAATGCAGGACTGAAATCATCTCAGGATGGCTGTATGGAAGGGAGTTTTCAAAAAAAGCAATTTGACTCATTTGTTTATTTTGTCTTCCTAAATGGATTTTTAAAGCACAGTTAATATGATTAGTTTGAAGTTTAAATCTATTAAGGAAAATCTACAGATTCCTCTTCACTGAATGTGTGGACGCCCTTTAATAGAGCCTGATGGCAATTGGTTTTAGATTTTGCATTGAGTTCCAATAAATGTGACATTTGATCGGGATGCCTGCTCTGCACTCTCGGGGAGTGGGGTTTTAATCATCTTGCTCTCCTGTCTGGTGAGGGAGAGAGATCCTGCCTGGAGATACGGTGCCGTAAGTTATGGTACCTCACGTCTGGTGGCACAGGTAAGGCCAGAGGCCAGAGGCCCCTTAGTGCAGGCAGCACAGACGTGAGCCCAGGGGAAGGGGACGTGGCTTCCGTCTGGAGTACTGAGGGGAGGGTGGGCGTGAGCTGAGTGGGAGGATGGAAGTGTATCACCAGCTAGACGTGGGGGGCGGTGACCCCAGCACACACGCAAAACAAGAAAGCTTGTGTCTGGGGCAAGTGTGGTGAGGGGAAGTCACTGGAAGTTAGGCTGGACATGTTTTTGTATGATTTAAAGGCTCAAGACTTTGAACCTACAGAAGGAAATGGAGATCCGGTGGTACCCGTGTGCATATTGGCTGGTGAGCACAGCTAAGAGGTGGAAGGAAAGAAGTGTGAGAGCCATTTTCCGGAAACCTTAATCACTGTCAGTCGTTGTGAAGAAAAGGAAATGTGCGTCCAAATTAATTTTGTTCGCTGTAGCCATGTGATGTTTGATCAGGGCAGTTATGAAATGTAAGTTTCTTGTGTGTGAGACCGTTGCCTGCAGAGCCCTACAGTGGTTTTATCTGTGAAATAGCAGCCTCACCGCCAAGCTTGGGCAGAACCGTGGTCCAGGGGACCGAGTCACCGGCCCCTGCTGTTAGTCCACCGTCGGTCTGCTCTGGGGCTGTCTCTGGGGGTCAGCTTGTCAGCTATAAACTCGGGAGTACTTGTCACCCAGCTAAGAATCAAAGAACTCATGAGACACGTTATTAAAATACTTTGAACTTTAAAGGGGTCTGATATTTTCAAGTTTAGCAGAACCTTGTCGTATGCGGTTTTCTTGGGCCTGTCTCACTGCAGTGTCGTGATGAGGGTTTGTAAGTCAGTAAACCTATGTAAGGTGAAGGCTAGCCATTTAGCCTGAGCCCACCTTTTTGGAGATGAGTGGTGAGTGAGGTTCCAACAGTTGTAGCCCCAGTTCTTTCAGCTTCAACAGTATGACCAAAGCAGAGCCCTTTGGGGACATTTCAGCTTAGAAGGGAACACAAGGGGTAAGAGGCCACAGGCACAAACGCCTGGCCTTTAAAACTGTGCACCTGGCTTCGTTAACGTCTCTGGAAATAGACCATGAAATGAAAGCTTTTCAGTATTTAAACAGAAAGCACCTATCCGAGCACCTGGCATCACAGAGCCAGGGGGCTGCAGGAGCTCCAGCCTTGCCAAAGTTCCAAGCAGAAGGCAAGCCGTCTGCCTCGGGCCTGTGGACTGCGGTGTGGCCATCTGTGGGGCTGTGACAGTCAGCTACCTGACGACGCGCGCAGGGCTGCAGGGGCTCGTGGCAGCCAGCAGATAATGTCAGGGTCAAGGGGAAATAAAGCAGTGCTAAATGTTGACTCCTTTTTCTCTTCCTTTCTCAGAAGGCATGACCAAAAGTAAAATAAGATGATGATAAAAATAATTGCCAACACTTAATGAGTGTTATGTGCCAGGCACTGTAAACCCATGGTGTATTTCAGATCAGTCGCTCAGTCGTGTCCGACTCCGCGACCCCATGAATTGCAGCACACTAGGCCTCCCTGTCCATCGCCAACTCCCGGAGTTCACTCAAACTCATGTCCATCAAGTCTGTGATGCCATCCAGCCATCTCATCCTCTGTTGTCCCCTTCTCCTCCTGCCCCCAATCCCTCCCAGCATCAGAGTCTTTTCCAATGAGTCAACTCTTCACATGAGGTGGCCAAAGTACTGGAGTTTCAGCTTTAGCGTTATTCCTTCCAAAGAAATCCCAGGGCTGATCTCCTTCAGAATGGACTGGTTGGATCTCCTTGCAGTCCAAGGGACTCTCAAGAGTCTTCTCCAACACCACAGTTCAAAAGCATCAATTCTTCGGCTCTCATCTTTCTTCACAGTCCAACTCTCATATCCATACATGACCACTGGAAAAACCATAGCCTTGACTAGACAGACCTTTGTTGGCAAAGTAATATCTCTGCTTTTGAATATGCTATCTAGGTTGGTCATAACTTTCCTTCCAACGTGTAAGTGTCTTTTAATTTCATGGCTGCAATCAACATTTGCAGTGATTTTGGAGCCCAAAAAAATAAAGTCTGACACTGTTTCCACTGTTTCCCCATCTATTTCCCATGAAGTGATGGGACCAGATGCCATGATCTTTGTTTTCTGAATGTTGAGCTTTAAACCAACTTTTTCACTCTCCACTTTCACTTTCATCAAGAGGCTTTTTAGTTCCTCTTCACTTTCTGCCATAAGGGTGGTGTCATCTGCGTATCTGAGTTTATTAATATGTCTCCCGGCAATCTTGATTCCAGCTTGTGCTTCTTCCAGCCCAGTGTTTCTCATGATGTACTCTGCATAGAAGTTAAATAAGCAGGATGACAATATACAGCCTTGGCATACTCCTTTTCCTATTTGGAACCAGTCTGTTCCATGTCGAGTTTTAATTTTATTTTATTTTTAAACTTTACATAATTGTATTAGTTTTGCCAAATATCAAAAAGAATCCGCCACAGGTATACATGTGTTCCCCATCCTGAACCCTCCTCCCTCCTCCCTCCGCATACCATCCCTCTGGGTCGTCCCAGTGCACCAGCCCCAAGCATCCAGTATCGTGCATCAAACCTGGACTGGCATCTCGTTTCATACATGATATTTTACATGTTTCAATGCCATTCTCCCAAATCTTCCCTCCCTCTCCCACAGAGTCCATAAGACTGATCTATACATCAGTGTCT
>NW_011494761.1:1077788-1078567 GCF_000754665.1 Bison bison bison | reverse complement strand
TGTTCTCCATAGTGGCTGTACCAGTTTACATTCCCACCAACAGTGTAAGAGGGTTCCCTTTTCTCCACACCCTCTCCAGCATTTATTATTTGTAGACTTTTGGATCGCAGCCATTCTGACTGGTGTGAAATGGTACCTCATAGTGGTTTTGATTTGCATTTCTCTGATAATGAGTGATGTTGAGCATCTTTTCATGTGTTTGTTAGCCCTCTGTATGTCTTCTTTGGAGAAACGTCTGTTTAGTTCTTTGGCCCATTTTTTGATTGGGTCATTTATTTTTCTGGAGTTGAGCTGTAGGAGTTGCTTGTATATTTTTGAGATTAGTTGTTTGTCAGTTGCTTCATTTGCTATTATTTTCTCCCATTCTGAAGGCTGTCTTTTCACCTTGCTAATAGTTTCCTTTGTTGTGCAGAAGCTTTTAAGTTTAATTAGGTCCCATTTGTTTATTTTTGCTTTTATTTCCAATATTCTGGGAGGTGGGTCATAGAGGATCCTGCTGTGATGTATGTCAGAGAGTGTTTTTCGTATGTTCTCCTCTAGGAGTTTTATAGTTTCTGGTCTTACGTTTAGATCTTTAATCCATTTTGAGTTTATTTTTGTGTATGGTGTTAGAAAGTGTTCTAGTTTCATTCTTTTACAAGTGGTTGACCAGATTTCCCAGCACCACTTGTTAAAGAGATTGTCTTTAATCCATTGTATATTCTTGCCTCCTTTGTCAAAGATAAGGTGTCCATATGTGCGTGGATTTATCTCTGGGCTTTCTATTTTGTTCCATTGAT
>NW_011494761.1:1074583-1076164 GCF_000754665.1 Bison bison bison | reverse complement strand
TGATTACAGTTTCAATTTCCGTGCTTGTGATGGGTCTGTTAAGATTTTCTATTTCTTCCTGGTCCAGCTTTGGAAAGTTGTACTTTTCTAAGAATTTGTCCATTTCTTCCACATTGTCCATTTTATTGGCATATAATTGCTGATAGTAGTCTCTTATGATCCTTTGTATTTCTGTGTTGTCTGTTGTGATCTCTCCATTTTCGTTTCTAATTTTATTGATTTGATTTTTCTCCCTTTGTTTCTTGATGAGTCTGGCTAATGGTTTGTCAATTTTATTTGTCCTTTCAAAGAACCAGCTTTTGGCTTTGTTGATTTTTGCTATGGTCTCTTTTGTTTCTTTTGCATTTATTTCTGCTCTAATTTTTAAGATTTCTTTCCTTCTACTAACCCTGGGGTTCTTCATTTCTTCCTTTTCTAGTTGCTTTAGGTGTAGAGTTAGGTTATTTATTTGACTTTTTTCTTGTTTCTTGAGGTGTGCCTGTATTGCTATGAACTTTCCCCTTAGGACTGCTTTTACCGTGTCCCACAGGTTTTGGGTTGTTTTGTTTTCATTTTCATTCGTTTCTATGCAAATTTTGATTTCTTTCTTGATTTCTTCTGTGATTTGTTGGTTATTCAGCAGTGTGTTGTTCAGCCTCCATATGTTGGAATTTTTAATAGTTTTTCTCCTGTAGTTGAGATCTAATCTTACTACATTGTGGTCAGAAAAGATGCTTGGAATGATTTCTATTTTTCTGAATTTACCAAGGCTAGCTTTATGGCCCAGGATGTGATCTATCCTGGAGAAGGTTCCATGTGCGCTTGAGAAAAAGGTGAAATTCATTGTTTTGGGATGAAATGTCCTATAGATATCAATTAGGTCTAACTGGTCTATTGTATCATTTAAAGTTTGTGTTTCCTTGTTAATTTTCTGTTTAGTTGATCTATCCATATGTGTGAGTGGGGTATTAAAGTCTCCCACTATTATTGTGTTATTGTTAATTTCTCCTTTCATACTTGTCAGCATTTGTCTTACATATTGCGGTGCTCCCGTGTTGGGTGCATATATATTTATAATTGTTATATCTTCTTCTTGGATTGATCCTTTGATCATTATGTAGTGACCATCTTTGTCTCTTTTCACAGCCTTTGTTTTAAAGTCTATTTTATCTGATATTAGTATTGCTACTCCTGCTTTCTTTTGGTCCCTATTTGCATGGAAAATCTTTTTCCAGCCCTTCGCTTTTGTATGTGTCCCCTGTTTTGAGGTGGGTCTCTTGTAGACAACATATGTGGGGGTCTTGTTTTTGTATCCATTCAGCCAGTCTTTGTCTTTTGGTTGGGGCATTCAACCGATTTACGTTTAAGGTAATTACTGATAAGTATGATCCCATTGCCATTTACTTTATTGTTTTGGGTTCGAATTTATACACCGTTTTTGTGTTTCCTGTCTAGAGAATATCCTTTAGTATTTGTTGGAGAGCTGGTTTGGTGGTGCAGAATTCTCTCAGCTTTTGCTTGTCTGAAAAGCTTTTGATTTCTCCTTCATACTTGAATGAGATCCTTGCTGGGTACAATAATCTGGGCTGTAGGTTATTTTCT
>NW_011494761.1:1072838-1074152 GCF_000754665.1 Bison bison bison | reverse complement strand
AATTTCATTTATTGCATTATTCATTATATATTGACTCTTTTTTATTTCTTCTAGGTCCTTGTTAAACCTTTCTTGCATCTTCTCAATCCTTGTCTCCAGGTTATTTATCTGTGATTCCATTTTAATTTCAAGATTTTGGATCAATTTCACTATCATTATTCGGAATTCTTTATCAGGTAGATTCCCTATCTCTTCCTCTTTGGTTTGGTTTGGTGGGCATTTATCATGTTCCTTTATCTGCTGGGTATTCCTCTGTCTCTTCATCTTGTTTAAATTGCTGAGTTTAGGGTGTCCTTTCTGTATTCTGGCAGTTTGTGGAGTTCTCTTTATTGTGGCATTTCCTCGCTGTGTGTGGGTTTGTACAGGTGACTTGTCAAGGTTTCCTGGTTAGAGAAGCTTGTGTCGGTGTTCTTGTGGGTGGAGCTGTATTTCTTCTCTCTGGAGTGCAATGAAATGTCCAGTAATGAGTTATGAGATGTCTATGGTTTTGGGGTGACTTTGGGCAGCCTGTATCTTGAAACTCAGGGCTGTGTTCCTTTGTTGCTGGAGAATTTGCTTGGTATGCCTCACCCTGGTACTTGTTGGCCATTGTGTGGTGCTTGGTTTCAGTGTCGGTATGGAGGCATTTGATGGGCTCCTGTCAATTAATGTTCCTTGGAGTCAGGAGTTCCCTGGAGTCAGGGTTTGGACTTAAGCCTCCTGCTCCCAGTTATCGGTCTTATTTTTACAGTAGTTTCAAAACTTCTCCTTCTATACAGCACCATTGATAAAACATCTACATTAAAGATGAAAAGTTTCTCTACTGTGAGGGTCACTCACAGAGGTTCACAGCGTTACATGGAGAAGAGAAGAGGGAGGAGCGAGTTAGAGGTGACCCAAATGAGATGAGGTGGAATCAATAGTGGAGAGAGTGGGCTAGCCAGTAGTCACTTCCTTATGTGCACTCCACAACTGGACCACTCAGAGATGTTCACGGAGTTATACAGAGAAGAGAAGAAGGAGGAAGGAGACAGATGTGGCCAGAAGGATAAAAGGGGGGAATGAAAAGTAGGGAGACAGATCCAGCCAGTAATCAGTTCCCTAAGTGTTCTCTACCATCTGGAACACACAGAAATTCACAGAGTTGGGTAGAGTAGAGAGGGGTTAGGGAGGAGACACAGGCGACCTGGTGGAGAAAAAGGAGAGTCCAAAGGGAGAGAGAGCAGTTAAGCCAGTAATCTCGCTCCCTAGTGAAAAATGGGTCCTGAAGATTGGGTTCTTAAAGGTACAAAATTGGTAACAAATACATAAAAGCAAAAATTAAAAATCTAGAGT
>NW_011494761.1:1063961-1072668 GCF_000754665.1 Bison bison bison | reverse complement strand
AAATCTAGAGTAGAGTTTGGAATTTCAAAAATACGATGTTAAAGAAAAGAAGGAAAAGAAAGAGAGAAAAAACAAACAAACAAAAACAAACAATGTCGCAAAAATTATAAAGAAAATACAGGTACAAAATTGATATCAAATACCAAAAAGCATAAATTAAAAATCTAGAGTAGAGTTCGGAATTTTAGATATACAATGTTATATAAAAGAAGAAGAGAAAGAAACAGAGAAAAAGAAAAAAAAAGTCACAGAAATTATAAAAAAAAACTATAGGTACAAAATTGATAACATATGCCAAAAAGCTAAAATTAAAAATCTAGAGTAGAGTTTGGAATTTCAAAAAAAACAATGTTAAAGAAAAAAAAAAGGTCAAAAAATTATAAAATATATATATATGAAGTTTGCTGAAGAAGAAAAAAATAGGGATTTGGTTTTTTTTTGCAAAGTAATAGGTTATAAAAGTGAAAATTAAAGGAACAATAGAGGACTCCTTTCGAAGAGTTGGGTTGCTTTTCTGGGTGCCTGATGTCCTCTGCCGGCATTCAGAAGTTGTTTTGTGGAATCTACTCAACGTTTAAATGCTCTTTTGATTAATTTGTGGGGGAGAAAGTGTTCTCCCTGTCCTACTTCTCTGCCATCTTGGCTTCTCTCCCATGTCCAGTTCTAACTGTTGCTTCCTGACCTGCATACAGGTTTCTCAGGAGGCAGGAGGAAAGCCTTACAGCCATTGTATAAAGGCTGTACTGTTATTATACCCATTTTACAGAAAAGGAAAGTGAAGGCTGATGAAATCGAGTTCCACTCTTGGTCTCTTGAGGATCTGAGAACTATGATCCACAGGTCAAAGCTAACACACTGCCTGTTTGTACAAATGAAGTTTTAATGGAACACAGTCACACGGTTTGTTACATACTTTTTACGGCTACTGTATGGCAGGGTTGAGTAGCTGTGACAGAGACCATATGGCCCACAAAGCTGAAAATATTTACTAATGGTCCATAAGAGAAAAAAGTAGACCTTTTATCTATCTGACTATAGAGTCCACTTGATGTAGAATCCCCACTTTAGTGAATGTTGAGAATATTCTAATCATAAAAGAATGGAAAATGCGGCAGAAGTGCAAGGCACTCTAGACTAGGGAGCCTGACAATCTAGATTCTGGTCTCAATTCTGCAAAAAGTAACATTAGGTCCTTGGAAAAGTCACTCTAACTCCTAAAAAATCTGTTTTTTCCCCCTGATCTGCTCATTAAAGCTATACTGCCAAGCTTCCAAATTAAAAGTTTCCCCAAACACTTTTTCTGGTTTACAAAAAGCTATTTTAACTGATCAAATAAAATGCATTTTTTACCAGTTCTCCATGGCAATGCTCACAGCTCTCGCCAAATAACCTTTTGAAGTCCTATTTCTGCATGTTAGGGGTATGGCACCTTTGGGTAGAAAGATGTTTCAGAATGGGAATATAATACCTGTTTAACTTATTTTTGTTCTGTTTTTGTGAATGCCAGGGTTTCCTTCCACTGAAACCACCTGAGCCTGAAGCTTTCTCTGGGAAGACATAAGGCTGAAAGTGAAGAGTAACATAAAAAATCCCAAAAGGAGTGTGTGAATGCCACTGAGTTTCAAGCTGCAAGTCAGCACCAACAGCTCCTACACGTTGTGGGCTTGTGGTCAGCGCGTGGACCTGTGGAACGAGAGAGTCTTCCATTGCAGGACGAAAATGAGAAATCACTTTAAATCTCAGGGAGTCTTAGTCTTTGGCCATCTGTGGTTAAAAATCGGTCCTGGGGTAGCTTTACCCTGAAAGATTAAGGGGAAGGATTGCTTAGGAGAAAATACAGGCTGCCTTGTGATAAGTGCCAGAGATCCTGTCTTATGAAAAGAGGATTTGATGAGAAGGTTGGCGATGGGACTTATATCTTGTTCCAATAATGCAGGGCTTCCCTGGTGGCTCAGCTGGTAAAGAATCCACCTGCAATGTGGGAGACCTGGGTGAGAAGAGACCCTGGAGGAGGGCATGGCAACCTGCTCCAGTGTTCTTGCCTGGAGAAGCCCATGGACAGAGGAGCCTGGCGGGCTACAGTCCACGGGGTCACAAAGAGTCAGACACGACTGAGCAACCAAGCGTGTGCACGCACACACACACACACACACACACTCTCTCCAGTATTCTGGCCTGGAGAATTCCATGGACTGTATAGTCCTTGGGGTCGCAAAGAGTCAGACACGACTGAGTAACTTTCACTTTCCAATAATGCATCAAAGTCGTTTGAAGCAAGGCATGTGTTAATCTGGTGATACCCTTGTGACTCTTTTCTATGTAAAGTGTCAAGATTTAGAGTGGGAGTGGGAAGGAAATAATTAAATGTATATCTTTGAATTTGACCTCAGTCAAGTTTGAATCTGAAAGATGCTCTATGTATATTTTAGAAAGAGAAAGATGTCAGAACTTGATGCCCACTGTTTAGTAATGAACTTCCACTGGGCTAATATCGGCTATAGCCTGTTACTTCTCGAAGTGGTAAAGCCCTGCATCCACTGAGACTGATCTCTTCTGAAGATACAGGCTTCTGTAGTGGGATGAAGAGGGTGTGGGGCGGGCGGAAGGGGCAGGTTGCCGAAAGATTTGTCCATATCCTAACCCCTGGAGCCTGCTAACGTTATCTAAATGGGAAAAGGGTCTTTGAAGATGTAATTAAACAACTCGAGATGAAGTGGATTATTTGGATGGGCCCTAAATCTAATGCAAATATACTCACAAGAGACAGAATGGAAAACATAGCCAGCAGGAAGCCAAGTGACCTTGGAGCAGAGACTGGAGTGAGCGGCCCCAGGCTCAGGAGTGCTGAGGCTCCCGAGGACCAGGAGTCCCAGGGGTTTCCTCCTCCAGATCCTCCAGAAGCAGCGTGACCCCGCTGACACCTATTTCAGACGTCGGCCTCTGCAACCGTGAGAGGATCCATTTCTGTTGTGTTAAGCCACACAGTCCCAGTACTTTGTTACAGAAGCCTCAGAAAAGGAATGGAGTGTTCACAGTCCATCTCTCCCAGCCGTCCTAATCCAGCCTGTCTGGGGATGCCCACGGGGCTTCCCCAGTCTCCCTGGGATCCTGCTCCAGAAGGGAAGGCTGCGGGATTATGCTGATTGGCGGCAGACACAGCGCTTTGCCAAAAAGAGAGGAGCACCAGACTAGACCAGAGCCCCTTCGGCATCTGATTCATTCTGTGGGATTCCGCATCCACTGGCAGCGTAGAGAACGACTGGGAATAAAAGCACGAAAACGTGTGCAGCGATTTGCCACCATTTACCACAGAAGGTTACCTGTCTATTTCCAATCAATCTAAGTAAATCCTCTCAAGATGAAAGGGTGGGGTACTTGTCAATAATAAACAATACGACTGATTTTTACTTCCCAGAAGCTTCATTTGTAAAGTACTTTTAATATGCAGGTTAATTTGCACTCTCTTGTCTCACAATGCCTCTGTGAAGAAGGTCAATAGATATGATTATGGATCTTTCAAAGCTGTGCATCTTAAAGCTGGAAAACTAATGAAGGCAGCCTGATTGAAAGGTAATTTTTTCTGATCCAATGCCCTGCTCATTGGCTTACTTGCTAGGGATTTATTGGACTCAAAAGGGACATGATAAATTCACAACATATGTACCTGGCTGTGTCCCTGAATAAGACTAGGAAAAAAAGTTTCAAAGGAGAAAAATAGAGATTTGCCTTATCATCTTATATAGAGTATGATAAGGGTTCCAATTCATGTTGGTGGCAAAGAGGTAGATTATTCAATAAATAGCATGGTCTTTATTTAGAGGAAAATAAAATTGTATATCTACTCAAACACAGACAAGTAATTGTCAGGTTAAAGAGTTAATTGCAAAAGTTAAGACTATACATAAAATACAGATTTAGGATTGAAGAAGGCATGTCTATGCATGGTGAGAACTTGAGAGTTGTAAAGACAATTAGACAAATCTGATTATACAAATTAAAAATGGTGTGGCCAAGATGTCAGAAATAGTTAAAAGAAAAATAATATATACTGGTAAATATTTGCAATATATATGTTACTAATATACTCAATAGCTCTGGAGCAGTAACTCTGGGCCACACACTGTAGTTGGTGCTGAGAACTAAACATTGAATAAGATAAGAATACACCGTACCTTGTAAAATGTGTGACTGTGTAAGCAAGGAACCACACCGAACAATTTAGAGTAAGAAATGGCACCCCACTCCAGTACTCTTGCCTGGAGAATCCCATGGAGGGAGGAGCCTGGTAGGCTACAGTCCATGGGGTCGCAAAGAGTTGGACACAACTGAGCAATTTCACTTTCTTTCACTTTCTTTAAGCATTATAAAGGTTAAGTCTGGATGCCACAGGAAAGTATGGTATGGAGGAGTATCGACAGACAAGAGTTAATATTTACAATGTGTAAGTAACTCTTGGAAATCAATGAGAAAAACATTAACATGGAAAAATCAACAGATGTATACTGTAAATTCACAAATGGAGAAACACGGTTCACCAATAAATAAAAAGAATGTCTATCCTCAGGCGTAGTCAAATATATGTAAACCAAACTTAGTTGTGGTGCTTTATCAGATTATCAAAGAGTGAAATGAGTTGTGATGAAAACTGCTAATGATAAGAGGTAGAGAAATGGGAACTCTCACCTATTTTGGTAGGAGTGTAAATTGCAGAAACTCTGATGATGCATATTAACACTCACAATTTAAAAACCGGTCTCTTTGTTCAGTGTAGTATGAACCAAATGTTTGCATCTCCCCAAAATTTACAATTGAGACCCTAGCCCCCAGTGTGATGACATGTGGGCATTTGAGAGGTAATTAGTGGTAGATAGGTCACGGGGGTGGAGCCTCCACAATGGGATTAGTGCCCTTAGCGGAGAGCTTGCTTGTTCTCCCTCCACAGACCCACACTGAGGACACATCGTCCTATAGAGTATTACTCAGCAAATGGTAGAGTGAATCCTTGCATACAGACATGGGTATATGTCTTAAGATGTTTTAAGTGAGAATTACAGTTCAATATATATAACATGATTCATTTCTGTAAATAACATATATATATGCATATACTTATAAAGTGCTATGACACCACCCTTATGGCAGAAAGTGAAGAGGAACTAAAAAAACCTCTTGATGAAAGTGAAAGAGGAGAGTGAAAAAGTGGGCTTAAAGCTCAACATTCAGAAAACTAAGATCATGGCATCTGGTCCCTCACTTCATGGGAAATAGATGGGGAAGCAGTGGAAACAGTGTCAGACTTCATTTTTTGGGGCTCCAAAATCACTGCAGATGGTGACTGCAGCCATGAAATTAAAAGACGCTTACACGTTGGAAGGAAAGTTATGACCAACCTAGATAGCATATTCAAAAGCAGAGACATTACTTTGCCAACAAAGGTCCATCTAGCCAAGGCTATGGCTTTTCCAGTGGTCACGTATGGATGTGAGAGTTGGACTGTGAAAAAGCTGAGCACGGAAGAATTGATGCTTTTGAGCTGTGGTGTTGGAGAAGACTCTTGAGAGTCCCTTGGACTGCAAGGAGATCCAACCAGTCCATTCTAAAGGAGATCAGTCCTGGGTGTTCATTGGAAGGACTGATGCTGAAGCTGAAACTCCAATACTTCAGCTACCTCATGCGAAGAGTTGACTCATTGGAAAAGACTCTGATGCTGGGAGGGATTGGGGGCAGGAGGAGAAGGGGACAACAGAGGATGAGATGGCTGGATGGCATCACTGACTCGATGGACGTGAATCTGAGTGAACTCTGGGAGTTGGTAATGAACAAGGAGGCCTGGCATGCTGGGATTCATGGGGTTGCAAAGAGTCGGACACGACTGAACGACTGATCTGATCTGATGGTCCATAAATGTTCAAAAAGGACAAATGCCAACTTACTATTTTAGATTAGGGATGGGAATCAGAATAGAAATATTAGGGCCTTTAGTATCTTGATATTATTTATTTTACTGGCAATAAGTGATTATTGTTAAAAATTCAAAGGTTTCTATTTGGGAAGAAAAAGAACAAGTGAGGTAATTCCACGACTTTTGCATTATCTATAAAATGATGTTTGCAGTCAATAAATCACTGATACTGTTACATCAATGCAAAATACACTGAAAGCTGTCATATAGGGTACTTTCTTAATTAATTTGTTATCAGAAAACCAATTCAGTTTTAAATGAAGGAAAGAAAGCTTTAATGTCAATTATTTTCCTAGAAAACTTGCAAGAGAAGGAAAACTATACAGTGTCCAAGCTTGGGTTAAGCATGGATTTCCTAAGCTTGAATTATTCAGATGGACATGATTTTCCTGCCTTGTCACTTGCCAGGCATTGTTGCGGCTTAGTAGAAATAGGTTTACATTGAAAGTAAATTCAGTTGAATTAAAGACCTGGATTTAAACCCTAGCCCTGCCTTTTTAACTAGGTAATTAAAAAATTCCTTACCCACTTCAAACTTACTTTCTTCACATTTAAAATAGGGATATTAGTCCCTACTTTTGGGGGTTACACACATTAGATCTTCTAATATATCCAGCACATTGCCAACCACTTTGTTGATGCTTAATAAACATTGGCCGTATCTGTAGAAATACAATTTAAGCTCTCAACTGGAGAGTTAAATTGGTCAACTCAGATTTTTCTGTCCTCAGCTCCACCAGTCCAGAAGGAAGGAGGTTTTCTCCCACTCAGTAACACAGGCCGGCAACAGCACCATGCGGGCTGGGTGTTCATCGCCATGGCAACAACCATCGTCTCCCTGCCTCCTGCTCAGTGTTTCTGCTCCCATTTCCCCTCCTCAGAGCCAGACTCAGCCTCACGGCTCCCCCTCAGATGTCCTTTTGAAAAGAATAGACAAACTGTAGCAAGGATAAATTGGACCTCTCTCTTTTTCCCTCAAAGTAAGATACCACTGTGGTCCAATTTTAAAGCAATGTAACAAAATATTGTGTTTCCATTCTGATAGCAACACAAGATTCTCTTAATTGGTGGAAATATATAAGAAGTAGGCAAGACTTTTGATACTTAGCTCTGGTGGATTTTTGCTCTTTAAAGCCCTAAACTGGGGGGCAGTCCAATTGAAGTGACTGCAAGAGCAAAGACACAGATGTAGGAGAGCTATTGGTGAATCTGGAGGTGTGTGGGGTAGCTGGCTTTGTTGGAGGAAAAGGCTGACACAGGTGAGGAATAGAGAATATGGCTATCGTGCTAGCTTGTGATCAGGCTGTGATGTAACGGGTACTGCTCATCTCACTGGCCTCCCAGGAGACGTCGTCTCTCATTGTCCCAAATTTCTCTGTAATAATCTCTATGGAGTCCTACAGTCCCTGTGTCTCTGTGATTCTAGCATCTTCAAGTGATCCAAACGTGTAGAAACTCAGCAGTATTTGGTCTTAAGCAGTTTATCCTCTGACCCTGCGTGCAATGGTAATACTCGCATAAATTATTCTTTTAGCTGACAGTTGCCAACAAGCAGATATGTCTAAATTTTAATTTTTACAGGAATAATATTTTTGTAAACATTAAACTGACTTTTTTTTTCATTCCCAGAAATCATGTAGCTATGTAGCTCTGTATTTAACAGATCAATGGACTTCACCGTGTCATGGGAGTTTGAAACTGAGAAGTCATTTCTTGGCAGTGAGTGGAAAACCATATTTTAAAAAATTCACAGTGAGATCATAGTGTTGAAATCCAGGCTCTGTTGGGGGAGATGGAGCGGGGGAAGGTGGTTTAAATTTGCCAAAATTCCCATTACAAATCAAATGCTAAGCCTACAGAATCTGGATGACTATTTTATCTTAAGCCCTACTGTAGCGAGGACTGATATTTGCTATAAGGGACATTTCCCCCTTAGAGAGACAGGGAAAGCCCTTCCTTTTTTGAGAGGAGGTTGCCAAGAGAAGAAAGCAGAAGAAATACAAGTCATCAGATGTGAATATCTCAGCTGTCTGGCCCCTTGGGGTTTAACTGTTGGAGTACGTAGCACAAACATGTTCCAGAAGAGTGGCTTATCCTAGGGTGTATTTCAGAGCATCTCCACAGCTGGCATGACACTGCATCTAGCCAGTGCCAGGCTGGGTTTTAGAAATGGCTGAGGAAGGTGTCTAGAGGGCTGAGCTTTGGACATCACCCCATTTCTTCATATCCTGCCGTGTGCTATATCGCTGGCAGGGATGGGGGACAGCAGACAGAGGAAGCCTAAGATGAGGAAGAAGATGGCACAGGCGTGACGTTACAACTAGAGCTAAGACCGCACCGGGGAATGCGCACGTCAGTGAGGAGGTTCTGGGAGAACCGACCCACCTGCGGCTACTTTGTCTTAGGAAGTCGATTTCCTGAATTATATGGGAGGCACACAGGGCCCCCAAACAGACCAGTCATCAAATCACAAACATCACTTCCTTCTGATTTAAGGGTTGACCAAGAAATGCTTCCACATGAGTTCAGTTCAGTTCAGTAGCTCAGTCGTGTCTGACTCTTTGGGACCCCATGGACTGCAGCACACCAGGCCTCCCTGTCCATCATCAACTCCCAGAGTTTACTCAGACTCATGTCCATCGAGTCGGTGATGCCATCCAACCATTTCGTCCTCTGTCTTCCCCTTCTCCTCCTGCCCTCAATCCCTCCCAGCATCAGGGTCTTTCCCAATGAGTCAACTCTTCG
>NW_011494761.1:1035666-1063861 GCF_000754665.1 Bison bison bison | reverse complement strand
GCTCAGTCGTGTCTGACTCTTTGGGACCCCATGGACTGCAGCACACCAGGCCTCCCTGTCCATCATCAACTCCCAGAGTTTACTCAGACTCATGTCCATCGAGTCGGTGATGCCATCCAACCATTTCGTCCTCTGTCTTCCCCTTCTCCTCCTGCCCTCAATCCCTCCCAGCATCAGGGTCTTTCCCAATGAGTCAACTCTTCGCATGAGGTGGCCAAAGTACTGGAGTTTCAGCTTCAGCATCAGTCCTTCCAATGAGCACCCAGGACTGACCTCCTTTAGGATGGACTGGTTGCTTGCCCACACGCATAGACAATTCTTATTTCATCTTCCTATAAAAGAGGAAGTTAGGCTTTCAGTCCAGAGATAGTTTATCTTTTCATCATTTTTGCTGTAATTTTACTAAAATGTTTTAAAAAACTTTTAGTGGAGTATAGTTGGTTTACGATGTGTTAGTTTTTGCTGCACAGCAGAGTGAATCAGCTATTCATGAGTACATATCTACTCTTGTATAGATCCTTTTCCCAAACAGGTCATTACAGAGCACTGAGAAGTGTCCCCTGCGCTACATGGTGGGTCCGTGTTAGTTGTATATTTTATATACAGCGATGTATGTATGTCAGCCCCAGTCCTCCAGTTTACTCCTCCCCTCCTCCCGCTCTGATAACCATTGGTTTTTCTGTCTCTGTGACTCCTTCTCTGTTTTGTAAATAAGCTCCTTTGTACCATTTTTTATATTCTGCATACGAGTGACACCATATCACGGTTGTCTTTGAGCTGCGTCACTGAGTGTGACAGTCTCTAGGTTCACCCACGTCGCTGCAGCGGCCTTAGTTCATACTATTTATGGCTGAGCGACATCCCGCTGTACATGTGCACCACGTCTTCATCCGTCTCCTCTGCTGACGGACGTTTGGGTTGCTTCCACGTCCTGGCTCTTGTGAACTGTGTTGCCGTGGTCATTGGCGTGCACGCATGGTTTCAAATTATGGTTTTCTCCAGATACATGTCCAGGAGTGGGACTGCTGGATCATACGGTAGCTCTATTTTTAGTTTCTTAAGGAGCCCCACACTGTTCTCCATAATGATTGCACCAATTTATATTCCCACCAACAGTTTCTTTTAAAAGACACTTTCTGTATTCAGAGCACCTTTAGTTGCATTCCTATGTTTTCCTAAATGCACTGCAGATTTTTCGTTGTATCTCCAGCAGATTTTCAGTCTTTCCTAATTCTACATCTCTTCCATGGAATGTTTTCTCATTTTTAGAGTTATTCTAAAGTTATTGCTTTCACCTATCTGTTTAACTGTTTAGGTACATTTCTATGTTACCATTACAATGAAAAAACAGGTCTTTTAAGGAACAATCATAAAGTAATTTAAAATTTATTTTGTCTTACAACTGGTGCAGCAAACCCACTCCAAGGGTTGGTTCTCTTCTGTCCCCAGATAAAATTGGAGAAATGTACCATTAGCCTTTCTGGTCATAGCTAGAAAATATTTCATCTGTAGAGTAGCCTCAATGTAAACACCTGGATTTCTAGTCAAAACTCCGAATTGTATTCACACCTACAATCTCTCCTTCCTCCAGCTCTGGCCCATGGCCGATGTGGGAAGGGGAAGGGGCGTGACGGGCTCCATCACTCCCCCAGCCTGCTCTCCTCTGCCCTCAGCTCCTTGACAGGAGGGAGGGGTAGAGGCGAGGCGGCAGGGAGGCGGTGGGGGTCTTCCTTGACTGGCCTCGATCAGTGGCGGACGTCCCAAGCCCGCTTTGCCACAGAACGTTTCCTGGGTTTCCCGGAAGCCTCCCTTTGCTGGCAGTCTCTCACTGACCTTTCCTTTGATGTGGGTGCAAGTTTGTCCCAATCACCGGCTTCCTCTCACCATCCCCGGGTATCTTGTGGTGCATTTCCATCTTTGAAAGCAACGTCTTCCCCAAACACAGCCCATTTGCCCTTTAACCACCTAGTAGGAATCCTTTCCGACCATAGAAAGAAGAAAGGTCGCTCAGGCGTGTCTGACTCTGAGACCCCATGGACTGTAGCCCATCAGGCTCCTCCGCCCATGGGATTCTCCAGGCAAGAGTATTGGAGTGGGGTGCCATTGCCTTCTCCAGGGGATCTTCCTGACTCAGGGATTGAACCCCGGTCCCCCACAATGCGGGCAGACGCTTTGCCATCCGAGCCACCAGGGAATCAACCATTCCCTACCCTTATTTTGAGAAAGTCAAGACTGGGTTTGGGCCGCGTGTGTGACAAGCCTCGCAGATGTAGTCCTGCGCATCATTTTGGATGCCTACTGTCTGAGAGCTTCGACCTACGGCAAGCCTGAGATCCCTCTGACTCTCCTGCACACAGATCGACTGCAGTCTGGCGGGCGGTGCGTGTGAGGGTGAGTGCTCCTCTGTCTGCAGGCTGGCGGGCGGTGCGTGTGTGAGGGTGAGTGCTCCTCTGTCTGCAGGCTGGCGGGCGGTGCGTGTGTGAGGGTGAGTGCTCCTCTGTCTGCAGGCTGGCGGGCGGTGTGCATGTAACGGTGAGTGCGCGTGCGCCTCCGCCTCCTCCTCTCCGGGACTCTGCCTCCTCTTCCGCCTTCCGAGCCTCCTTTCGTGGAGGCGTCCTAGAGCACCTGTTTTGCGCTCTTTTCCATTCTTTGACTCTGTCACTCTCCCCAGTTCATTGTCTCTTTGGTGGCTATTTCCTCACCTCCTAACCTGAAGATTTTTAGTTGCTGTTCCCACTTTCTAGTCAACTCATCGTCCTATCGGAAAGGCGAGGACTGTATGTCTTAGAGAGAAAAGTTTAGGAAGTTTCTTCGATAGCCTGGGCTCTCTGTCCACAGATTCTTATTTGCGCAAGGGAGCTCTGTGTGCACGTAAGAACAGGAGAGACCCTGTTGTGCGCTGGCCACAAAGGTGAAGCCCCGAGCATGGAAAGAATCGTGTTGTGAACTCTATTCGTTTGTAGTATTTCAGCCTGTGTGTGCTTATTTTGTTCCACTTCTTGTAGTAGAAGAGCAAATAAAAACAAACTTTAAAAAATTACCTTGGTAAAACAACAAGTATGGTTTTTTCAGATAAATATTTAAAAGAAAATAATAGAAATGGGTAAAATGATGTTAACGCATAGATAGGAAGCTGTTAAAATCAGCACACTGTATTTTATTGTGATCAGTGATTTATTTGGCCACATGATAAAGGCTATAAATGCTTTCCACTTTCCTCTGAATCCTAAAAAGAATGTTTCTTGTTCACATTAGACTAATATTCTTTAGAAAATAATTTGAATTTAAGAAGCTAAATATTTAGAAAAATTTTGGTTAGATTGCCTATTAAAGAGGGTTTATATATTCACCATTAGTAATTGCCAATGAGGAAACTCTGAACAGCTGCCATCTAGAATTCTAAAATATCACTCCTTGTTAAATGTGCGACACAAGCTCCATAGCTCCACAAAATGAAGTGCAATTTTCTCTCCAGTCAGAGAAAAGAGCAAGTTCAAGATTAGTTATGCATTAAACAGTCCATTTGGGGAGGCTAATTAGAGAGTGAAGACCTTGAAATAGAAGTCATCAGAAAAAGCTAGCAGATGAGTCTTCCCGGAGACTTGATTTGTCCTTTGTCACCAACAGGATCACCTGCGAAAGTGCAGGTTGCCCTCATCCGTGTCTGGGTGTGAGGCTCACGAGGCTTGCTGATCCTGAGGGAAGAGCCATGCGGGTTCAGGAGACTGTCTTTAGGGGCCCTGGAGCCTCTGGGTATCAGGTTTCCAAATGAGTAGAGCAGGTGTGAAGAATTAAGTGCCAAAAAAATAGACACGGGCACACAAGAATTTGGATTGTTCTGTTTTCCCCAGGACTTTATTAGTACCAGGAATGAGCAGAACAGACAGCAGTAAGATAGTCACATTTTTAACAGGAAACCCAATATGTGAAAAAAGTGTCTGAATTCTATCCCATTTACATATACTTGGATTAGTGTAATTCTCACTCCAGCCAAATAACAATGCCTCTGGAAACTGGCCTAGTTTAACGTCACGTTATTTTTGGTAACATTTTCATCGAGAATAAGAAAGAAGTAATTCTGTATAAGTTGTATTCACTTTGGTATCAGTAATGTGCATATTTCTAGAATATTAGACAATACATTTAGACAATACATTTTCTTAACAAACTTGTGTCACTATCAGTATCCAGATTTCTCAATGTTATCTCATAAAAGGGCAAACAAAATGCTTTGGAGAAAAGTATGTGTGAATTGTCCATTATGAATGCTGTCTACCTTATTTATTGACCACTCTCATGAAATATCTCTGGGAAGCCTGCTCTGGGTCTTCTTTGTAAGGAATGGACAAAATGCCTCTGGAGAGAAGACCACAATCATAAAATCACAAATTAAGACTTTTCCTCTTAGAGCCTCTGTTTTCTGAAGGGTTGGCAGCCCAGCCCTGAAACCAGATAGACCGTAAGTTCAACAGTTAAACTTTATCAGTGTCAGAAACTCTCAGGTGAGCTATGAAAATCTAAGGCCTTGTAGAGAAACTAGTGTGAAAAAACTAGTTCTGTTCTTCACATACAAAATAACAAGACTGAGGAAGGTCAGTTCTGGTGATTACATAATGAGGTTTACTGAAAGGTCGAAGCTGCCCACTCCTCTGACTTGGGATAGGCGGTGATCAAAGGCGAGGAGGGTTGCTTTTAGGTCTTACTATTCAGAGGTCTCTTACCCTTCAAGTATTCCTCTTCAAGTACTCCTCACCTTTTTAGAGGAGGTATCTTGGTCCTCTTGACCTGCGTCAGTTACTGCAAGTATATACACACAAAAAAAGTATATACAAAAAAAAAATCTGCAAATCTCTGCAGTCTGTAATCTCATGGATGTGGACCACCTCATTCATATTTAATTCCCACAACAAGAGATGGTATTCAAAACATTTAACAAACCAATAAGATGGCTTCACAGATAATTCAAAGGGCACCCTTGAACAGACCCGGAAGTCCTTAGTTGGAGGATTATGGAGACGTGTGACCAGGGCCATGGGGAACCCTGCAGACACTCGGGCAGTGATTATTTACCAACTTGCACTGAAAGGTTTTCATATTTTCTCAATCAATACAGCCGAACCGGCGAGTGTTGCCTGGTTGTACGCCCTGCTCACGACCCCGGGAGGAAGAGATGAACATTTCTCTTTTATAGTTGAGGATGCCGAGCTCAAGGAAGGTAAGCAGTGTTGCTGTCATCCCTCAACTAGCAGGGGGCCGAGAGGAGGGGAGCCTGGAGCTCACCCCGCTCAGGAGACGCCAAAGCACAGGCCCTTGCCCTGGCAGGCTCCAGACGGCGTCTCTGTTGGCCAGGCCCAGGTTTACCCAGCTCCTCAGCATCTAGTCTGATATCATAGCATGCTTAGATGTAACCGCTGAGCCTCCCTTATTCTGTGAGGTTGGCCCTGCTGGGAAAGGCTGCCCCAAGACCCGGGAGCGGAAGCCCTGCCGAGGAGTGGTGTTGCTGCCTGCCCCCAGCACAGCAGCTGCTGGAGCCCTCCGTGCAGTCAGACCGTGGAAGACCCAGGAAGACCACACTCAGCGACTGTCTTTCTGAGTAAGTGGTAGGAGCTTGAGGGACCACCTTTTCTGGGGTTGCCTTGAGAAAAGAAAGAAAAGAAAGTGAAGTCGTCACTCACATCCAACTCTTTGCGACCCTGTGGACTGTTAGCGTACCAGGCTCCTCTGTCCATGAGATTCTCCAGGCAAGAATACTGGAGGGCATTACCATTTCCTTCTCCAGGGGATCTTCCCAACCCAGGGATTGAACCCGGGTCTTCTGCATTACAGGCAGACGCTGTGCCCTCTGAGCCACCAGGGAAGCTTTGGGAACAGGAGACTTCAATGCACTCCTCTTGAATGTATAATTTTTTCTGTTCCTCCTGGCTGAAAGTCAAGTATACAAAAGAAATGAATTTTCCTTTTTCTCTGGAAAATTCCTCAACACTTGAAAATGTTGCTGTTGTCTTTAAAGTCAACATGCATTCATTGTAGATGACTGAGAAAAAAAATTTCCTTTAAAAATTACTTACATTCTCACTGCATGTTATTATATTTATTTACATAGTCTTAGAATCATAGTTTTTAGCACTTTAAAGTTATTTTAATACCATTAGTTTTTAAAAAGTTATCAATATATTTGAAAGTTTTATGAGTTTTTTTCCCTATTTGGTTGCATTATATTTGAAATTTATGTGATTATTCCTTTATGGGTGGACACTTAGGGTATTTCCAGTTTTTCAGCATTCTATACAACACTCCATCCAAATCCTAATAACATGAAGCTGACTCACCGCAGGCTGTTTTTTTTCTCAGGGAAAATCCTAAAAACTGAGATTACAGAGACTCAGTGTGGGTGTCTGTTCGTTACCTGAAACAGCTACTTTTCCCGGTCTTCACGGATGCCTGGCACAGGAGGAGACCCGGAGGAGGTGCCACCGAGACTGCGGAGCCCCTGTGCGCGCTGTGCTGAGAGCCCGTGTTCTTCCCTCTCGGCAGCTCTCAGGTGTCTGGGGTGCCCGGGTCCTGGCTGCACAGCCGAGCATACGAGAAGACAGGCCCTTGGGCGGCTGCACGGAGAGCTGGGTAGTTCGATGAGTGACCGACCTCTCTGTCCTCCTCGGGGGACGCCGGAAGCTGGTCCTTACCGCCGTCACCGCCCGCGGAGCTGCAGGGATGAGCCACGCTGGTGCCTGTGCCGGTCAGGACGCCTTGGCCTGGGGAGCTCCAGGGGCCTGCGGGTGCCAGGCCCTCCGCCTGCTGAGACGCTCAGGGGGTGGTGTGCTTTCCGTCAGCCTGCTGAGACCCGCGCGTGCCAGGCCCTCAGCCTGCTGAGACGCCCAGGGGGCGATCGGACTCTAGGGCAGCGCCCAGAAGGCTGGGACTCTGGGCTGCGCTAACTCCTTTGCTGCTTAGGAGCAGCCTGGAGCAGGGGTCCCTCCTGATCGCAGGGTCCTGAGTCAGGAAGGGTAGCAGTAGGAGGGCGTTCTCTCTGTGTTTTGGTCTTGGCGTGAGTGGGTTTGCACTTGCTCAGGATGTAGGAGCCGCTCATTAATTTTCCGGCTTGGATCAGGGCCTCTCATTTCACCCTCTTGGGGACATCAGGGAGCCTCAGCCAGCACTGCTAACCTTTCCCTGCAACTATCCAGAGCCCCACACTTAGGGCCAACAATAGGAACTGGAATTTTAAGCTTTATGTTCCCTCTTCCAATCCCAGCCCTGATGGTACACTGTACCTGCGAGTATCAGATTACACCAGGTGATTTGCATGGTCAAAGTGATGGCTGGAATTGCAGGAACAGAATGATTTCCAGTTAATGGTGTGACGGAAGTAGTTCATAGACTTCGCTGCAACCTCCCCGCTAAGTCCAGCTCACTCACCCACTTCAGCGACCCTATAACTTCCTCAAAGGGAACGTTTGGACAGCAGAGGTGGCCAGTTCACTGCTCCTTCGATAAGGGAGCCACTCCCTTGGCTTGCTCTTTTGAGCATTATGTGCTCACGGTACATGTTAGGACTGATCGCGTGTAGAAGAAAAAACGTTAAGGCAACTTAAGCATGAAATGAAACACAGGCAATGGAACTCGTAACTCATGCCACTAAAATGTTCGCGCAAAGCTGAGTCAGAGCATCAGACCACGTCACCAGCGCTCAGCTCCTCTCTGCCCTCATCTCTCAGCTTTGCTCTTCTGTGCTGACAGCATTCCTAGAAAAGTCCTTTCCACACAGTTGTCCCCAGCAGTTCCCACCTCGTGTTTTCCCGGGTCTTGAGCCTGCTGGCCTTTGCATCAGAAGTGACATCATTGGTTCTTCTGGTTCTTCAATGTGCCAGCTCACCCTGTAGACTTGAGACCTGTGAGTCTCCACAGTAACATGAGCCATGATCCTCTGGTCCCTCTCCGTGGGTGTGGACAGGTCGGTAGAGTCTCCTGGGTCTGTTTCTTTGCAGAGTGCTGACCAGCAGAGCGGGATAAACAGCAGAAACTCTTCCTTTCTTCTCCCTAAGCCTGTCGTTTCAGGAGGTCTGTTCCGGAGCTCTTTCGTATCCTCTCCTTGAGGGCCTCCCTGAGTTTATTCTTGGAGAACCGGGCATCACCTACTTTAGAGTTTCACCGGGCACTGGAATTGTTTTTCAGTTTGCTCGTTCTGTTTCCACATTGACTGCTTTAGTTTCCCTGCCTTTACTGGAGGAAAAGCTCTTTCTTTCTTGGGTCCCTGCTGTGTATAAAATACCATGTCACATGTTTTATGGAAAATGGATAGGAAATATTTGTCTCTTTCTCACAAACGGGGGAGACTCAGATAATCATGGTCTTCTCCTCTGCCCTGCTACCCTGGTTTTGTTACTCATCTCTAGTTAGACAGCCCACAGAATCTCTATAAACCGGGTTCTGGCCCCACATTGCTGTTAGAGTGGTAATTAGGTTCTGTGACCAGTTGCAGTAAGCCAGGGTGACGACTAGAAAGAGCAGGGAACTTGGCTTGAGTAGCAAATTGGAGCAAGCTGTGCAGGGGCTGGTCCTTCAAGGGGGCAGGGGGCCTGCCAAGTGGGTCATGGCCAGAGACGGCGCGGCTGTGCCCGGCTCGGGTGTGAGGTCCCTTACGACCGAGCAGGGAGAGCCGCCTCTCAGGGGATCTGCCTCGTCTTGCAGAAGCCAGCCTGCAACCTGTAAGCGATCACACGGCCCCGGGAGCAGACCCAGGGCCTCCTCTGACCTTATGTGAGATCCTGGGGCAGGCCGCTTCGGTGTTCTGGGTTTGTTCCTCCTCCTCGGCTGGAAGATTAGGCGCCTCCAGAAGGCTGGCTTCACGGTTGTACGGGGTCTTTGCCGTCCCTCAGAGCTCCATGGTTTGGCTGTTTTTTGCTTGGCTTGTTTGTTTTTAATATATATTTACTTGGCCGCCCTGGGTCTTAGTTGCGGCCATAGATCTTCTGTCTTCGCTGTGGCGTGTGCGATCTGGTTCCTGACCAGGGAGAGAACCCGGCGCCCTGCGCTGGGAAAATTCTTGACGATATTTGAGTAAGAGCCTGGCATTTTCACTTCGCGCCAAGCCCTGCAAATTATTCAGCTGGTCCTGTGGGCCAGGTCAGTGGCTCCCCAGGATCCCTGAGGCTGTTATATGGACTAAGGGACCCAAAGCCTACAGGTGTGGAAACAGTGGGTTCACTGTGAACAGTATGGAAACAGCTGTGTTAAAAAAAAATCTCCAAGTCTTTAGTGTGCCGATGTGCTTTGTAGCCGTCCAGGAAAGGGGTGTGAGAGTCGTCTCCAAACTTCCTTGGCCACAAACCCCTTTCTTTGTTCAAAAGCATGTAGTATAACAAGTATCACATAGACTGATGCTGGGGGATGATGGCCTTGCTGTTTGCTGAGGTGTCTGTGAACTCTGCGACCTTTACCTTTTATTACAGCGAGTTTATGTGCAGAGTGGAGTTGGGGGGCGGGAAGGAAAGCCGCAGTTAAGAGTGAGGATGGTGCTACTCGCTGACCCAGGACTCTGCTACAAGGAAGACTTAGGCTCCTCCAGGCTCAAGCAAGCCCACACGGACCCCCTGGACCCCCGTTTTCCTCCTCTGAATCTTCGCTTATGTTGCTTTGTCTCCTTACATGCTCTGTGCTACTTCAATCCACTGATTCTTGTCGTTTCTTTTTCTAAAATGTATTCCAAATTTATCTCCCCATCTCCCAGCTTCACCCTGCTATAAAGCACGCTGCCCCAAAGAGACCGCCGCTGCAGTCTGCTTACCCCCCGAGCTCCAGCCCGTTCTCCACGCGGTGCTCCGTCCCGACTTTCTTTTCAAAGTGTAAACTGGCTTCACACCACCGCTTGGCTTGAAGCCCTTCAGAAGTCTTTCTACAGTTGGGAGAAAATCCAGATTCCTTCTCATGATCAATGCCTTGCAAGCCCACCTACTTCTCCAGCTCCTTCTCAAGCTGCCTGGCGCTTGAGTCCTTCTTGATAATCCCCAATTTTCTCTTTAAGAACTTTTCACTTGGGCCCGCAGGATTTTGTTCATTCCAATCCCCACTTTTCAAATGGCTGGTTCTTCCTCGTGCCTCAGATCTCCACTGAAACTCTCGAAGACGTCCCCTGCCTTTTGCCAAAGCAGGACCCTGCCCTGCCCCCAGCGCCACCCAGCCTGGTGATGCAGTCAGCGCCTTCTGCTCTTCAGTCCCCATATTCGCAGCAAGCTGTAAGTAACCTGTTCACTGGCATGTTGTCTACTTGTTTGCAAGAACGCGGGAGCCTGAGGCCTGGGACTGCGTTCCTCTTGTGTCTCCAGTTCTCGGCACGTGCCTGGCACATGCTGTGCGTCCAGTAAATACTTTCTGACTGACTAATTCCTAAAGGTCTGTATCAAATGCTAGCTCCTTGTCCGCGGTGTCTTCTCCTCCCAAGCAGCAGGAACGTCTGCTTTGTCTGCAGTCCCGTAGCTCTCTCTCTGTTCTCCATTATCTCTCTCTGTTCTCCGTTATCTCTCTCTGTTCTCCGTTATCTCTCTCTGTTCTCCATTATGTCTGTCTGTTCTCCGTTATCTCTCTCTGTTCTCCATTATGTCTGTCTGTTCTCCGTTATCTCTCTCTGTTCTCCATTATCTCTGTCTGTTCTCCGTTATCTCTCTCTGTTCTCCATTATGTCTGTCTGTTCTCCGTTATCTCTCTCTGTTCTCCATTATGTCTGTCTGTTCTCCGTTATCTCTCTCTGTTCTCCATTATGTCTGTCTGTTCTCCATTATCTCTCTCTGTTCTCCATTATCTCTGTCTGTTCTCCATTATCTCTGTCTCTGTTCTCCATTATCTCTGTCTGTTCTCCATTATCTCTCTCTGTTCTCCATTATCTCTGTCTGTTCTCCGTTACAGCTCTCGCCTTTGCCTCTTAGCACTGTTTGCGGGGGTGCTTGCATCCTCCCAGATCCTCAGGTCCCTGTCATGGTGTCTTAGTGATCTTCTTATACTCCTGTTGTGTCTGGCGCAGAATAGGTGCTCAATGAATGCTGATTGAATTGATTTGAATAATTGAAAGAACTTTCAATAGAAAAGGCAACTAAAAAAAATGTTAGAGAGGTTTATTTAAAAACGAAACCACGGTAAGCGCTGGACTCCTTGCCAACAATGGTCACGTTTCCTGGCTGTCCTAGAGGTCTTGGAGAGCAGCCTAAACACCAATCTCCACTGGTCCGAATCGGCCCCATTAAACGCTCCCCGGGCCTGTGAGACGGTGGATCGGGAGCCAATCTGGACGGCTGGGATTTCCCTCCTCCAGGCCCTCCCGGCCCCAGGAACGGCCTGGCCGTGGAGGCTTTCAAGGAGGAGACTCCGCCGTGGCCGTGAGGGCTGGCCGGTGCTGATCCTTCCCGACCTTTCAGAAGTTTCTTCCGACTGAGGAGGAAGCCTGGGGGAGGAGGAATGCATAGGCGGGACTGCAGCGAAGACTTAGGGCGAAAGGAAGGTCTCTGTCCCAGCCGGGACACTGGCCGGGAGCGACCTTACCACGCTGAGCTCCTTTCGTTGTATCTGTGACACAGTACACATCTCAGAGCGTTGCTGCAAGTGTTAACTAGGGTAATGCATGCCTGAAGTTTATATACTTTTAGTAGGTGGTTAATGCAGGTTAAGCTCCTTCCTCCCATCCCTCCCATGCCAGGTGCGAGCTCCACCTGGACTCTAGGACAGGCCAGCTCTTGCTGCACAGCAAGACTCTGTAGAAAGGAGGAGAGTGGGTGATGTGTGTGTGTGTGTGTGTCCATGTGGCTCGTGAATGTACGTACGTCATATGAAGGAACATACATTTGCTAAGCGTTCGGATGTAGTAGGTGAACAGAGAAGTGATGCGTAACTAGCTCTGTTACTTCTGCCCCAGAAGAGAATGTGGTGGGAATCCTGATCTCAGTGTGGAGGCCGATGGCTTGCAGGGCCAGTGTCGGTTTGGGGGAAGAAAAGTTCTGCGCTTTAACGGGACAAACGAGTGACATTTTCATACACAAGCCGGAGGAGTAAGAATGCGTTTAATTAGCGGCAGACTGACAGACAGCACAAAAAATTGGAATTTCGTGTTTGAATCCTGTCCAGTACCCAGAGTGGGGGATTTCTGTTGGTAGACATGCGCGCCTCTCCAGGTCAGTCTCGGTTCTTGTGAGCAAGGGACGTGGCTTCTAAACGATTATCCGTGTTGGTTTTCCAGGGCTTCCACGATGAAGTGCTACAGACTAGGTGGTAAACCGCAGAGCTGTACTTGCTCGTGGCTCTGGAGGCCGCTGGGACGGCTCCTCCGGGGCTGTGAATGGACGGTCTGTCCCGGCCTCCTTCTTTGACTGGTAGCTGGCCGCCCTCTCCTGTGTCTTTGCCGCCCCCCTTCTCTCTGGACCTGTCTCCAGGGCCCCCGTCACGTTGGAGTAGGGCCCACCCTGTGTCCTCGCCTTACCTTGATTTCTCCTGTAAACATCCAGTCTCCAATTACGGTCACCTTCTGAGGCACCGGCGGTTAGGACTTCAACGTGTGAATTTGAGGTGGGGCTGGGGCTATTACTCAACTGAATTTCATGACAGTTCTGAAATTTGAAAGTGTCTGCCAAACGCTATGCTCCTACCTCAGCAAAAGAGGGGCCGGATGATATTAAGATGGTGACGTCTGCATCCCTGACAGTCAGTTCTGGACCAAGGTTTGGGAACTAGGTTACTTGGATACAGAATGTTTCTAGCAGGAGCTCACCTAAGGTCCAGGATGTACTGGAAACGGTACGATTAATTGCTCCGTGTAACCGTGATGTGACCATTCACCTGTGGGCCAGGTGAAGCCAGTGGAAGAGGCCCATCAAGTCATGCATTTGCTGGAGAATTAGCCCCAGGACAGCCTGACTTCAGTTTTCAGGGAAGATAGCTTCTGGGTCATAATCTGTGCGCCTTCTGTATCCGACGCAATACCCATGTTCTTTCATTATAAATGGGCAGGAGAGCTCAAAAGAAAATGAGAACTGAAGAACAAACAGACAAACCCGAGGCTCTCAGAGGCTTGTATGTGTGTGTACAGGAATACTGGCTGACGGCGAGGCATCTTTGTCACGGGGACAGCCGTCATGTAAAATAGCTTGTCTCTAAGGTTTTCTTTAACCGACTTATTTTAAACTGAGTTCTATAAGCATGATGTCTTTTTGCATTTCTTTTCTAATTATAAGCTGTAGAAAATAATACATACATTGGTTTTGCTGTTGATGAAAGCTTATTTTTAAAAGACAATAATGAAGAAGGAGATTCATAGGGCAAAATGGCCATCTGCCCTGACATTCAGCACCATCCAAGCAAACACAGCAGAAGGCTAGAAGTCGAATGCAACGAGTTCCAAGAGGTTAGTATTTCCGAGACTGCTCCCCAGCTGTTCGTTTCCTCGCTGCTCTAAGCCCCTGACAGTTCCTTCAGTGGCACGGTGGCACTAGGGCCATTTATGTGATGAAAAAGCGGAATTCATTGGAATGGAGACACACAGTCCTCGAGTGGAGACGCAAGCTGATAATGGGGAGAGCACATTTTTCCACATTTTCCACAGAGGCACATTTTCCACTGGCTGGGTGTGGGTACAGCAGAATGTCAGAATGTGTTTAGTAGAGGGTTTTAGTCCTCTTTCAGCACTTGAGCAGCTCACTTCATGTAAAGACAGGACTGGGCCCTTTAAGATCTTCCCTGAGCCTAACGAATGGATTTGAACAGGCTTATAAAAATGGCTGCAAATATTTTTCTTTGCCTGTTTCAGAGCATGCTAATCAGAAAGGCTCTTTGAAAACAATATTTTTATCTGTAGCTCAAATTCATCCATACCCATTAGCTGCTCAATTAGGCGAAACAGACTTTTAGTTGCATGCCAGGGGCTTAATTTAATTTGCCTGGGATAAGCAGTTGGCCATAACTGTGAAACCCTGTGTTTTTTTAGAAATTAAACCAGAGTAGTGAAGCAAAAGCTCTTGACATGCCGTGTGGAAGCTGAAGTCCGCCGTCGTTTAGATTGTGTGGAAATTCAAAGCGATTTGGTAGGCGGCATGCAGGTGTGTTAGTCACATCTTCCTGCTCCTGTTCGCTTTCCAGTTTCTGCTTGTTTTTGTTTTTTTTTTTTCCACTCTAGTCCTGTAGTTTCTAAAGCAGAACAACGCGAGTGGCACCTGTTGGGGAAGACAAAAGAAGCTTTTTATTTGGTTGTGGCAGGACGGGGGTTTAGTTCAAGCAAGATCAAAATGAAAGTTGTCTTTATAAATCCGTAGCCTAATGGAATTTTCTCAGATTCAAAATGTAAATTCTGTGAAATCCCTTTTCAGTCATCATCTAATGTACCGAAGTGTTTCTAGATAGTGAAACACATTTAGTCTTAATGCTAAAAGGAAAAAAAAAAAATAACCGTGCAAGAAACTGGTCTTTTGTTTTTAATCATTTAAAGCATCCAAACTACCCAGTCCTATAAAAAGGAAAGTTAGAAGGCGGATTCCTTCTGCATTAAAATAAGTGTGTTTAGGTGTGAAGTGTGGCCTGGGAAAACGGGGGAATCCATAGCGGAGTCTGCTTGGATTGCGTCGCCAACCACCCGCTTCGGGGGGAGCCGGAAGGCCCAGGTGGGGCTGTGGGGGCCCAGGCGGGCTCCTCCTGTGG
This sequence comes from Bison bison bison, assembly GCF_000754665.1. Lineage (NCBI taxonomy): Eukaryota > Metazoa > Chordata > Mammalia > Artiodactyla > Bovidae > Bison > Bison bison. Next base: position 1,049,194 of record NW_011494761.1, on the reverse strand, counting down.
CCCGATCCTGATGCTGGGCTTGGATCTGATGCTGATAATAGAGCTTGACTTCAGACAGGTCACCTGACCACCTATCTCAGTTTCCCGGTATGTGAAAAATGGAAATACACACACACACACACACACACACACACATGTGTGTGTATATCGCCCAGGATTGTCATTTTCAAAGGAAAGGTAAAAGTGATTAATCCGTATTTCAGAGCAGGAGTCCAAGTAAGAGCTGCAAGGTGAAGGAGAAAGAGAAGCGGGTTCAGAGACGGGTGGACCGTGAGAGCAGGGCCGTGTGCCAGGACTAGACCGAGGATGAGCGGGAGGAAGGGCCTGGGGGGTCTGAGCTCGGGGGGCGGCGTCGGGGCGGCAAGCAGGGAGCAGACCCCGGACCCTCACCCCCGTGAGGGGCGCGCCGCCACTGCTGACGGTGCAGACGGCTCAGAAGCCTGCGGGCGGGGGCCAGGAGGGGGTCGGGGCGGGTAACTGTGCGGATGACCGCATCCCTGGCCAAGCCTGCTGGGCGGCCCGTTCCGTGCAGGGGCTGAGTGCCGAGGGCTAATTGAAGAGACAGCGTAGAAGCCGCAACCACACCGGCTGTCCAGTGCCCAGCGCCGCTCGGCGAGCTGCGTGCACCCGACGGGGAGGAGGACCCGGGGGACGTCCACCCGGGCGGGAAGCCTCCCGGTGAGTCTCAGTTGACGATTTACTCGCTTAGTCGCCGTCCAGGGACAGAGTGCTCACAGGTGAGCTGCCAAACTGAGTAAACCTGAGTTATGCTAAGAAATGAACCGAAGATGGATTTCAGGCAACTTTCTGGAAAAACACAGTCTGGTGATCAGATCCCCTGGACTGTGAAATAGCCTTTCAGTGGGAAGGGGAGGGGTGCACTCATTGAAGATACTTAAAGCAAGAGTAGCAAAAGCATCTGTTAGAATCTCATCCACGAGGGAAAATTCCAGACCTGTCAAGAGCTGAGTGAGCTGCGGTCTGGGAGCTCTCACACCTCTCATGAGAGCATTTCACACCTGATGCTGAAAAGTTGTGGTCAAATCCCTGAACATTTTCACAAGCACATCTACGACTGGGACCCGTGTGACTTGACAGTCATTCCCGTGATCTCTGGGATTCAATGCCAGCTGCGGAATTTCCAGCAGATGTGGCAAAACAGCAAAGAGCACCTTTCAGATTCATATCCTCTTTACCTCTCACTCTGGTCTTATCCTTGAGACAATCTGAGCATATTTTCTTAAAGGACAAGTTAGGTGGTGGTAGGGATGTAAAAAAAGGAAAAAGTAATCTGTTTAAAAGAGAAAGCTTCCAACCTCCTAATTATACTGAGGCGAGAAGGATCGCAAACACCTGGGTTTCAGTACTATAGGTGATCTGACCATCACGGGACTGTGCCCGACCCACAGCAACTGTATGCTGTTAATTATGCATTTGAGTTTTGGTCCCAGCCAGTGTGTGACTGCAGACCATCTTCCTGCTGCTGTCTGGTATGTTTCTGGTCCATTCCCTGTCTATTTGCTAGCAGAACACACTATATCCTTGATAAGCCCGCCATTTGAGAAGAAATACATCTGGAGGAACTGGCAGAAGAGAAGGGGGAGGGGGGCTCCCTTGATAAGTCAGAACAGCCACCTGTCAGCTCTGAGTCTCTGGGCCAGGCTGGTTGGGGAACAGAAGGGTGCAGATCAAAGCTAAGAAACATGCGTCTCGAATTCGTTAAAAGATGACCTTATGTGATTTCCACAAGATGCTGAGCCAGTGGCTTTGACTCACCCTCCCACGAGTGGCATTTCCACTTCGTCACTGATGCACGTGCTGTGGGAAAAGCAGGAAGAGCTGGGGGTGGGGCCTCAGAGTTCAGAGCCCGAGTCCTGCTCTGATACTGAGAGTCGCTGCTTGACTTCAGACACATGGCTTAACTATGTTGTCTCAGTTTCCTAGTAAATAGGAAATAAATAATCCTTATCTTTCATATGTATCTCACAGGGTTGCTTTTATTAAAGGAGAAAAAAATGGAAGCAATTAGTATATTTATTTGGAGAAAAAAGCACTTAGATTAGAAAAATTTGTCCTATCAAAGCTAACTCCTCAATTCATTTAGAAACTGGAGCTGATCCTCTTTTAATTAAACTCCAGCAATTCTTCATTTTCCATCCCGTATTGTCTTAGTTCAGGTTGTTACAAGAAAAATACCATAGACTGGGTGACTTTTTAAAAAATCATTTATTTTTAATTGAAGGATAATTGCTTTACAGTGTTATGTTGGTTTCTACCAACGTCGACATGGATCAGCCTTAAGTTGCCCCACGGCCCCTCCCACTTGAAATCTCTCCCACCTCCCTTCCCGTCCCACCCCCCTGGGTTGTTACCAAGCTCCGGGTTGAGTTCCCTGATAGACTGGGTGACTTTAACAACAGGAATTTGCTTCTCACAGTGTGAGGGCTAACCCAGGTGTGGCAGATTCATTTCTTGGAGAGAGCCCTTCTCCCGGTTTGCAGATAGACACCTTCTTGCTGTATCTCACATGGTGGAGAGACATCAATACTCTGCGTCTCTTACTCAGTTCAGCCGCTCAGTCGTGTCCGACTCTTTGCGACCCCATGGACTGCAGCGTGACAGGCCTCCCTGTCCATCACCAGCTCCTGGAGTTTACTCGTAGTGTCTCTTATTATAAGGGCCCTAATCCTCTTCATGAGTGTTCTGCCCTTATAATTAATCACAACCCCGAGGGCCCACCTCCAAATACCATCACACTAGGGATTAGGGCTTCAGCTTATGATGTTGGGGAGACAGAAACATTCAGCTCCTATGGTATATAGTTCATTTCCTTTTCTCTACTGGATAGTATAAAAATACTCTTAATAATTCCGATCTTAAAACAAGCCACAAGGAAAAAAAGCTTGACCCCAAGTCTCAGGTCTTCCTTCACCTGCAGCCTGTTTTCACCACTCCTCTGGATGAAGAAGCTCAAATACAGCCGGCTGTCCTCGGCCCCCGCTGCTGGTCTCTGGCTGCCTTTCCAGCTCACCCCACTGAGTTTTGCTCCCGATGCTCCTGGTCAGGTCCCCAGTCCCTGCCCTGTTGCCGACTCTAGTGACCACCTTACACTTCTCCTCTTTAGTGAACTCTCAGCATGATTTGACACAAATTTTTACTGCTTATTTTTGAAACACACTTCACTTCTAGACAATTTTCTGATCTTCATTCTGTATCCTCAGCTGCTTCTCAGCCTTCCCTGCTGGACCCACCTCTTCTTTCTGACCATATCTGTGGTACACTGGAGCTCCTAGCTCAGGGCTCTGCCTTCTCTATATCCTAAGATGATTCCATCTGGTTTCATGTCTTTAGATGTCATGTACATCCTACATCTCCAGCCTCATCCCCTCCTCTGAACTGCAAAATCACAGCCTTGTTGAAATCTCCAGTGTCCAATAAATTTCTCAAACTTAGCATGTACCAAAAATCTACTCAGTTGTTGAGGTCAAATATTAGGAGCCATCTTTTAATCCTTTGTTGACTTGATATCCTAGATTGTATCCATCAAAAAGCCCTCTCTGTTTTTCAAGTTATACCTCAAATCTAACTACTCTTCAATTTTGAGATTACTGTTCTATTGCATCACCATCGTCCGTCATTTGGACTCACACAAAAGCATCCTTATGAATCATCTTGCTTCTGCCTGAAACTGCCTCAAATCTAATCTCCGCCCAGCAGCCTCAATGGTATTTTTAAAATCTAAGTCCGATCTTGTCACTTGTCATTTGAAATTCTCCACTATGTTCCTATCATAGTCGTGTTGTGCCCGACTCTGTGCGACCCCCTGGACTGCAGCCCGCCAGGCTCCTCTGTCCACGGGATTCTCTAGGCAAGACTACTGGAGTGGGCTGCCATTTTCTCCTCCAGGGATCTTCCCAACCCAGGGATCGAACCTGCGTCTCCTGCATTGATAGGTGGATTCTTTACCACTGGGCCACCTGGAAAGTCCCATGTTCTTATCACACCTATGATACAATCAAAACTTTTATCATGTCCAACAAGTTTCATATACGTTGGCTTTGACCTGTTTCTCTAATCTAATTTTCTATTTTTGTCCTTATTATGTACTCTGTTGGGGTTATAGGATCTTTCTTAGGTTCTTTGAACGTGCCAGGCTTATCTACTCCTCAGGATTCTTGGAGTTACTCTTCCCTGTCTGAGGAGTCTCTTCTAGATCTTTGGAAGAGTTTGCATAAGGACTCCTTCCCTACCCATCAAACCTAAAATAGTCTTTGCCCCACCACTGTTTCACCACGGTCCCTCAATCTGATTATATTTTCTTCAGAGCATTTATTGGTATCTGAAGATACATCTTTTATTGCTTTTACTTTCTTTTCTCAGTATTTCCAAATAAATGTAGATTTCCAATAGGCAAGGACCTAAAGTTTACTGTTGGATCTTCAGTGCCTAAAGAAGCCCAGCCTGTAATAGGTATTCTTCTCTGGTCTGAATATCTGTGTTTTCCCCAAATTCAATTACTCATATCCTAAACCCCAAAGGTGATAGTAAGTAGCAGTTGGTTGGGAAGTGATTAGGTCATGAAGGTGGAGTTCTCATAAATGAGATTAGTGTTCTTTTAAAAAACTATTTTATTTTAGAATATGGTTGATTTACAGTGTGGTGTTAGTTTCAGGTATACAGCAAGTGATTCAGCTACACAGATTCTTTTTTTTTTTTTTCCAGATTCTTTTCCCATATGGGTTATTACAGAATGTTGAATAGAGTTCCCTGGGCTATACAGTAGGTTGATTATCTATTTTATATATTCTAGTGGATATATGTTTATCAAAAAACCCTAATTTATTCATCCCCCACCTTTTCCCTTTGGTATCCATACGTTTGTTTCCGGAGTCTATGAGCCTGTTTCTGTCTTGTAAATACATTCACTTGCATTATTTTTTAGATTCTACCAGAAGTGATATCATGTGGCATTTGTCTTTCTGTCTGACTGACTTCACTCAGCAGCATAATGTCTGGGTCCATCCACGTTGTTGCAGATGGTGTTCTTGCATCTTTTTACGCCTGAGTAACGCCCACGGCGTTCAGTGCACCGCGCCTCCTTTACCCATTCCTCTGCTGACGGGCGTCTAGGTCGCTTCCATGTCTTGGCTGTTGTAAACAGTGCTGCGGCGAACAGCAGGCTGCGTGCATCCTTTCAAACCATTGTTTTCTCTGGATATATGCCCAGGAGTGGATTTGCAGGATTGCATGGTAATTCTATTTTTAGTTTTTAAAGGAACATCTGTACTGTTCTTGGAGAAGGCAATGGCAATCCACTCCAGGATTCTTGCCCAGAGAATCCCGTGGACAGAGGAGCCTGTCACAGGTGGGCTACAGTCCATGGTTCGCAGAGTCGGACACGACTGAGAGACTGAGCGTGCTCGCACACCTCACTGTTCTCCATAGTGGTTGTACCAGTTTACATCGGGAGAGTAGTGTTCTTGTAAAAGAGGTCCCACGGGGCTCCCCCACTCTGTGTGAGGGCATCACCCGGAGGTGCTGGCTGTGCACCAGGAGTAGGGCCACCCGGAATGTGACCATTCCAGCTCCCCATCTTGGTCCTCCCGGCCTCCAGAACTATCAGCCATAAATTTCTAGTGTTTATATAGGCTACCTAGCCTAGGATCTTTTGTTACAGAAGCCTGAATAGATTCAGACATGCCACACAGTGATTTTTTTGCATCAATTAATTCACTACACCTTTTAAATTTCTTTCAAGATCGGTTTGCTGTGTTTAACTCTTGATGCATCAAGAGACCAGGTCTTGTTTACGGGATCAGAAGACATCTGCTGTGTTGGCTAATTGCTGTGTGCTCCTCTTGATTCTCATCGTGATGGTGGGTGGCAGTTTATTTAGTGACTGACTGTTTATACATTCTGTGTTTTTTTTCTCCCTAAGCAGTCCTAGATACGTCAGTGTATCATAGATCACAAGGGAAATTTACCAGTTGGATCTGCTTTGGAATTGGCTTTTTGGTGAAGCTATAAAAAAAACCCAACTGGGTCCTTCTTGTTTGGTTGCTTTCCCGAAGCCCAGATGCGTCAGCTTGAAGACTGTGGTTTGAAGCAACTGGACTTGAGAATGGAGAATGAGCTGGCCAGATAGGAAGCCAGGTCGGGGTGGTTCTGGCACAATGGAGAGAGAAGAACGGATCCTGTGGGCACAGACCCAGGTGCCACCTCCAGGCACAGCAGAGGGGCCAGGGCCTGGGAGGCGGGCGGCTACTGATGGCCCAGGGCAAGGCGAGGCAGGTGAGTGTAGGGCTGAGGCGTGTAAGCAGATGCTAATGTGCAGGGTAGAGGGCGTAGTGATAAAGGAGAGACAAGCTCCCACTCGCGAGTCCTTCAGATAATTCTTTCTTGAGCGCTAACCAACTCTTCATTCAACTGAATTGATTTTTTAGGAATTTATTAAGTGCCCACGTTTGGCAGTCTTTCTGATAGCTGAAATATCTGTTTTATATCTCAGAGTGCTCACAGTGTGATGTGTTATTTGTCCTCAGTAAACCTGTGGACAGAAGTCTTTGTTAAACCAAACAGATTTGGTTTCATTTTGGAAAGATAAAGGTCAGGGGACTCAAGGAAGGCTCGAGCGGTTAAGGTCAGGGGATGAAACGAAGGGCCAGCAAAGAGGAGACTTGAGGAGGTGAGGTCCCTCCTTGAGAATAAAGGATTGTCGCTTTGTTCATGATGATTTCAGTATTTATCAGAGGCCTCATCCATGTAACTGGTGCTTCAAAGTCAAAAGACATTTCTCCCTTCCCTCTTTGGCTCACGTAGGCACGGGAGTCTGCGCGATGGGAGAGGAAAGCTTGAAGTCAGATAGAGAGGCACATTATTTCCCGGGGTGTCTGAAAACGTTATACAGGGGGTTTTGAATGTAGGCAAACGTTTATAAAAGCTGTCCTTACCTTCTTCACGCATCTCGTTTCCACTAGGACTGTGTGCAGAAGTGTGTGTGACATTCTGTTTGACGTAAAACCAGCACGTGTCCCAAGGAAATCAGCAGCAGCCGTTTGAAACAGCAGACTGTATCCCTAATACGGCGGTGAACCGGGAGGAGTTGGGGGCACGCCTGCGCTCCAGAGCACCGCGCCGGGGCCGGCGCGTGACGCCGCGGCCGGCGGGGCCCGCGTCGGCGAGGGCCGGGGGCCTTCAACGGGGCAGCTGATCTCCGTGGGGAACTTTGGTGTCGCCTCGGCCGTGGCACCGCCTCTCCGTCTGAGATGGGCCCGTCTGCATCGGAGACTCATTTCTGTGGTTGAAGCCTTCACCCAGAATCCCGGGGACTTCTCTACACGGACCAGAGATGCGGTTTAAATCGTTTGTCCCCTTCAACAACACTCACTCCAGCGTTCTGAAAAACATCCTGTACCTTCGTCCCTCTGAGAGTTCATGCTATAATATGGTGGGCTAATCGTATTATCTGGCGTCCCTAAGAAGGTTCAGTTCTGTGAAACATGGATTGTTTTCATCTTAGCACAGAGCCAGACACACTTTCAGTCTCCTGAGTCGCCTGCCGCTGGTTGGGGCTCCTTCGGCAACTCGCGGGGCGCTGTTTGGGGCTTGCATGTCGGGCCTCAGAGAGCAGAGTGGGCATTCCGCCTCCGGCGCCTCACCCGCTCCTCTGAACAAGGCGGCCCCTGCCGCAAGGCTGCACCCCAGACCTCACCGGGCGGAACCTCCCGCGGCTTCAGAGGGCGCGTCTCGGGGCTTGGGGTGGGCCTGACCCAGGCGCGGACTCCTCCTGGGAGCCTCGCTCGCCCTGTTTTGCAGGCTTGCCGAGAGGCTTGCTCTTTACGTGACTGAAGCTGCCCCCGTTCTCTTGCCTAATGGCTCCCTCCCTGCGGACAGTCCGGGAAATAATGCACCTTCCAACTGACTTCAGGTTTCCTGGTTCATTATATGCGCTCCCATGCATCACTGAGTGCTGTATTATAAGTCTCTGTGACCCCCCTACCCATCAGGCTGGGACCTTCAAAAACCAGAAAACAACGAGGGTTGGCACGATGCAGAGAAGCTGGGACCTTGTGTGCTGTCGGCGGCCGTGTCAGACGGGGTAGTTCCGGGTGAAGGAGGATGGCTGTTCCTCAGGTATCAAGAGGAGAATCAGTTTGTGATCTAATAACTTCACTTCTGGAAACATATACCTGGAAGAGATACCTGTATGCCCATACTCATTGCAGTATTATTCCATTATACTTGAATATTATATTATAATATAATAATATATAATATAATATAAATATAATAAAATTATATTATAATTACATTATTCTATTTAGCTATTATACAATAGCTAAAAATGGAAACATCCAAGTGCCCATCAACAAATGAATGAATATACAAAATGTGGTGTGTATACACAATGTAATATGCTGCAGCGTGGCTCAATCAATAACCTCAGATACGCAGATGACGACACCCTTCTGGCAGAAAGAGAAGAGGAACTAAAGAGGCACTTGATGAAAGTGAAAGTGGAGAGTGAAAAAGCTGGCTTAAAACTCAACATTCAGAAAACAAGGAACATGGCATCCAGTCCCATCACTTCATGGTAAATAGATGGGGAAACAGTGTCAGACTTTATTTTTCTGGGCTCCAAAATCACTACAGATGGTGACTGCAGCCATGAAATTAAAAGACACTTACACGTTGGAAGGAAAGTTATGACCAACCTAGATAGCATATTCAAAAGCAGAGACATTACTTTGCCAACAAAGGTTCGTCTAGTCAAGGCTATGGTTTTTCCAGTGGTCATGTATGGATGTGAGAGTTGGACTGTGAAGAAAGCTGAGCGCCGAAGAATTGATGCTTTTGAACTGTGGTGTTGGAGAAGACTCTTGAGAGTCCCTTGGACTGCAAGGAGATCCAACCAGTCCATTCTGAAGGAGATCAGCCCTGGGATTTCTTTGGAAGGACTGATGCTAAAGCTGAAACTCCAGTACTTTGGCCACCTCATTCGAAGAGTTGACTCATTGGAAAAGACTCTGATGCTGGGAGGGATTGGGGGCAGGAGGAGAAGGGGATGGCAGAGGATGAGATGGCTGGATGGCATCACTGACTCGATGGATGTGAGTCTGAGTGAACTCCAGGAGTTGGTGATGGACAGGGAGGCCTGGTGTGCTGTGATTCATGGGATCTCAAAGAGTCAGACATGACTGAGTGACTTCACTTTCACTTTTCACTTTCATGCATTGGAGAAGGAAATGGCAACCCACTCCAGTGTTCTTGCCTGGAGAATCCCAGGGACAGAGGAGCTTGGTGGGCTGCTGTCTATGGGGTCGCACAGGGTCAGACACGACTGAAGCGACTTAGAAGCAGCAGCAGCAGAAGTAAAAAAAGATTTTTTAAAAAAGACCCCTATGACTAATCTGAGTATCTCAGGGAACTGCTAGAATTGAACTGATGCCCCACCTTCTCAGAGTGTCACACCTACTGACTTTGAACTCACCGTGGCTGGCCCACTGTCCTTATGTGCGGCTCCAGACTGGGGACAGAGCCTCCCTGAGCTCCGTCACCCCGCCACTGACGGGCCTGAGGGCCCCCCGCCACTCTGGGCCAGGGCTTTGCACATCCCTCCATTGGCCATATATCCCCCCAAGGAGTTACTGGCAGGCATCGGTCTCTGTCACTTGGATCAGAGTTTTCCCTGCTGCAGGGAAGAGTAAAGTGTTCAGCGATCAGCTGCTCTGGTGGCTGTTCTCTGACGTGCTGGTGTGGCACCAGATGAAATGCTCGCAAGGCTCAAACCTCTCAAGCTGTGGACAGAATTTGAAAAACAAAATCACATATTTATTTTAGAATACTTACTGTTAAAAAGACAGGAGGAAAGCTCGCCAGTTTCATTGCCTCTTGAAAGCCTTACAGATAGGTGCAAACCATACCCACCTTCAAGGCACAGCTCAAATGCCAAACCGTCCTCTGAGTCCAAAATGATCAATAACTTCCCCTTTTGAATTCCCAAAGCATTTTATCTGAAGCTCTCTTGAGACATTTTTACTTTTATCTTGGAATACGGTTATTGACGCTTATCCGTCTTCCGTATAGACTCTGTACTATAAGCTATCTTACTGTGGAGTGTCCCACAACGCTTGTGCATGCATGATGCATATTTGCGGAATAGAAAACACAGAACTCTTTGAAAGAGTTATGCTAACTCCGCAAAAAAAAAAAAAAAAAAAAAAAAAGAATTGAGAATGGCAAAGTTTCTAGCCCTGTAGCTCCTGGTTGGTGCAGATGTCTTTGGACAAGGGCTGTTTCTGGTTCTTCCAGCTCAGCCTCCCTGGGCAGCTGTGACTTGCGGGAAGCCTGACTGCAAGTGTGAAGCTGTTAATGAGACAAAAGCTGATTTTGCCCACAGACCCAGGCCACCATGGGATCTAATTAACAAGCGTGGTCTTGACCAACATGTGAGAATTAGGGTGCACGTGCGTGCTAACATTGCCAGGGAGGCCTTTGGAAGGAGAGAGAGGCCACACCAAGTGGCAAAAGCCGTGGTTTTGGTGGCGCACGGGCGGGGAGCTGCGTCCGGCCTAGGAGAACTAGACCAAGCTCCTCACGTGAGCAGCAAAGGACGCGCCTGCCAGCCTCCAGAACACGCTCTGTCTGCGCTGTGCTCTGGCTGACTCCTGCTGAAGGTCAGAGGAAGGACGGACTGCAGATGAAGGGAACAGAGATTGTTACCAACGCTGCTACCTGACCCCAGGAAGCTCATTTCTATTCAGAATCGTCTTCACAGAAGAACTTAGAACACATGATAAAATCAACGGAAGCCTCGTCCTGAGTGCTCTTTCTCTGAGAAAGTGGTCTCGACAAACCCTTCATGGAGCACTCCGCCGAGCAGGGGGTTCTTGGTCTTCTCTCCTCGAAACTAACGGGTCCTGCTCCCCCTGAACTCTTGGAATCAGCCTCCTCACCCCACCCTTTTACCTAGATTCTCAAGTTATTTTTCGGTGCCTACCAAAACAGTGAACATGGAAACCATGGTGTTTATGCCTTCTGGTTTACTGTGTAATCTGGGGGCTTCCCAGGTGGTCAAAAAACTCATGCCAATGCAGGAGGCGGAAGAGCTGCAGGTTTGATCCTTGGGTCAGGAAGATCCCCTGGAGAAGGCCATAGCAACCCACTCCAGTATCCTTGCCTGGAGAATCCCATGGCCAGAGGAGCCTTGTGGGCTAGAGTCCCTCAGGTTGCAAAGAGTCAGATGCGACTGAACTGACTTAGCAGCAGGCACTGCGTAATCTTGAACAACCGAGGAGTATATGGGTGAACCCCCAAAGCTGGCCGCTCTGAAGACCCCTGCTCTGTGGCCTCCATATTCCCCCTTTATGAGCTAATGGGTGGGACTTAAGCAGGTACAATTTTCGTTATTACTCAATGTTGGGTGGCAATAATAAGCAAAGTACAGAATGTATATTTAAGTACATTTCTGCCCATTGGGACGTGCAGGGTAAATGCCAAGCAAAAGGGAATGAGGAAAGGCAGGGCTTAGTGGAGGAAGACCAGCTCTGGTACCCCCAGTACCCTCTCTGCAGAGAACCCGGGAGACAACAGCTTCCTTCCCGTGGTCACTTCCATGCCTCCCCACCCACCAACCCAGCCCCTCTTTCACTCCCACATCAGAAGTGCATGTGGACTCGAGGGCTGGCTCTGTCTCTTTGGAATTCCTGAGCCCTCTGTTTTGAAAGGTTCTTGGGCTTTTCTACCAGAGATACTGCCTTACCCTACAGTAAGCTCCCCCGGTTGAGGGTAGAAACACTGATGTTGGAATGCAGTGTCACCTGAGTAGAAACTGCTTGTGTGCTAGTTCAGAGCTAGAGAAGTGTGCCCAGGTATATCCTGGATCTCACGTGTGACGTCTTGGCTTTCTCTGTGGAAAATACAGAGACTTTGGACTAGATTTATGTGGGAGATTCCATTTCCTCCTTTTTAATCCCTTCCCTCTCAAAGTTTGATCTGATTCTGAAAGCAAGATAGTAATCCTGGGATGCTGTACTCATTAATTTGTCTTTCGAGTAGTATTTAAAGAGCATCTACCACGTGTGGATGAGTTTCGCCACAGAAACAGAATAGGGGAAATAGATACCAATATCAATATTGACATAAGTATTGATAAAGACACAGATGAATACATGATTCCAGAGGCCGAGAAGTCCCGTGGCCTGCAGTCTGCAAGCTGGTTGCCCAGGAAAGCCAGTGGTACCCGTCCCAGCCTGAGTCTGAAGGTCTGAGCACCGGGATTGCCTGGTGCTGCAAGTTCCGCTGTGCAGACCAGTGTCTCACCTCGCACGTTTGGGCAGAGAGAGTGCATGCGTGTTCTCCTGCCTCTTTGCTCTGTTTGGGCTCTCAGAGGGTGAGCTGATGCCCACCCACTTTGGGGAGACCATCTGCTTTCCTCCAGCTCACCAGTTAAAGTGCTAATTTATTCTGGAAATCCTCTCACAGACACACCCAGAAATAATATTGAACCCAAGATCTGGGCACGTTGTGGCCCTTTCAAGTTGACACATAAAATGAAGCGTCTCAGCACGTCTCTGAGCTGGGCACGTTCATCCATAGGCGCTGGGCCCTAGCCTCCGAGTGCAAAGCCGCTAACACTTTCCCGTCCGGGGCGCCTGCGCCGGCCCTCGCTTATCCCGCCCTTGTTTCACCTTCAGCTTCGCTGCTCCTCACCCGGGGCGCCTGCGCCGGCCCTTGCTTATCCCGCCCTTGTTTCACCTTCAGCTTCGCTGCTCCTCACCCGGCTGGCCCAGCCTGGGGTCACAGGTGAGCTGGACTCCCAGGCCCTGAGGGCTTAGCACGAGCTATGTCCTCTGGAGGGGATGGCCTCCCCGCATGTGCCTCTCACGCATGCTTACGGTTCTGTTTTGAGCTTAAGAGCTACCTCTTCTATTTATAAAGCCTCCCTTGATTTCTTCAGTCAAATCAGAATGCTCCTGCTCTAATATATTCATAGCACTTTGTGTACAGACTCATACGCTTGCTGAGAAGTATGTCCCACCTCAAAACTGTCAGCTCTGTGATTGTGCTTTTTCTGCATGTAGCCCCCCTTCCGTCACCTATAAAAGTTTTGCCACTGGTTGCCAGTGGGGGGAGGTTGGCCTTTGGGCAGGAGGTCACCCCCCTCCGTTGTTGTTCAGTGGCTAAGTGTGTCCAACTCTTTACAGCCCGTGGATTGTAGCACACTAGGCTCCCCATCTGCAAAGTTTCCTTTAAAAAAAAACAACTCTAAGCCCTTTGAGGATTCAGTTCAGTTCAGTTCAGTCAATCAGTCATGTCCAACTCTTTGTGTCCTCATGGACTGCAGCACGCCAGGCCTCCCTGTCCATCACCAACTCCCAGAGTTCACCCAAACCCATGTCTATTGAGTCAGTGATGCCATCCAACCATCTCATCCTCTGTCATCCCCTTCTCCTCCTGGCCCCAATCCCTCCCAGCATCAGAGTCTTTTCCAATGAGTCAGCTCTTCTCCTGAGGTGGCCAAAGTATT
>NW_011494761.1:1033959-1035382 GCF_000754665.1 Bison bison bison | reverse complement strand
CGGTGCTCAGCTTTCTTTATACTCCAACTCTCACATCTATACATGACCACTGGAAAACCATAGCCTTGACTAGACGGACCTTTGTTGGCAAAGTAATGGCTCTGCTTTTTAATATGCTGTCTAGGTTGGTCATAGAGACCACATATTTTTATTTCTCTATCCCTTTTACTTTTCCTGGTGGGTTGGTAGGTTCTCAACACATGTTTGATGATGGAATAAACGTATAATTGAAAGTAGAAGATGGTTAAAACCCTAAGAGGGGTTCTGACGAGTGGCGCTGTCATCCACTGAGCACTCGCTCTGTATCAGGCACTGTGCTATGCCTCTTTCGTTCATCTCGTCGTTATTTCCTGGGCTGCAGATGAGGAACCTGAATGTGGAGAGGCTAACTGACGGGCCTGGTGTGACAGGGCTGAGTGTGACGGCACGGCGTTGGGGCTCAGGTCTGCCTGTGTGCTCCCAACTGCCGCCCGGCATTATCCTCACTGAGACTGAGCTGACCCAGGAAAGGGAGCCTGTGACTTAGAATGCTTTGGCTCTTTTTAAAAGCAGCAATCAAACCTGTGTGTGTTACTGTAAACGTCTGGCCTGTTACTTCCGAGGCTGCCCTACAGCCTCAGACGATGGTTTTAGGAAGAACAGAACCTTAGAGCTGAGCCAGCCCAGGGCAGGGAGTGCGTCTTCTTCAGGAGCTAGGTCCCTGAGCAGTGCACAGCACTTAACTGACGCCCGATCAAACTCAAATCTCATGTGAACGTGGAAATTAAGGTTCTCCACAGAGAACTCTGAGCGACTTTGTCAACAGGAGATAACTCTCTTCCAGATAATGACTGAATTTAATCTCACAGAAGCCCGATAACAGGCGAACTTCCTGCCGGCCAGGAGCTGCCTCGCTGTCGTGTGATCCCGAGGGTTGGGGTGAGCTCAGGGGTCCTGGCATGCGGGACTGGGGGGAGTGCGGGGCGGAGAGCAGGCCATCTGGGAAGGGGCGTCCAGGCCTCTGAGAGCAGATGCAGCTCAGTAAAAGGTACAGCAGTGTGATATTTGCAGTCTCACAGGCGTTTCTGAATGTATTCATTTAAGTTTTTTCATATGCCTAATTGGCATTTTAAAAAATTAGTTCATTTTTAATTGGAGGATAATTGCTTTACCATGCTGCGTTGGTTTCTGCTGTACATCAGCATGAACGAGCCTTGGGTATGCACCATCCCTCCCTCTGGAGCCGCCTCCCACCTCCCACTCCACCTCCGGGTGGTCACAGAGTGCTGGGCTGAGCTCCCTGCGTCGTGCAGCAAATCCCCACTGGCTCTCTATTTTACATATGGTAATGTATACGTTTCAATGCTACTCTCTCAATTCATCCCATTCTGATGTTTTAACCTCCTTTTTTTTTTTTTTTTTTTTTTTTTGTTTTTTTTCTTTT
>NW_011494761.1:1005048-1033859 GCF_000754665.1 Bison bison bison | reverse complement strand
TTTTTATGCTTATGTTCCTTTCTCAACTCCTGAGAATTGGTTTCTCCTCCTGGACAAGAAAAAAGATATAACATTTCTCTTCATACCCTAGTCAAGAAACACTGGAGACAAAACATTTATTGTCTACAATAGACTGAGTACAGAGAACTCAGCCAATGACTGAGTTCCTAGATCATTCTGAGTTGACTTTAATTTTTTTTATTTTAATCTCACATGGACTCTGCTACAAGCTGACTTTGGACAAATTTTCCTTCTTGCGCCTCCTTCTGTACCACTGAGAGCGACCAGGATTTCCAAGGCCCACGAGGGCCCTGTTTGTGGCCCAGGGACTGTGTGGAAGCAGAAGGGAGAACGCTTGGTTGGCTGCAGCCGCGGGCCGTCCTTGCGGGTCCTCGAGAGCGGTGCTGATGGGGTTGCTGGCTGCTGTTATGTAGGCCTTTTGACCAGCTTGGTGCCGGGAGAGGGCACACGAGCCAAGACGGCACGGGCAGGCACTCTTGCCCCATGTTCTGTAAACAATGGTTCTGTTACAGCCGAGCTCACTCACAGCTCTGTGCGTGCGTGTCCCAAGGTGACCACCTGGTCATGGGCTGCTGTGCCCGGTGCCCCTGTTTGAGGTCCCCCAGGAAGGCCCTGGCTGCACTGGGGCGACACCGTGGTTCTGTGCCTTGAGGTCATGCTGTGGCTCCGTTACAGTTATGTTATAAGAGGTCATGTTATGGCTGCCGTCCCAGCCGGATGAACACATGTGTCTGCAGTTCCTACGGCTCCTCGAGTCTCCTTCCAGCCTCTTCGCTCGCACTTACCTGCCCTGGGTTCAGCAAGCAGTGTGGACGGCAAGACAGCTGGCGTCACGAACAGGGTCAGCGAGACAGAGGGTCTACAGGAGCCTTCCCTTAGACAGAGCTTCATTGCAAAGTCTGTTTCTAATTTTCCCAACTCCTCTCTCACCCGGGCCTGGCCCTCCAAGGGCGCCCAGGTTGAGCAAGCAGGCCGAGCTCTGTTGGTCATTCCGGCACTGTGGTCCTCTGTGGTCGTCCCTGCAGCTGTAGGAGGCTTACGGTCCTGTCGATATTCTTGAAGTTGACAGGAGCTGGGTCACGCCCTTGGCTGCCAAGGCAGGGCCCGGAGCTGCTCCCCACCCGGGTCTAAAGGAAGGGCGCTGTAGTCACGGATGGGAAGCGAGCTCCACTTGCACTGCAGACGCCCTCGCTGGGGCAGGGTACGCAGAAATAGACAGCAGCGATGCCCGGACGGTCAGGCTCACCAGACCTCTGTCGCCAACCCCGATCACCCTGCTCTGACCTTTGGAAATTACACGGTGCTGCATGCTCTTGATTCAGGGTATGGATTCCGAGGGAAGATGGCCGAGAAACCGTGGCTTGAGATTCCTTTGTCACCATTTTATTAGCGTCTTTCCTTCTAATCAGTCATGCGATCCAAGAGTGCATTCAAACAGTTTGGGCTGGAGGAGCCCATGACATCAAAGGACGCAATATTAACACAGACACGATGGCCGAGAACAGCAGAGAGGAGTCCAGGACTGCAGAACTGCGTGCAGCCGTCTGGAAGGGCTGTGGGAGGAGACTTGAGGCTGTGGTACGCGGCCAAGATAGGCTCCAAGAAAAAGTCGCTAAAGCTGGGTCTTAGAAAACGTGCCAGATTTGAGCTGGGGAAGGGGAGGACATCCCAGGAGCCAAAAGCAAAGGGAAGGCTGCAGGGAGTTTTGATTCAATGCTAAAGAGACTGGTACAGATCCAAGCCTCGGAAAGGCAGGCGCTGAGTGTCTTTAATCATAGACTGACTTCCTGAGGGCACCCTTGTTCAAGGCAAACCAGCTGTGACTTTCTCCTGTCCGGGGTCCCAGGCAACCCTTCGAGGTCACCACGCAGCTGTGGTGCCAGAATGCTGGGGTGCATCCCTGCAGCCACAGGCTCACCTGCTTCTCCCAACCACGTGGCATTCCCGCCCCGCTTGTAAGCCCTTTGAAGCTGCCAAAGCACAGGTGAGCTTTTGTTTTGATTACAAACTCAGAGAGAGCTGTTGGTGGGACCTTTTGAATCCTGAGACCTGGCGCTTCTGCAGCTGCTTGGATCCTTCCAAGAGCTGAGGGCTGAGCCGCAGGTGGAGGGGAGGCTTTGACTTCAGAGGTTCAGGCGGGGGTGCCTTCTCCACTCTTGCCTCCCCCCACCCTGGAAGCAGAGGCTTCTGGTCTCTTGCAGAGGATCGCCAACGGCCCTGCCGTGCCAAGCGCCGACAGGAGGTCGCGGCTGCTTTCAGCTGAGCATTAGCCCCAGTGGGCTTGGCAGGATTTTACAACAATCAAAACTAAGCAGGTTAAAAGGCTCTGTGGGGGCGGGACGGGGTGACTGCCTGAGCCTAGATCACAGCATGCGCAGTGCAGCTTGGGCCCGGAACCGCCCCGAGGCCGGACGCCCGGGGTCTGAGCCAGATAGAAATCGGGACTGGCTGCAAGAAAGCAGCCTGCGAGGTGGGCTGAGGAGAATCTGAACTTGCACGCAGCACCCCGAGGATAAGGTGTCTTGTGTGGTGCTGAGTTCCTCCCGCCAGCTCTGGAGGGTCTGGGGGGAACCTCTCAAGGGAGGGTGGTGGGGAGATGGGCGTGGGGTGGTGCCTGGGTGCGACTGTGCTAGATACACTCGTCTCTGGGGGACTGAGATTTTTCTTTTTAACAAGTAATTTATTTAATGTTTTAGAGATTGAAAAGAGATCAACATAATAAAAGAGAGATACAATTGCTGGCAGGGAAGGAGGCTTCAGTGATTGTTGTTTGGTTGGTTGGTGGCGTTAGCTGATTACCGCTGTTGTGGACAGGGGAGGGGCTCGCCACACACGTACGTGTGTCCGTTCTCCTCCAAACGCCCCTCCCTTCTTTGGCACCCATTTGGGTCCAGCGTTCAGACACCTAAGAATATGTATTAGAGGTCAGGAAAGACAGAACTTTGACCAGGCTGGGTATAGAGTTTTTAATGTAACTGGAATGACGTATAATGTATCTTTTTCCTTTTTTTCTTTTTTCAGATTTTTAAAAACCTCTTTTATTTTGAGATAATTTTCAACTCAGAAGAGTTGAGAAAACAGCACAGAGAATCCCCGCCCACCCAGCTTCTCCTTCTGTTCACGTGTTACCTAACCGTGGAACAGTGATCAAAGCTGGGACACTGGCACTGGCGCAGGGCTGTCACTACAGACTTGACTCAGGTCTCCCCCACTTCCCCACTAACGTCATCTTCGTATTCTAGGACCCGCTCCGGGTCCCGCGTTGTATGCGGTCTTCGCCTCCCTTTGGCTTCTCACTCCTTGACAAGTCTTTGTTTTCTCTTGTGTTTCCTGGTTTGACACCTGGGTGGAGTGCTGGTCCTGGATTTACTGGGAAGCCCCTGAGTTAGCCTTTAGCTCGTGTGGCCTCAGGGTTAGTAAGAGGTGGTGCCTTCTGTGGCAGGCACGCTGTGGGGGCGACCTGTGCGTCTTGGTGATCATATTAGGGGCACGCATGTCAGAACATTTCTGTATACTGTTTATACAATCTTAGGGGCATTTTCCCTCCGCAATGATCAAGAAGTACTAGCTAGCTTTGCTGTGTTGAACGGCAACGCCCTGAGCCAGCCAGAGCACCTCCAGGAAAGGACCGCAGCCGTCACTGCGTGGGCACCGGGCGCTGCCCACCTCTCCTCGGGGGAGGACTGTGCCCTGGCCGCGCGGGACCCCCAGCCGCGGGCTGCAGACACCACCGCCACGGCAAGGCAGTCGCTGCGTCCCTGACCCCAGCGGGCTGCAGGCGCCCCAGGACTCCGCCGGGTCCCTGCTGGAGATGCCGCTCGAGGCGGTGGGGTTTGCTCTCCCTTCCGCCAGAGGCCCCCTCGGCATCCCCCGACGTCTCTGCCTCCAGCTCCACGTGCTCCTGGCAAAGACAGAGCATCGCAGAGTCTTCCTAGCGGGCTGGAGGGGCTGCTTCTACAAGCAACAGCGGCTCCCGGGTATGGGGCCTCGCTGGGGGCCTGGATTCGAGCCCCCTTCCTCTGCCAGGGCCTTCCTCGGAGCTCTCTGATTGCACCCAGACTGAACAGAGAGGAGCACCGAGGTTACAAAATGGGGCCGCTGCCTGGAGCTCAAGGGAAGGCTGGCCCGGGCCCGCACCGGTAAGGACCGGCAAGCCGCACCTGTCTCTCCGTCGCCCTCCGGACTCGCAGGCCTTGCCCCTGCGCGGCACTACCTACCCGATTTGTTTTTGTTCTTCCGCCGCACCAGCCTTGGCTGTTTCTCCCAGCACGTGGCAGAAGATGCCGCCCCTTCCACTCCCAACGTTACAAGGATGTTTCTCAAACGTCTGAGTTGGTCCTCTCTGCGTCCATTCCAAAGTCACAGAAAAATATCTGAGCAGTTGAGATGGTCAGAGCGGATTGTCAGACGGAGGATATGGTGATGCCCTGAGTTCCGATTGCAGAAGACGCCTCTCAGCCTGGGCCAAAAGCTTCTCCAAGGATGTATGGACATGAGGCGCCGGGGAAGGTGGTCACAGAGGGTCATAGGATGTAATGACGTAGCTGCCTGGACCCACACCCGTTAGGGCTCAGGGATGTGTGTGTGGTCTTATGGTTGGACAGAGACATCCCTAAGCGTCTACCACGTCAGAGAGATAACCAGAAAGAGGAAAGTTGGAGACACCCTCCATCCAGAAATTTCCTTTCTTGAGGGTACCCGCCTGCTGTTCACTTCAGCAAAGTTCCTCATTAACATGGTCCTGCTGAATCCAGAGATTTGGTCCCAGATTATCTAATCATCCTCTGTCTTCCCTGGAGTGGATAAACTGATATATGCTGGGAAGCTTTGGTGAGTTTACATCTCTTTTAATATGCATTGGGCACAGATGGTTACCAGGTTGTCTGCTATCTGTAAGTCTTCTTTCATCAAAGGCTGATCAAACTTCAGTGCAAGCAGCTTTAAAGGGACAAGCTTCTGGGCTTGGAAATGCACGGATAGTACACACGTTGCTGTGGTGGCTCCGTTGTTAATGAAAGAAAAATGATCCACATCCTCTTCCGGGATAACAAAGTCTCTGAATATATTTATTTCAAGATTTAGGGGCTGGGAGGAACTAGCCACAAATCACAGAGCAACCATTAACGAGCCTCTGTCCCTACCTGTTAAGCTTATTAACTGCCTGTTCCCTACAGTGCTGTTTCCCACCTGGGGCAACACAGTGGCTGCTTCTGCCGTTTCAGCGGCTGAAAAACACAGAAGTTCATCAAAGGCACGGGAGGACCTGGAAATGCAATCAGGAGACGTGTGCCGGCTGAGATTGCTGGGGCAGTGGGAGGTGGCCGGGGGGAAGGATCTGGTGCTGTCTGAGCTGAGATTTAGCTAATTAAATCCGGCTGTCCTTTGCTCTGTCTTCTCACTCCATGCAAGCCAAGGGCGTGAAAGGTTCCGTCCCTGCCCTCAAGGAGCCCCTGTGCTCTTCGGGTGGGGAGGCTCCACGGAACTGAACACAGGGATTCTTCTGGGACGCGGGTCGGTGGCAGTGATGCTGTGGCTACACGAGTAAGTGCTAAAGTCACAAAAAGAGTGGACAGGGCTCTTAGCTGGGGCAGAGGGGACTTCGGTTTTGCTCCCGTCCTACCCTGTGACAGGGGCCGAGCTGTTCATTTCCTTTGTCTCAGTTTTCTTCTGAAGAGTTTGACCTTGGTCATTGCTAAAATAAAATATTCATGAGATGCACTCTTATGTATCCATGAGACCGGTGTAGGGATGGACAATTGCTTCGAGGGAGGAGCCTTCATCTGAGCATTTAGCAAAGTGGAGAGGAGGCAGGAGACCTGGGCTTGGGGGCGGGTGTGCGTCTGCAGAGGGCCTGGCCCGCCCTGGGCCTCCAGCCGAGCGGGAGGAGTGGGCACCGGCCAGAGGCAGTGAGGAGGGTGGACTCAGCTCGGGGGCGGGCGGCGCAGAGAGCCCTGCTGGGCCTCGCGCTGTGCTCCTCAGCCCCCGTGTCTCAGGGGCCTTCTCAAAAGTGATTTTCCCACTTTAAGGTAAGGTTCTTTCTACCAAGGGCAGCGGCAGTCTTTTTAATGTAATTGGAAGGTAAAGATAAACACCGAAAACAAAAAAGCCTTGGCTCTATGATTAATGAACGGAATCATCTCAAATTTAGAAAATTGCTTCAATAAAAGCAGACACGAAATTGCATCAGCGTGCCTCAATATGTTAATTACGGCTATTTTTCCTTGTTTTTCTGCTGCCGCCACAGCCAGGCCCCATCTATCACCTGGTTTCCGGCGTCATGATCAATTGGCTGTACCGTGAACAGCATGTTGCACACGTGGCAAATGATAACATCATTTAACTCGACACAGGGTGAAGCAGTCCCTCGTTTTCATCCTTCCAGCTCCTCAGAAGAGAAGGACAGCCTTGAATTAATTCTTTGCTTATTGAATCAAGCAAGCATTTTTTTTTTTTTTTTTCTTTCGGATCCTACCAGGGATCTTCCCCTGGTGGCTCAGAGAGTAAAGCGTCTGCCTACAATGCCGAGTTCAATCCCTGGGTTGCGAAGATCCCTTGGAGAAGGAAATGGCACCCTACTCTAGTACTCTTGCCTGGGAAATCCCATGGACGGAGGAGCCTGGTAGGCTACAGTCCACGGGGTTGCAAAGAGTCAGACATGACTGAGCGACTTCAGTTTCACCAGGGTGGAGAAGCAGGCCCAGCAGTTCCACCACAGAGCCTGATCTGTGAGGATGGGACTCCACAAAGGACCATCTGTACCCTGGAACACAGCACAGTGCCGGGTACTTGGTGGGCACTCAACTTTCTATATGAAACCAAATCACTGCTCCTACTTTTAGTGTCTCTGAAAGGTGATAAATTTCACACATGTGTGCTCAATGGCGTCCAACTTGTCTGCAACCCCATGGACTGTAGCCCGCCAGGCTCCTCTGTCCGAGGGATGTCCCAGGCATGGACACTGCAGTGGGGCCATTTCCTCCTCCAGGGGACCTTCCTGACTCAGGGATCAAACCCCTGTCTCCTGAGTCTCCAGCACTGCAGGCAGGTTGTGTATTACTGTGCCACCTGGGAAGTCCCAGTATATTTTATAGAGAATTAGCATGCATCAACATGCTGGGGCTTTTTCTAGTGGGGCAGCTCTTTGCATCAGGTGGCCAAAGTATTAGAGTTTCAGTTTCAGCATCAGTCCTTCCAGTGAATATTCAGGGTTGATTTCCTTTAGAACTGACTGGTGTTTGATCTCCTTGCTGTCCAAGGGACTCTCAAGAGTCTTCTCCAACACCCCAGTTCAAAAGCATCAATTCTTCAGCACTCAGCCTTCTTTATGGTACAACTCTCACATCCCTACATGACTACTGGAAAAACCAGAGCTTTGACTATAGCCTGTGTGCTTACCAAGACTCAACTGCATTTATTTCAAATCTCACCCATCTAGTTACGCTTCAGATTATAATTATAGAATTTAAATACGTATTACAAAACTGATGATACATGTGAGGAAAGAGGGTTTTTATTTTCCTATGAAAAATAAATTGAATGTTCTGGAGAAGCTCAATAAAGTCAAGTGCTTAAACAGTCTTTGTAAAATCAGTGGGTTAAGATACCTGTAAATGATTAAAAGAAGTAAACATCTAGAACAAATGCACTTTCAACTTTAAACAAACTAAATCTGGAAATAATTGGTGATGTATGAGTTGTATGAATGTTCTTGATTCAAGGAAAACAACATGTAACTCCAATTGGCAAACACCCACTCACAGAAAGTGCACGCAGTTTCAAGGGAAAAAGAAGTATTTAAGCCATGTATGTGTCATTTTTGAAAATGGTTTGCTGCTTTCATTAACTTTTTGCACTTAACCAGTTACCTATTCTTCCCGATTGGTAGGTAGCATAAGAAAGTGAAAGTGAGAGTCGCTCAGTCGTGTCCGATCTTTGTGACCCCATGGACTGTGTCCATGGGATTCTCCAGGCCAGAACACTGGAGTGAGTAGCTGTTCCCTCCTCCAGTGAATCCTCCCAACCCAGGAATCGAACTGAGGTCTCCTGCATCGCAGGCAGATTCTTTACCAACTGAGCTATCAGGCAAGCCCCAGGTAGCATAGCAGGAGTTTTTTTTTTTTTTTTTAAATAGTAAATTCGTCAAATCAGCAGTCTGTCTTTTCCGTGGACTCGTGATTGGTGGTCACATCTTGGGGCCTGCGGTAATACAGGAACCCAGCCCAGCACTGCAGGCGGAGAATGTCGAGGCCAGCCTGCACCCCACAGAAGGGGGTGAATCCTCTGCAGCAAATCCATCCTGCCATCAGCTTGTCGTCTCATACACATCTCTTGCTTTTTCTTTTTTGCTCATGTTTTACAAAATATTTTATTTTGGAAAAACTCCGAAATTTGTAGAAAGATGCAAGTATAATGTAATGAAATTTCCTTATACCATTTACCTAGATGCACCAGTGTTAACTTTTTGCAGTCTTTTCTTTGTTTTTTTCCTTCTATCTGCTCCACCAGTCCCATGAGGGCTTCCCTCATAGCTCAGCTTAGTAAAGAGTCCGCCTGCAATGCAGGAGACCCTGGTTTGATTCCTGGGTTGGGAGGATCTGCTGGAGAAGGGATAGGCTACCCACTCCAGTATTCCTGGGCTTCCCTGGTGGCTCAGCTGGTAAAGAATCTGCCTGCAGTGTGGGAGACCTGGGTTCGACCTGGGTTGGAAAGATCCCCTGGAGAAAGGAAAGGATACCCACTCCAGTATTCTGGCCGGGAGAATCCACGGACTATACAGTCCATGGGGTCGCAAAGAGGTGGACACGACTAAGTGATTTTCACTTTCACCCCCATTACACACTTCTTTTCCTCCTCCTCCTTCTTATTAAGCTTGTTAAATGATTTGAAATCCCTTGGCTTTTACCCCTAAATAATTCTGTGTGTATCCCTTAAAAACAAGAAAAGTTTTTACATATCCGTGATGGAATGGTCCAGTTCCGGAAGCTTAAAGCCGACGCAACAGTGTTCTTTACTCCGAAGTCCGTGTCTAGATCTCAGCTCAGTAATATCTCGTGTGCATATTTTCCGGTTCGTTCAGGGTCAGATCTTGGCTCGCCTGCTGTGCTCTTTACTCTCTTTACTCTGGAATGGGTCCTCATCCTCAGCTGTCCTGACGGCACTGGCAGTCTGAAAGTGCGCCCGGCCGGCTTGTTCCGTGAACGCCGCTGGCGTGTGTGCGTCTGACTCTTTCCTCACACTTACGTTCAGGGTATGTGTGCTTGGGAGGAACACCACCGAGCGACGCTGTGTCCACCTTACGCATCGTGTCAGGAGGCGTCGTTTACAAAGGTGACGTTGTTGTCTCTTTGTTGACGACGTGAGCTTGGATTGTGTGGTTATCAAGTCACCACTTTCTTCTGTGTGATTCGTATTTGGAAACTGTGGCCACACGCTGGCTTCCATCAACCCTCTGCCCAGTGGTTTCCCATCCTTCCGTGGGTCTGAGCCAGCTGTTACTATGAGGTTGCCAGATGCCGTCCCTGGCACTCTCCGCCTCCCTGACTCTAAATGGAGGGGCCCAGTGACTTCCCACAAGTTAGGGCAGGGACGGGGAAGAACCCCGTGTGCTCCCTTCCAGCCTGCTTAGCCTGCGAAGGGAACACAGACCCCTTGCTCCGCTCGGTTTGCCCACAGGTTGCCGTCCAGAGGCTCGGGGACCTTGGATGCATGGCTGGCTTTCCCCCGTCCCGCCCTAAGGCGCTCCCTGCAGCTTCTCAGTGTTTCTAACCCCTTTGCTTCCCATCCTCCTGTTGCTGCCATTTCCTGTGTCCAGCCTCAAAACACAGAGGTCCGTCATTTCGTGCTCAATCCACTCTCGTTTTGCTGAGTGGAATATGTGTGTTTGGGGGGTGGAGGGGGGACGGGGGAGCTGTGAAAGCGTCGAGTCATGAGGGTGAAGACGGGCAGGGAGCAAAGCCCCTCAGAGGTCTGCGCTGAGTGAAATATCTAAAAGCAACCCCAGTCCGATGCTTTGCACGATAAAGGTTCATGTCTCGGTAGCTTGGTGTCTCTCTTTATCACCTACGGTGTTAGATGAGTGTGTCTCCCCTCCCCAGGCTTGAGATAGTTCTTTGGCTTTGTTTAACGCCTACATGTACCAGTGCCTTCCTTGGTTTATCTCATCTACATCTTGCAGTAACCCAGTGTCACAGGTACTATTGTTAGAGTCTCAGTTCCCACAGGAGGAAGCTGACACCTAGGAGAGGTTGGCCTCTGACCCCATGGCTGGTCACCAAGGCGGTCCATTTCCAGGGGACATTGCTTTGGCCACCGTATTTGTGAGATGTCAGGAAAATAGGTGGCAGAAAGCTCACGCTCATGCGCACATGCACAGAATTACCTTCCGGCTCTCCAGCTAGAGTTGACTGATTAAATTCTGAACAAAAGCATGCTTCCCAGTGCAGTCATTGGGGATGTGGCTTCCCCCTGACGGTGGTACCTCGTCTCAGGTCGTGCTTGATTCTCATGAGAAATGATGGTGGAGGAGCAGACAGATGGAGGCTGGGCAGCCGGGAAGGAGTCGACAGCGGCTCCTGAGTGAGTACCGAGAGTGCCCGGCGTGTCTCGCCCCGAGAGGCAAGGTGCCCGACACCGACGCCGGAGAAAATCCTTCAAGGTGCTCCAGCAATCTCACTCGACAAAAAATTTACTTTTGTGAATCTGCCCTTTCTCCAAGGTCACGGTGAGGTGGTGGCCTGGGCCCCCCAGGTGGCACTGGCGGTACAGACCCCGCCTGCCAGTGCAGGAGACACGCAAGGCACAGGCTCGGTCCCTGGGCCGGGAAGGTCCCCTGGGGAGGGCATGGCGACCCCCTCCAGTGTCACTGCCTGGAGGGGCCCCTGGACAGAGGAGCCTGGCGGGCTGCAGGCCAGGGGGTCACACAGGGTCGGGCACGACTGAAGTGACTTAGCACGCACGAAAGGTAGTCCTGGGAAAGTCACTTCACCTCAGCTGCAAAATGAGGAAGCAGAATGCAGTGATCTCTCAAAGATCCCCTCTGGTTTCGTGAACCTAAGCATGAGTTGTTATTGTAATCATCCAAGTTCTAGAATATCAATAACAGTGCTCTTTCTGTGACATGTAAACATGACCTACACTGAAGTTAATCCTGATGTTCAGACCACAGTAAGATTCTTTAAGGCAGGGTTCTCCTAATTGGTTCCTGGAGCAGACCCTTTCGGTGCATAAATTCTCCCAAGACAGGGAAGAGCTCAGATCATTACCATATTCAGAAGACAAACGCCTCACCTCATGAAAATGTTAATGGGCAGCATTAATTGGAAGCAGAGGTTGGGCTGGGAGGTCCCTGCAGATCCTGGGAGCCCGCAGGACTCAGTGGATAGAGCTCATCTTCCTAGGGTTGGGCGCCTCGCCCGCGGGTGCCCGACACCCCGGCCTGTGCCCCGCCGGCCCGTGTTCTCAGCCCACTCCCCCCTCCCTCTGAACTGCGCTCTGCATCCCTTCTACACGTTTCTAGTGTGAGCATCCCAGGGATGGAGGGGCCTGGTACAAAGTGTCGGACACGACTAAGCAACACACACACACACACACACACACAGTATGAGCGTTAAGGTTCAGTGAAGCAAACGAAAGAGAACAAGACTGGCAGAAACATGGACTTCCGAGGAAGCGACGACACCTCGACCTGAAAATCCTTCACGAACAAGGCTGCCGCCCATGCCGTGACTGCGTGTCACACATGAGGGGGATCCTGCCCCGTGTCGCTGTCTTGGTGAGGTCAACTCAGCGTAAAAAGGCAGTGAGGATCCTAGCTCAATGTCAGCTCCACCCTTGCTTTGATTTCTTTCGTTCTCACTTGAAAATTATGCTGGTCTCCTGTATTTTACTTATTTTTGTTGGCTGCCTCACATTCTTTATAGAACAAGAGGTATTCAAACAAGTATGAATTTATCTAACGGGGAGAAGCCGTCCACGTGCTTCTCTTATCAGTAATGAGAGTCAGCACTGGCTTGGTGTATAGTATTTGCCAGACACTATGTAACCATTTCACATATACTGACTCAACTCTCAAACTCCAGGCAGGGTTTGATTACCATGATTACCCCTTACCCACCTTTTGACAGGGAGGAATTGGAAACCTAGAGAAATTAAGTAACACTAGCAAAGTTATACCAGTGTTCTTGCCTGGAGAATCCCAGGGACGGAGGAGCCTGATAGGCTACAGTCCATGGGGTCGCAGAGTTGGACACAACTGAGCGACTTTACTTCACTTTCAATCATTTCCTCAACTGCAGGAGATCCTTCTAGAGACTCGCGCTTTGCATGGATGACTGAGTTTGATTTCGCAAAAGGCTTTTCTGCGGTGTCTGTTGGTCTCTCCTGGTGCTCTCCAGTTCTGATGAGAAGTACGCAGCCTCTCTCAGCCTGTCTCGGGCATTTTGGACATCTCTCGTCGTCCTCTATCTCCTGTGGCCATTCCTGGTCACGGCTCCAGCCTTTCCTACCTGATGGGCAGCAGCTTATCTGCATCCACGGCAGTGCCGGCTGAGGTTGTCTCAGCCTCAGATTCGTTTGGCCCTCTGGCTCGAGAGCAAAGCCCACTGGCTCAGAGCCCTGGGTCGGAGCAGTCGCTGCTTCCTGCGTCTCTGAGGACGGCTGCTGAAGAGCTTCCGTGAGATGTCAGTTTACTGAAGAGCCTCTGCACAGGCTAAAAATCTGTGAGTTAAGTTCTGTTCAGGGATTTTACTGAGGACTGCGGCCCGGATGTCCGCCTCTCACGTAGCTCTGAGGAACTGCCCTAAAGAGAGGAGCGGGATATATAGTTTTTTTGCCAGAAAAAAAACAAAAATAAAAGCATGGAAGTGAAAAGACTGCTGCTGATCACAGAGAGCAGAGACCTCAAGTCGCTGACTTCAGAGCTCTCTGTCTTCCTGCTTCCCGAGTGCCCCTTGGGTGGGGCATCCGTGCTGTGATACTGGCCCCAGCGGTGAAGCTTCATGTCGGAGGCGTAACGTCAATGAGCCTGGGGTCTTGCGTCTTCTCATTTGCTGAAAAGCATGAAGTGAGAATGTCCAGGTGGGAGGAAGAGGGGCAAATGTCCCTTCGAAGTTTAGTTGTTGACCTCAAACCCGCCGCGGCTGGGCCAGCTGAGCCAGCAGTGGTTCTCGGCTGTTTGTTAACTGGAACCCTGAGTGCATTTTAGTTACATGTTGGAGACGAAAAGGAAGCATATCAGTGTTGCGTTGGTTTGATGCTGCTTGTACAGAGAGAAGAAGTCTGTTAGCACTTAAATCATAACCAAGAGGTACCTTAAGAGGTAGGGGCCTCCATGTTTGGTGGAAGCCTACTTCTTTGTTTGGAAATCGTGAAGAGTCAACTTTCAATTTTTCTGAGCTTCCATTTCCTCATCCTAGAGAATAGAAATAATAGAATCTCACAGAATTTTTATGAGAATTAACTGGGTCAGCATGTATGAGTGAGAACACCCAGAAGAGTGTGGGAACCTCAACAGGGAGCCCTGAAGTTTGTTTCAGGACAGAGTCTTTCCGCCTGAGCTGGGGGTGAGGCTGGATTGTACCTAGCTGCCGTTGAAGCAAATTCTTGACAACGAAATAGGGCAGAGAATTAAGTGAAAAAGAGAGCTAGGGGGCAAAGGAGGGAGTGAATGCAAGTAATTCTGCTAGGAGACACAGGAATGCTGAATTCAGAAGGAGCACGGAAATCATTTCCACCCAGGGGGACATCATAATGGCCCCAGGGTCCTCCAGGGCACGTTTGAGGTCTCCCGGTGCATTTCATGTATTGAAGCTTTTGATGCTTTCCTGCGCTCCAGCCCTTCTCTAATGATCTTTTGCAGCAAACTCAGCTTCCTCTGCAAACATGGCATTTTCTGTGGAAAGGCTTGTGAGTTCTCTGGAACTTCAGTCTCCAGTAACAGAAGAAAATTAATGAAAATAAAAAGTGGCAGATTGCCGTGCTGGCAAGACCAGCAGAAAAGTTGGTCCAGACGCAACCGTTCTGAGGCAGTTGGTTTCAGCTGGTTAAACGTGAATTACAATTGAGTGGCCAGTATCCTGCAGACGCAAGGTGTAGAGGTCTGGACTCAGCCAGATTCTATTTTTCCCTTTCTCTGCGACCCACTTGCTACTTCACCCGGAGTGTAAATAACTACAGGAGAAGTCACGTCTTTGACGTGCTTTCGCTTAACCATCCTCCTCATTTTTACTGTGGAAAATATGATCCGTGTCTCTACCATGCAAGTGCACCCCCTGTTCTGGCATGTTCATTCGGTCGTATTTCTCCAGCTTTCTACCCGCCCCACCCTTTTTGGCTCGTAACTGTATCATGTTAAGATTCCATTGGATGAATTTTTCTGAAACCTAACATGATTACTCTCCAAATATTAGAATTCACTTGCTTCAAATTTATGAAATATTAATCTTTGTATGCATCTGGGACTAGTTCTTCTGTATGAAAATTAAGGAAGAGCGGAATTATAGGGTCAAAGGCATGGAGTTTTTAAAGTTTGAAGAGCAGATTGAAGAGCTAAGAAGCTATTTTAAAATGCTGCAGTTCACAACTGTTGTTTCTTTCCATGATGATTTTAATAATTAGTAAACACTCAGTAAATATAAACAGCACAGTGATCCGTGCCTTACTCTGTAAGATATGCTGGTCTAGCCAGTATATAAATTACTCTGTATTTTTCAGTACAGAACTCCTGCTTTCTTCCATACTCCATACTCTTGGTATAGGCTGACTCTGTTACACTTCAGATTTCTCATGGTCTGATGTTTTCCTGAGAGTCTCGATAGTCCCTTTCCTTGTCCATCATTGTACTCAAATTATTTTAAAGTCTAGGTGGGCAGCAGGCAGGGAGGAAATTTCTTCCTTTAGAAACTCCGTGAGTGGTCTCGGGTGGGCTACATTCTGGTATCCGCAGCGTGTTTCTACACCAGTCGTGGAGAAGATGGTTTCCTTTTAAGAAGAATGATTTTTATATCCCATCAGCTTCTTAGGAAGAGCGTTGTAAGACTGGGCAGAAATCTCGGGGTGGGTTTCCGTGAGTGGGTCTTGAGGAGCCTGGTGCTCTGTGCCTCGGTGGGAAGAGCTCTGGCCTGCCGTGAAGGCTCCCAGGCTCTGTGGTTCTCTCTGAACTAGTCGTGGGGGGAGAGAAACCTCGATCCTGCCGGGAACCGCCTTCCGAATAGTCTTCCTCCTCCTCTGCTGAGTGGAAAAGCACCCGGGCGGGAGAGTAGGCTACCCCAGAAGCGAGCTCTGTGCGCAGACAGGGAGGCACCTCTGAGAACAAGCTGCCCTAAAGCCCAGGTTCCACGCGAGGACCCAGCGGTGCCTGGCCGAATTTTCTCATTTCCTTTGGGAAATGTGCCATTCAAGTTCTTACTCTGTCAGACAGTGAGAGAACAAAGCCAGTTTTGAGCTCGGACAATTTTTGGCCAAGACGGACACGTTTAGAGTTGATCTTGGCGATTTCTGCCGTGTCAATAGCATTTTCACCAACACTGTGAACTTCTCTGGTTTAAACACCCTCAGTTTCTTGATTATTCCAGTAGAGTAACTTCTAGAGTTTTCCCTCTGGTTAGCCCTCCTGCACGTCCTCAGGCCTGTTGGTCTCATCTGGAATGTAGGTAGCGAGCCAACATTTTTATTGACATGCAGTGTCTGCATTAGCGTGATAGTCTGGGTGTCATCTGGCATGGCCAGCCCACCTTCTAACAGTACAGTGAACTCACGAGGCCAGGATGATATTACTGAGAGAGTCCAGGGTCAAATTCCCCCTGACCCCTGACAAGTCCTGCACGCGTGCTCAGTTACTCAGTCGTGTCCAACTCTTTGTGACCCCATAGACTGTCGCCCACCAGGCTCCTCTGTCCATAATTTCCAGACAGCAATTCTGGAGTGGGTTGCCATTTCCTGCACCAGGGGATCCTCCTGACCCAGGGATTGAACTCACGTCTCATGTGTTGGCAGGTGGCTTTTTTACCACCAAGCCACCTTGGGAGCCTGGCACACCATATTATTTGCTTATAATAAATCTGTTGTCTGCTGCGACCTTGGGAGTTACTGCCAAGACAATCTCAGCTCTTTACTCTCAACTTGTAGCATTGCCTTGTCTTTTGTTTATATTTATTTGAGTATAGAACCATACATCTCTACTACTTCAAATGAATCTAGTTTAAGTCTAAGGAGGGCTTTATTTAGTATACGATGTCCCCGGAAGGTGCTTACAAGATGCTTGTTAACGAAGTGCTTAGTACACGCTTTTTAAATAATGAGGTGATCGTGGAGTCTTTCTGCTATTCTTGGAAGTGGCTTTAATTCTTCTCACCCTTTTATTTTCCTTTTCACTCTGTTGTAAATTTCCTGAAGTTGTCAGTGTAGAAATCTATTTCATCTCCTTACTTGCCTTAATGAAATACCAGAATTTCTCTCTAATGGTCTTAGTGCTACATTTTAAAGGAAAGGAAAAAGAAGAGAGTGAAGTGTGCATTGCCCGGTTGAATAATACATGTTTTCTGTTCTCCCCCTAGTTTATTATTTAGACACTGGGCTCTCCTATCTTTCCTATAGCAGACAGGAACAGCGTAGGGTAAATCGGAACGATTAGTATGCAAGGGGCCGATTCTGGGATGTTCACCATAGCTTGTCCTTTCAACGTGTCTTCCTTTGACACCTTCACCCTGGGTATCCTGGCAACAGAGCACTTCACAAAAACAAAAGTCCCATAGACCCTGTTTGCCAAATTTCATCAGAATAATAAAAGGACCGTTTTACTGAAGCATTTACGGAAGACAGTAATTTAGAAAAATAGCAAGACGACGACTGAAAAATCCTTGATCCAAATGTGACTGACAGGGAAGGAAACCCCAGACCAAGGATGATGTCTTTGGGTCATGTAATTTCTCAACCATTTGTAGGAAGACGGGAAAGTGAAAAAGAGATGATTTGTGGGCTAAAATGGGAAGCAAACCAGCATGAATGCACTGTAGCAAGAAATCCCTAAACAGGCCCGTGTATGCAACGTGGGGTGCGTGTCTCCATGGAAACCGCGATGCGGCTGCTCTCCTGTGAAGGGACCTCTGCAGGCTCAGATCGCTCTGGTGGAGAAGCGAGAGCAGGGTGCTTAGGGCGGCCTGCTGCCTCTTCCTAGGCCTTTGGGACCCAGGCACTTTGTGCTAATGTGCATGGGCCCTTTCAGGGAGTGGGAGTTCTGATCCGCCTAATGCATTGGGCTGTAGGGGTTCAGCTAAAGCTCTGCCCTCAGCCTCCTGCCCCTTGCTCTAGGCACTGGGGGAGGAGGGCGCAGAGGTCATGTGGTCACATAACCTGTCTCCCTGGTTTTTCAGACTAGTCCTCGTGATGCCGTGTCACCTCTGTGACCGCAGGGCTTACTGCCCTTGGCGCCTGGACTGTCTGCCCTTCCTGAGGGTGAACCTTAGGTGATGCTACCTTACTGCAAGGCTGAGACTTTGTTGAACAGAAGTTAAGGCTCACAGGGAGGGGAGGACTTGAGGGGTGAGAAGGTTAAGCTCCTGAAGGAACCGGAATTCAAGCAGGCTTTGCACTAGCAAGGATGAATGCCGATGTGGGCTGTGCCTAGCCGCTCAGCCGTGTCCCACTCTTTGCAGTCCCAGAGCCTGCAGCCTCCAGGCTCCTGTGTCCGGGGATGTGTGCCTGTCCAAGAAGCACCTCTTGTGCCCGCCCTCTCTCCACCCTCCTCCCCCGGTTCTCAGAGGTGCTGCTGACGGCTCTCTGCGTGCTGTAGGATCTCTTCCCAGCCCCCAGTCCCATCCGGACCACAGCTGATTGCACCAGGGGGCCCCTGACCCCACGTGCTCTCACCTGGGAACTTGGAAAGGGAATTCAGTAATGCTGGTCAGTTCAGCTGGCTGTTTGAACTTGGGGCCTTTAGATTTGGAGGCCTGACTTCTGTGGGCATTCGAAAGCAGAGGCAAACCAGACACAGCCGCACAGCAACGCTAGTGGAGAGGCCCTAGAGAGGGAGAGAGAAGCGTCCTGAGTCTTGCTGGCTTCCTAGTTCCAGTTCCTTCTGGAACTTCTATGCACGACCCGAGCACAAGACCCGTTTGGCCTAGAGTAGACTTTAGTAGTGTGTCAGTCACTCAGTCGTGTACGGCTCTTTGTGACCCCTGGGACCGTAGCTCGCCAGGCTCCTCTGTCCACGGGATTCTCCAGGCAAGAACACTGGGGTAGGTAGCCATTTCCTTCTCCAGGGGATCTTCCCGACCCAGGGATAGAACCCGGGTCTCCTGCATTGCAAGCAGATACTTTGCCGTCTGAGCTACAGGAAAGTCCTGGAGTAGATTGTACTTAATTATACATTTTTGAAAAGCCTTGACCAAAACAACCTGATTAACGAAAGGTTTGAAACTGGAGTCCAGGCCTCCTGTCCACAGGTAAGCGTCTTGCCTGTGTTACTAGACCTGTGAGCCGTGCTGCCGGCTGCAGAGGCAGGCTCGCTCTCCTTTGGCGGGTCCCCTTTGTCCTGGTGGGAGCAGGGCCTGAGGGGCCTGCCCTGCAGCCCTTTGGCCCAGACTGGCTGGTGTGCTGGCGCCCAGGCTCATCCTCGGCAGGCTGGAGCAGAAGGCGGTGCTGGGCCCTCTGCACGAGCCGTCCGAGCCGCATGTCTG
The DNA here is from genome assembly GCF_000754665.1 of Bison bison bison. NCBI lineage: Eukaryota > Metazoa > Chordata > Mammalia > Artiodactyla > Bovidae > Bison > Bison bison. The sequence goes on along the minus strand of NW_011494761.1, from coordinate 1,015,167 downwards.
AGACACCTTGGCCTTCCTGACCCCCGCAGGCCCTCTGAGCGTCTGAGGGTCAGCCCCGGGGGTGCCCCCTCCTGAGAGGCCTCCGGGGGCGCGGATGGTGCCTGAGGCCCCTTCGGAAGGGTCTCTGCAGAGTCACTGGAGGGGAGGAGCCCCAGACAAGCCCTCCCTCGCTGCTCTCAGAGGCCAGCCCCTGTTTGGCTACCGTGCACCCCTAGGCCAGGGCTGAGCTGCCACTCTGAGCGGGGCTAATTGTGGGGGCAGGAGGGACACGGGAGGGAGGCCGAGCTTCTGATCGTGTCTGCAGTTTTGTGTTGCCCCTGCTGCGGGAGGACCCCTCTCTCCAGGACGGGCAGACGGCAGGCTCTTGGCACGAATGAACGCCACGTAGCAGTCCAGGTGTGATCTCTGCACATCAGAGCTTCCTGTATAATTGACGGCTTCAGAGTGGGCAGTCATACATTTCTGGGCAGAGGGGGAAAAAAAAGCTAACGTGTTCTTGTGAAGCCATGAGCACAATTAGTGGGATAAATGGTGCTTGAGAAGCTCCTGACCATGCCCATACTGATCTGAAACGGTCTAAATGCTACTGATTGTACTTTAAATGTTTTCTCTGGGACCTAAGTTGGCGGCTAAGGTTCAGGGCTGGCAGCTGTCTCTCCTAGGGCAGGACGCCTGGCGAAGACGCAGATCTCCAGTTCTTCGGTGGCCGCTGTCACAGCGACGCTTTCCCTCCTTCTGAAGGATGGCACCAGATCTGTTGGCAGAGGCCAGTGTGCTGCCAGGGAGAGCCAGGGCATGTTGACATCAGGAGGGTGGGGTCCTTGGCATTATTGTCATCTTTCCTTCTTTGTGCTTCACCTTCCTGGCCTCCCTTTCAAAACACATTCAGGCAGACACAGACACGCACTCGTGTTCATTGATCGTACACACATACCACTGCGGCAGTCCCTGTGAGGAAACGCATCTGCAGCTGGTGTTAGGATGAGAAGGAGCTTTCAGGTCTGAGCGTCATCTATTTCTGCACTACACGTTGCCCCCAAGCATAGCAGCTGAAAAGAGCATTGATTATCGAACCATCTGCGGGTCAGGGAACCAGCCTGGCCCAGGGCCTCTGACTCAGCACGTCTCACGGAGCTGCAACCACGGTGTCCGCCGAGGCTGCCAGCATCTCAAGTCAGGGCCAGCTTGAGGCCTCCACGCTTTCCTCAGCCGATTACCGAGAGGGAAAACTTTGAGCGGGACTTTGGATCCTGTGCCTGCTCCCAAACCAGACAAAGGGCGGGGAGTCCTCATCCTCAGCTCGTGCCATCTGCAATCCTCATTATCCCCAACCCGGGGACATGTGCCCCTCGGCTCACTCGTGACCTGGTGGCCAGTCTCCTTGCGGGCTGCTCCAGAGACAGCCTTCTGCAGGGCCCCACACAGACGCTTCCAGTAAGGCCGGCGGTGGCCCTCGGAGTAAGTGAGCAGGAGCCCAGGAGGTCAAGAGGAGGACATCCAAGGTGGGGCCACCTAAGCTCAGAAGGGACCTCCGGTCGCCTCCACAGCATCCTCTCCTCCAGAAGGGGGTCGCTCCCTCCAGCCCACAGTCACGGGGAGGGGGTCACACGGGGCACAAGTACTAGGGAGCAGGAGTCACCGAAGGGCCTTCTAAAACTGTCTCCTGAGAAGCGGGCCCGTCCAACCCCGGCTCTGCTCTGCTTGACGACCTCTTGCTCAGGAGGCTTCCTCTCTTCTGTGGCAGCCCTTCCTGCTGCACTTCTAGAATTCCTTAGAGCGAGCCTTAGGACTCGAGCTCTTACAGGAGCGTGTTTTGCCTGCAGCTTCCCAGCTTCCCTCTGTGTTCTGGCACTTGCCCATCGGAGGCCCCCTCTTCCTCTACCTTCAGTCTGGCTTTGAAGGGGGCACAGGATCCAGAACTCTGGCCAGAATATTCTCTCGTAATTGGTTAAGGAAAGGGGATAGGCGTTAAGCTGACCCTGAGATCTCTCTTTACCATTCCTGTGAACCTTCTCCCCTCTCTACCCTTAAAACTTCAATGTGATTTCAAGGGCTGTTCATAATGATTCTTCTGAGGACCCTTCTCTGGCTGCCCCAGACACTCTACCTCAACCACAGGGAACTGGAGGTGCCCAGGAGTTTATATTCCTCCTATTTTTGTTTTTGACCTGTTAAAAAAACCTTTTTTTTGATGGTTAGCATTTTTTAATAATCAAGTATTTTAAAATTGAGGTATGTACGTTGATTTTAGACATAACACCAGTGCACACTTAATAGTCTACAGTATGGTATAAACATAACTTTATATGCATTGGGATGCCAAAAAATTATGTGCTTCCTTTAATGTGACATTTGCTGTATTACAGTGGTTTGGAACCAAAGCTGCACTATCTCCGAGGTATGCCCCCGTTGGCGTACTTACATTAGAGAGGTGGGTGAGATTTAACAGATAAAAAAAGACAACAAGATAGGCGCAGAGGCTGCAGTGCTAAAGCTGTAAGCCCAGCAAGCCAAGGGCCGCGGCAGCAGCTAGAAGCGGCCCCGGGGAGGGTTCTATTCCAGAGACTCCAAGGGGAGTCAGTCCTACTGACACCTTAATTTTGGACTTCCCGCCCTCCAGAATTATGGAGGGTACATTTCTGTTGTTTATGTTGTTTATGGTGAGCTGTTATGGCAGTTCTAGAAAATTAGTATTGAGATATGACTTCACATCGTCTACTCACACGTTCAACTCGGGGGTTTCTAGTGTGCTCACAGGTATGTGCAACTGTCCTCCGTCACTGTTAGAATATCTGCACACCTGAGGTGCAAACCCCGTATCCTTTGGCTGTTCCTCTCTATCCCACGAATCCCCTCCCCATCCCTGAGCAATTGCTAACCAGCTTTCTGTCTAAGTTTTCCTATTCTGGACTTTTCATATGAGTGGGGTCATATATGGTATCTGGTGACCAGATGCCATCACTCAGCATGAAGCTCTCACGGCTCATCCGTGCTGTGCCATTTACCCGTGCTTCGCTCATTTCTGTGCAACAGTAGCCGTCCATCATGTTGACCATTCGCTCATCAAGTGGTGGGCATTGCGTTGTTTCCACATTTTGTGACAATGAATAGTGCTGTTACAATAATCCACGTGTGTGTTTTTGTTGACATATTTTCATTTCAAGTATATACCTAGGATCAGAATTGACTGGATCACAGGTAACTCTTAACTGTTTGAAGAATGACAATTTCTTTTCTTTTCCAAACAAAAGAAATACGTTTGGAAACATATTTCCAAAGTGGTTGTATAGTCCACTGTATATTCCCACCATTAGTGTTCAGTTCAGTTCAGTTCAGTTGCTCAGGCGTGTCCGACTCTGCGACCCCATGAATTGCAACACACCATGCCTCCCTGTCTATCACCAACTCCCGGAGTTCACTCAGACTCACGTCCATTGAGTCAGTGATGCCATCCAGCCATCTCATCCTCTATCGTCCCCTTCTCTTCCTGCCCCCAATCCATCCCAGCATCAGAGTCTTTTCCAATGAGTCAACTCTTCACATGAGGTGGCCAAAGTATGGAGTTTCAGCTTTAGCATCATTCCTTCCAAAGAAATCCCAGGGCTGATCTCCTTTAGAATGGACTGGTTGGATCTCCTTGCAGTCCAAGGGACTCTCAAGAGTCTTCTTCAACACCACAGTGTAGGAGGGATCTGATTTCTCTACATCTTCACCAATACTTGTTATCATCACACTTTTTGACTCTAGCCATTCTAGTCAATGTGAAATGGTATCTTCTATGGCTTTAACTTACATTTTCTTGATGATTAATGATGTGCACTAGATGCCAGTGGACACCTGGTCCCATCACTTGATGGCAAATCGATGGGGAAACAGTGGAAACAGTGACAGACCTTATTTTCTTGGGCTCCAAAATCACTGCAGATGGTGACTGCAGCCATGAAATTAAAAGACGCTTGCTCCTTGGAAGAAAACATATGACCAACCTAGAGAACATATTAAAAAACAGAGACATTACTTTGCCAACAAAGGTCCATCTAGTCAAAGCTATGGTTTTTTCTGTGGTCATGTATGGATGTGAGAGTTGGACTATAAAGAAAGCTGAGTGCCGAAGAATTGATGCTTTTGAACTGTGGTGTTGGAGAAGACTGTTTAGAGTCCCTTGGACTGCAAGGAGATCCAACCAGTCCATCCTAAAGGAGGTCAGTCCTGGGTGTTCATTGGAAGGAGTGATGCTAAGGCTGAAACTCCAGTACTTTGGCCACCTGATGTGAAGAGCTGACTCATTTGAAAAGACCCTGATGCTGGGAAAGATTGAAGGCAGGAGGAGAAAGGGATGACAGAGAATGAGATGGTTGGATGGCATCACCAACTCTATGGATGTGAGTTTGAGCAAGCTCCAAGAGTTGGTGATGGACAGGGCGGCCTGGCGCGCTGCAGTCTGTGGGGTCACAGAGTCGGACACGACTGAGCGACTGAACTGAATGATGTGGAACATTTTGTATGTGCTTATTGGCGATTTGCATATCTTCCTTGAATGCTGCTAAGTCACTTCAGTCATGTCCGACTCTGTGTGACCCCATAGACGGCAGCCCACCAGGCTCCCCCGTCCCTGGGATTCTCCAGGCAAGAACACTGGAGTGGGTTGCCATTTCCTTCTCCAATGCATGAGAGTAAAAAGTGAAAGTGAAGTCGCTCAGTCATGTCCGACCCTCAGCGACCCCATGGATTGCAGCCTACCAGGCTCCTCCGTCCATGGGATTTTCCAGGCAAGAGTACTGGAGTGGGGTGCCATTGCCTTCTCCGTCTTCCTTGAATAAACGTCCTCATATCCTTTGTTTATCTTTGAATTGGGTTCACCCACCCTGTGGACCAGTGGTTTTTGGTGTGAGAACATGGAAGCTGTGTCCCTTACATTGAGGTACCTTGAGACATGACTCTCCCTTGAGCTCCTCTGCAGAATCAGATAGAAGTCAACACTACCTGGGACTTCTGCCTTCTTCCCCTTCTGATCACAGCCCTGGGGTAGAATGAGGTCACTTGTCTTGAGAACCAGCTGCCTTCAATCCCTTCCCAGGCGGTACGCGTGCACCATTGCTTCACCGCCTCCATCTACTTGAATCTGGGCCAACTTGCGGCTACTTTGTCCAACACAACACAGCAGAAGTGAAGCTGCCTGCTTTTGGACCTCGACTTTAGCAAGTTCTGCATTCTCTCAAATGATTAATGTAAGAAACCCAAGTGGTGGTTATAATCTTATCCAGCATTTCAAAGTTTTTCAGACCAGTCTGATTTTACTGTGCTATGAAACGCTTTTTTCTCATCAAAACCACACTGATGGAAATGTTTCATCATGCACTTGTCCAAACACATAGAACGCACAACGAGAGTGAACCCTGAGGGAAAGCATGGGCTTAGGGTGGCTGTGACTTGTCGATGCAGGGACATCAGTGATAACAGATGCGGCCCTCTGCTGAGGGGTGTTGATGATGGGGAGCTGGGAATGGGTGCGCCAGGGGTTGTAGGCAACGCCTCTGTACCTTGCTTCCAGTTTTGCTGTGAACCTAAAACTTCACCTAAAAATTATCTTGAAAACCAAATATGGTAATAAAAATCACTAATATGCTTCTTAGTGATAAAGACCACTACCATTTTGATCTATATCCTTGCAGTTTTGCCTGGGCTAATAAATCTATATCTAGCCATCATTTTTCTCCCAATCAATTTATCTTTATATAGTTTATAAAGAATGTTTGGCTTGATTTATATATACTTTTCCAAACTCTGTGAAGTTTCTGACCAGGGTCATTATTCTCCTGTTCTCAGAGGCCTAAGATACTCTGACATAGTATTAGAAGGTGTTGGAGTTTAAGAGGTATAAATTAAGAAAGCCTGGAAGACAGAGGATTGTGGAAGAGCGAGTGGGGAGAGGTGACATCATTTCCCTCTTCAGTGATATTAAGATCTCTGATTCTTAGAAAGCCCAGAGTTTCTACCTTTTAGTTACCAAGACTGGAGTTTTTCATCTTCCACAGGCACATTTTTGTTAAGGGAAAGGAGTGGGTGAGGGACAAAGGGCTTCTCCCCATGACAGCAGTTACTGCGTGAATGCCCCTTTTCCTAAAACTCTGGGTCTAAACAAACACACAACCAACATGTGTCGCAAGTTTAGATGATGGAACTTTAAGATACTGAGCTCTGCTTCAGGTGGCACAGGCCGAAATAAAACCACAGAAGATGATTCTCAAGCAGCGACCGCAAGTCCAGGGTTTAATTGCACGGGTGGGAATCGGGTCAACATGACTGCTGGACGCCTGGTGAGAGGTCCGTGAAGGCGGCCAGCCAGCCCATCCACAGCACATCCTAAGTGAGGCCCACGAGCCATCTGTAGCTCTGCTGCTGCTGAGTCAGCTCAGTCGTGTCCAACTGTGCGACCCCATAGATGGCAGCCCACCAGGCTCCCCCGTCCCTGGGATTCTCCAGGCAAGAACACTGGAGTGGGTATCTGTAGCTCTAGAGTTACTCAAAACGTTAGGTAAACATGTGCTCTGCTAGGATAGTGAGAGTGTGGGCACAAACCAGAGGGAAAGGATATACTGACAAGAGCTAACTTATTGTAACTATGAAGAATCAACGGAAAATTGATTCCAAATACATACGCAGTAGAAATCTATGCAAAATAAAAAAAAATCAGTTTTTCCACTTTCTTGCAATACGATAGATAGCAAATAAATTGAAGGTAAAGAATCATTTGGAAGGCAGTGGTTACCTCCTCCCTCGTGGATGTTGAAAATGTCTCTCGTCACATAAACGTGGAAGAGTGGAGGCCTGGGGCGCTCCGCGAGGCATCTGTTTTCCTCACTGCTCTCTTCTGGCAGGAGGAGGCTGGCCTCGCCTGGGTGGAGGTCTGCGTGTCGAGGCTTGCCAACGCACGCTGCAACGCCATGTCCGCTTGATGGCCGTGCCGTATTTCATGCGTTCTCACAGTTTACTGTGTTCAAGTTCCCTGCCATTACTCACCGAGCCTGCCATCTTCACGTTTATGAAATACGCCCTAGTGAGCTTACATCCACAAAACAGACCCCTTTTCCTGGCTGCTGTGGTGCTGGAAAGGGAATGTGTATTTCTGGCAAGTTGTCTGTTCAAACGCAGTTCCACCAAGAAAGAGTAACCATCCTAGTTCTAGTATCGACTTTTTGTTTTTTTTGAGAGTGCTTTTGCAAATCTGCAGTTGTTGGAGCATTGACTTTATTAGGTAGTAACCATTGACCTTGGTTGGCTTCCCAAGCTGAATTAAGGCTGATGACTAGTTGGCAGACTGGGTATTGTGACAAATGCCCCAACCATGCTGGTTTACAAGTAATGTTAGCATTTGGATAAAACAAAGTTTAAAGGGCCCTTACATGCAAAGATAACAGATGTTTGTTAGAAAATGGTAAAATGAAGATATTTATTAAATATAAAGCTCTTTCTATAGAATAAATTCCAGTAATATTGGGACTTATTGGTTATAAGCGAGGGGTAATAAGACCCATGGCTGTGTGGTTCTTTACTTCACTGTTCCTATGTGTTCATTTAAATACTCATGAGATGTGTGCCATGCTGTATTAATTACAATAGTTATTAGCAAGGATTATAAAGTCCAAATAAGGGTGTGAAGACAAAGAGGAGGGGGAAGATCTGAAGGACATTTCTGATGGAGAATCCCCGGGAAAGTGATTCTATGTAGAGGAGGAGGAAGGAGTTGGCTGACTGTGGGCTTTTGCTTTGGGGAGACATTAGCCAAGTTCTGGGGATGCTTGATTCAAGGTATCTACATGACGTGAATAAAAGGAAAATGGACCACTTAACCCAGCAAGGCCAGTGAATTAGGGTGTCTGTTTGAAGAAGCCTCCTCTCCCCACAGATGAGCAGGAGCCTGCAGCCGGATTGTCTGTGATACCCTAGTGTTTGCCTGGAACTGACCTGCGTCCAAGTAGGTTCACGGGAGAGAGTCTGGAGAAAAGCACGTTGAAAAGCCAGGAGGGTGGTCTAAAGCCACGTGTGAACCCCATTCCAGTAGACTCCTGGGAGGAAAAATACCACTTTTTTGAAGGCCAAGTTGATTTATGACACCGAGTGCCCATTTCCTGCTCAACTGGGGGCACATCCCTTCTCTGTCGCTGGAATTCCTCCTTTCTCTTGGGACTGAACCAGCGCCTGGGGTAGAGACAGGCTTATAGGACGTCTGCAAAACCCCCAGAGTCTCTGTGAGTCCGCCGTGTCCACTGCTGGCCTCATCACCCCACACTCTCGCCGTCTCTGACATGTGGTGGTTTCCTGCTCCTACACACAGGGCTGCGGGCAGCTCTGATGAAGCCAAGACCATCTGGGATGAGAGCCCTACCCATGGGTGCTGTGGTCCTCTCTCACTCTGGGGTCTCTGGGCCCCCCGGCACCTCTGTGGAGCTGGACCAGGGGGCTCTCCCGTTCCCCGGGCCCTTGAACTGTCTCCTCTCCCCAGCCCAGGGGAGCCCGCTGTCCTCCCGACTTCTGTGAGCCCCTCCACTTCTCCCGCAGCCCTCTCCTCTGCAGGGGTTCGGGGTTAAGGAAACACAAAGCCAGAGTCTGGCAGGCTTCCTGGTCTGTGCTGAGTCGTGCACCTGCCCTGCGGCCATGAACCAGAGAGCCAGCTAGGGCTCTGATGAGGGAGGGAACGGGGAAAGCGCAGGGGGGAAGCTGACTGAACACCTCCACACGTGATGTAGCTGCTTCAGTCCTGAGCCTGAAGGGGCGAGGCACAGAGGGAAAGTCTAGGTTTTGGAGACAGTGTGGTGAAAAGCCTGGTGAGCCTACAGCTTGCAGGCTTGGAGAAGTCAAGGGGAGACGGAGCCTGAAAGAGTCCCTTCTGCTGGGGTGGAAGTGTCTAACTAGCCCGTCTCTTCACTGGATGTTCAGGGCTCCATGGAAATAGGGGCGTGGAAGCAGCATGAATGTTTCTTTCTGTGTTTCCCTTTGAAAAAGCTAACAGAGGAAAGGTCTCTTCTCAAAAGGAGGTTGAGTTTACCCTACTTTCTGCAGATGATTGATCTGCACTTGCATTTCTGCTTCCTGGTATGCCCTGCCCCTCCCAGGCTCTGGAACTCGACGACCTCCTAACCCGGGGCGAGGCAGAGCTGGAAGGGTGGTCTGAGCAGAAGGGGAATGTCAGTTGATCTGCTGCTGGGCTGGTCTCGGTTATTGATTAACTTGCGGAGCACAGCAGACACGGCCGATAGGGCTTTTTCAAAATAAATCAGTATTCCAAACACTGAAAGGGACCAGGCGGTATGAGGGAACGCAGAGACAGGCTGAGAGAAGATCAAACCACAGAAGGTCAGGCGCCACCAAGAGGCCTCTGCCAGAAGGAGGGAGCCTTTCTGTGGAAGCGCGTAGGCAGCTGGGGAAAGACATCAAAGGAGATGATCTGTTTACAATTCCCTCTTCCGACGGGTCCTGCGTCTTTGAGTCCGCCCAGAAAAGATCAAGGAGGAAAGAGCTGGGAGGGGGACAGCGCGGCTCAGTCGGCCCCGTGAGATGGAGAGACGCCACGAGCATCTGCTGAACCGAGCTGCGGGTACCGCTCTGACAATGTCACTCTGGTGGCTGCAAGGTGGCAGGGGTCCCAGGGACGGTGCTCCCTCTAGTAGCATCACCGTGGGCGGGATGCAGGCGTCGGTGTGGCCAGGGCCGCTGGCTGAGTGTGGAGCCGAGAGCAAATGGACTGCTGTCGTGACTGAGAGCACAGGAGAGGAACCAGCCGATCCCAGCAGTCAGTGTTCCTCACGAGGCCATAATTTTCTTCCCCAGGACGTGGCGATTGGCTTATGCATTTGCAAGCATTGCATGAGGCCATGCCTGTGCTCATTTATTCACCCGTCTGTTTCTTTTCTGGGTGGTGAGGATATGGGTATAGAAATGAAGTCTCTGCCTCCACGGAGGACAGACAAGGAGCGACTCAACGTGGGACAGACAAGGAGCGACTCAACGTGGCACAGACAAGGAACGACTCAACGTGGGACAGACAAGGAGCGACTCAACGTGGGACAGACAAGGAGCGACTCAACGTGGGACAGACAAGGAGCGACTCAACGTGGGACA
>NW_011494761.1:1004272-1004681 GCF_000754665.1 Bison bison bison | reverse complement strand
CGTGGGACAGACAAGGAGCGACTCAACGGAGGACAGACAAGGAGCGACTCAACGTGGGACAGACAAGGAACGACTCAACGTGGGACAGACAAGGAGCGACTCAACGGGGGACAGACAAGGAGCGACTCAACGTGGGACAGACAAGGAGCGACTCAACGTGGGACAGACAAGGAGCGACTCAACGGGGGACAGACAAGGAACGACTCAACGGAGGACAGACAAGGAACGACTCAACGTGGGACAGACAAGGAACGACTCAACGTGGGACAGACAAGGAACGACTCAACGTGGGACAGACAAGGAACGACTCAACGGGGGACAGACAAGGAACGACTCAAACGTGGGACTCCGACACGTGTCAGCCTCCTAGCAGCGGCGGAACCAAACGAGCAGAGTGAGCAGACGGGAT
>NW_011494761.1:984307-1003743 GCF_000754665.1 Bison bison bison | reverse complement strand
GTGAGGATATGGGTATAGAAATGAAGTCTCTGCCTCCACGGAGGACAGACAAGGAACGACTCAACGTGGGACAGACAAGGAACGACTCAACGTGGGACAGACAAGGAACGACTCAACGGAGGACAGACAAGGAACGACTCAACGCAGGACAGACAAGGAACGACTCAACGCAGGACAGACAAGGAACGACTCAACGTAGGACAGACAAGGAACGACTCAACGTGGGACAGACAAGGAACGACTCAACGTGGGACAGACAAGGAACGACTCAACGTGGGACAGACAAGGAACGACTCAACGGAGGACAGACAAGGAACGACTCAACGTGGGACTCCGACACTGTCAGCTCCTAGCAGCGGCGGAAGCCAAACGAAGCAGAGTGAGCAGACGGGATGCTGGAAGAGCAGCTTCAGGTGGAGCGGTGGGGAAGGCGTCCCGAGGGCCCTCTGAGTAGCCTCCTCCAAGGCCCGGCTGTGTGGCTCCCCGCGTCCAGCTCAAACAGGAGTGCTGAGGGCAGCGCCATCTCTGCACACCGTCTCCCAGACGGAAAAGCCAGGCGCAAGGCCTCTGCACCGATGACCACATGCAGCTGGTGAAGCCCGACAGAAAAGGAGAGAAAAACTTGCGCCTTATTTTATTACCCAAGCTCTACTTTTATTTCCTGAGAATTGTTAATGGTGACAAATCCCTCTTCAGTCTTTTGTCCCATTCCTCATTCTGAGTGGCTCCAAGGGGTGAGCTTCCTCTTCTGAAACTCTTTCCTGCTGAGTCTGGGAGCCTTCCTGACCCGGGCGGAGGAGCAGGACTTCTCCCGGCTGCCTGTGAGTGTGGGTGACGTTACCAGGCCCCAGGGCCGGCGGTTCACGCCCCTGAGCGACCACCATTTGTCTAGCCTTCTAGGCTTCTCGGGTGGCTTAGATGGTAAAGAGTCTGTCATAAGAAAATCTGTCAGCAATGCAGGAGATGCCGGAGACCTGGGTTCAATCCCTGCGTTGGGAAGATCCCCCGGAGAAGGAAATGGTAACCTGCTCCAGTGTTCTTGCCTGGAAAATCCCATGGACAGAGGAGCCTGGTGGGCTGCAGTGCACGGGACGCAAAGAGCTGGACACGACTGAGTGGCTAACACTTGGAGACAAAGGACCCCAGATAGTTTAGGATGTGTGGCCCAATGTTAGGAGGGGGAAACGGCCATGTGTCAAAGTTCCCTAAACATGAGGGTGTCTGGGCCTTTCGCCGTCGGTGCAAGTGTGCCCTGATGTTGAGGTTCACTTCCTACGTGAGGTGCCTGGAACAGATTGTGACATGGCTTCTGTACGAGCTTCCCAGGTGGCTCAGTGGTAAACAATCCACCCGCCAATGCAGGAGACTTGGGTTCCATTTCTGGGTCAGGAAGGTCCCCCGGAGAAGGAAGTGACAACCCACTCCGGTGTTCTTGCCTGGAGAATCCCATGGACAGAGGAGCCTGGTGGGGAACAGTCCATGGGGCCACAGAGTCGAACACGACTTGGAGACTAAACAGCAATGCTTTCTATGCGGTAATGCTTCAGGGGCCTGTTTCACTAGGCTTTAGCACCTCATAGGTTTTTACGGCAGCCACTGTCTAAACGCATAGCTTGAACTTGAATCGACTTTTGAAGGGATAGACATTCCCTTCCCTAAGAACGCACTAAAGCCTGAACCAGGTGTGGAGACTATATAGTGACTGGCTGGCCAACGTTGACCTTTTAGCCTTCTTTAGCGGGGGTGGGCAGAGAAGGCGATGGCACCCCACTCCAGTACTCTGGCCTGGAAAATCCCATGGACGGAGGAGCCTGGTGGGCTGCAGTCCATGGGGTCTCGAAGAGCCGGACACGACTGAGCGACTTCACTTTCACGCATTGGAGAAGGAAATGGCAACCCCCTCCAGTGTTCTTGCCTGGAGAATCCCAGGGACTTAGCAGCAGCAGCAGCAGTGGGGGTGGGGTGTGTGTGTGTGTGTTTTAGCCTCCTTTAGCGGGGGTGTGTGTGGCTCAGTTGTGTCTGACTCTTTGCGATGCCGTGAACTGTAGCCTTTCCCTTCTCCAGGGGATCTTCCCAACCGGGGGATTGAACCAGGGTCTCCCGCGTTGCACGTGGATTCTGTACCAGCTGAGCCACCAGGGAGGTGTAGGCACAGCCCTTTGGCACCAGAGCCTCTGTCCTGAAACGCTGGGTGTGCCTGGCTTCCACGCCCAGCACCGCGTGAGCCAGTGAAACCCGACCAAACTCCAAGGAAAGAAAGGCTAGACGTTATTACCCAGGTTCCATTTTCATTTTGTGGACTTTGTCACTGGGCTTTGCTGATGTCACATCCATTTAGCGATGGCATGATTGAAGTATCAGTCAGTCATATCAAAGCGTTCTTAGTTTTTCTTTTCTGTAGATGAAAAGGTTTTGAGTTTCGAAGACTTGCAGGAGAAAGAGAACTCTGACTTATCTTTCATAGTATTTTATATTGCTACCAGTTGCAATTTGTCTTTTCTCATAGGAAGTATTCTAAAAGTTAAGAGGCATCAAAATATTGATTTCTTTTTAGCCTATGTGAGTAATATTTGCATATAAATATTTTAAAATACATAAAATTAAGTGAATACCCATAATTCTTTGATTTAATCATTAATTAAGGTTTCATGCAAACACTGAGTACCTCTGTGAAACGCGTACTGGGCTACAGTCTGGACCCAAAAGATAAATAAGTCAAAGTCCTTTTTCCTAATGAGTTCATAATTCAGTGGGAAAGATAACGTAATTACAAACTAGTTTGACAAATTCTGTGCTGGAAGGAAGCCCAAGGTCTTGAAGTAGCGAGTGAGAAGGGACGCCTGGAGCTGACTAGGGGTGTGCAGGAAGCTTTGTGGGTGTCCTGCTGAGATGGAAGCTGCAGAAAGAGCGTGGTCACAAGTGGCACCCTGCGGAGGAAGCAGTGTGTCAGAGCTGCCAGGGTGCTGGAGGGTGCGGAAGGCTCCGGAGCTGCACACAGAGCCAGGCCAAGTGAGGTGCTGAGAGGGTGCCCTGCGGACAGGCAGGGCTCTGTCATCCAGCTCAGGCTTCTCCACACTCACCGCACCCCTCCTCCTCTGCACCCCTCCTGCTCCAGCCTCCGCCCTCCTTTCGGGGTTATCCTGCTCACTCCATACTTATTCCAACCTGTGAACCCTATTTTCACAGGCCCCAGTCCTTTCTGCCTTTCCTAGCCTCTCATGGTGTTTGAACTTTTTCTGACTTTTCACTACCTGTCTCCACGACTGCCTCTTCCAAGAAGACCTCTTTACACCTGTTCAGAGACCTTTCCCAGCTCTGAATTGATTTTGTCCTTCAAAGCAACACCCTTAAAAATCTAATTACGCTATCTTTAATTTCCTCCAGGTGCTAGATTGGCATTTCCTACTCATTTGTGAATTTGGTAATGGTAGCTGCCCCTTTGTGGTTTTAGTTTGTCAAGCTTAGGGTACGGCGTGATGAGCACTCTTGGTGAGTACAGTAATTTGATAAATATTAGCTGGACACTTGTTTCAAGGCCACTGCTGTGTGCTGATTGTAATTTGGAGTCCCTAGTATCTTGTACCACTTGGTAATAAAATGGGCAATTTTTATTTCTTTTACACAAACTTGTCCTGGACCTTATCCTGGAAATCAAGAAAAATTAATTAGATCTGTGCATATCACGTATATGTCTCCAAAACAGACTATACAGTAGAAAGAGCAACTTCCAGAAGAGTAGCATGATGCTGTTCATGTAACTTTAATATGTATATATATACACACATATACTAATACATTTTAATAGGCATTTGTGTGTATGTTAAAGAATAAATGGACCAGAAGTATACACTTGTGGCATATACATGTATACATAACATACATACATATACATTTATAGCATAAAAGCAATTTATGCTAATGGATGTCTCTGCATTGGGAGAAGATGGTCAAAGAAAATCGCAATGTGGTCTATTTTTATTTTACAAAATAAAAAATCCAAAGTGTATGAGATAAAATGCTTAGCAATAGTCAGTGTTGTTGTTCTAACAGTTATTGTTTGCTGTATTCCTTTTATTTTTGTCTTCTTGAACTTTTTTTCTCAAACATCTAAACACACGTGCACACACAGAAGTTGTGTGTGTGTTCAAGAGCCAGAACATTTAGGAGCAAAGGAGACAAGAATGATGGAGAGAGAGCTTGAACAGCTCAGTTACTGCGAGTGGAAAACTTTTCTTGTAAAATATTCAAGGCCCTGCTATTTGCCATTATAGCTCCTTGTAGATCAGGAGACAATTCTAGTAGAAATAAATTCTGTGGCCTTTGCATGGTCTTTGGTTCACTGCAGGCTTCATGCACTGCCCTGGAAGGCTTTGGCTAACTCTCGTAAATGAACTGAAGCTTGGTTTCCGCCTTGTCCGAACCGAATGGTTTCAGGTGAGGTTAATAGACGTTAGTTATGCCAGCAGGTGGACTATATGGGCTTGATTTTTAATGCCCGGGCTCTTGCCACTCTAAGGTCAGTACTGACTCAGGAGAGGTGTAAATAGGTAGGCAGCACGAGGGGCTGATGGTTAACATCCCCGTAAAGGCCGGGGGCCAGCAGTGACCTGGAGATGGGGACGGGACACAGCCAATGCACAGGATCCAAATCACGCCCACGTCAGTGGAAAACTGTAAAGGAGCACACTGAGCTGATTCAACGGGGTTGTGCGGCCTTCCCACCAAGTTCAGCCTGAGGAGGTGATAACGAGACAGTTGATTCTGCAAAGGACAGCCCGGCTGTTTTAATACTAACTCACAGGGAAGCTCCTTTTGAAATCCCTGGTCTGCCTTAGGTTCCTAAGAAGAGGTCTTGGGACAGACATTTTAGAATCCTTTGAAATTATGTACATGTGTATGTACCTACGTAAAGAAACACACAGGTATGCATACATGTACACATAAGCATATAGACCCAAACATAGGTGAGTGATTTGTATACACATATCATGATAATATACAAATAAGCCTTACATATATATAAACAATAGGGTGTATGTATGCCGTTCTTATTGTTCAGTCGCTCAGTCGTGTCCGACTCTTTGCGACCCCATGGACTGTAGTATACCAGGCCTCCCCGTCCATCACCAACTCCCAGAGTTCACCCAAACCCATGTCCATTGAATCGGTGATGCCATCCAACCACCTCATCCTCTGTCGTCCCCTTCTCCTCCTGCCTTCAATCTTTCCCAGCATCAGGGTCTTTTCAAACGAGTCAGCTCTTTGCATCAGGTGGCCAAAGTATTGGAGTTTCAGCCTCAACATCAGTCCTTCCAGTGAATATTCAGGACTGATCTCCTTTAGGATGGACCGGTTGGATCTCCTTGCAGTCCAAGGGACTCTCAAGGGTCTTCTCCAACACCACAGTTCAATATAGATGCCAACGAATCAGTAGCTAGGATCAATGTTTAGTGAACTGAGTGAGCAAACTGAATAGGGAAAAAGCAAGATTTTACTCTTAAAGATCTTATTCTTGATGGAGATTTGTTGACCTTCCTGAGCTGCACTGAAGTTTCAGGATGAACAGTACCAGCTGGGCCAGCTGGGCATTTTGGGGTTGAAGGGGAAAGACAGGGAATAAGCCTCCCATGTTTGGGGGTGGGGTCCTACGGTCAGCAGCATGCTCTCTCCTCTCCTGCTGGTGGGAGGTGTGGCTGTTATTCTCAGCTTAAGGCTTCACTGCTGTGTGTGAGGCGCTGTGCCAGGCACTTGCGAAGCTCTGCTCGCCTAACCCTTACACGGAGACCTGCTGGGCACCAACATCCTCGTTTTCAGAACAGTTTAGACCAAGCAGCTTTGCTCAGGGGCTGTAGCTGATAAGTGGCAGAGTGGGGTTTGAACCTGGCTCTGGTGGGCCCAGTGCCTGCTTTACCATCCCCAGAGAGGAGGCTGCTTCTGATCATACTCAGCAGCAGACAGGAGGAGCTTCCTCTCCAGTGAAAGCCTGGGGGCAGCTTGGACTACAAGAAGCAGGTTCCATGAAGATGAGCCCCAGCAGCTGTGAGGACCGTCCGACATGCACCGACCACAGAGACGCTCCCAGACCACTCTCCAGAGGCTACAGTGCGCGCTAGGGGGTCAGCTCTGCGCCGGGTAGAGGACGGCAGAACGTGGGGAAGGAGCCTGGGCCTAGAGTCTGTGGACACACGGTCAAATCCCACACCTGCTGCTGCGCAGCTTCGCAGGCTTGGGAAACTTACTTCCCCTCCCCCACCCTCTTTCTGGAGCTCTAGAACGATGGGTGAGAGCCGTGTCTGCCTCGCAGACTTAGTGCTGTTGTTTCATCACTGAGTCGTGGCCCACTCTTTTGCAACCCCGTGGAGTGTCCCCACCAGGCTCCTCTGTCCATGGGATTCTCCAGGCAGGAACCCTGGAGTGGATTACCATTCCCTCCTCCAGGGGATCTTCCCGACCCTGGGCTTGGACCCTCGTCTCCTGCATTGGCAGGCGGATGCTTTACCACTGAGCCATCTGGGAAGCCCAGAGCTGGTGTTCGTACTGGAGACAAGCAGCGAGGGACAGTCCTAAGCTGCGGGCAGCAGCCATCACTGACAACATGAGTTACACGGTCTGCTGGACGTTGAACCCAGACAGAAAACAACGCACCGTGAGCGGTCTGGTAGAGGGACAAAACACTGAGAACAGTGTGACTGCACGGCTCCCGGCCAGCACAGGGCCAGCCTGTGGACATGGGCTCCCCTCTGCTGTGGACGGGGCGGTAAGACCCTGGGGCGGACCCCAGCTGCCTCCGCTGCATCTGATGACGTGGGGCACCCCCAGGACCCCGGATGGGGCTTGGACAGGCTGGCGGGCCGCTGCAGGGATGGTGCTCTGGCTCTGGGCTGCCGGCAGCCTGCGGACAGCTCTCCATTTTGGTCCCATCTCTCATGTGTGTGCCAAAGGGGTCCATCCCCTCGTGTGCTGGCATGGTTTTTTTTTTTAATGTTCAGCAATACTATTTATGAATACAAAAATAGTAGACATTTCATTGGAGAAGGCAATCGCAACCCACTCCAGTACTCTTGCCTGGAAAATCCCATGGACGAAGGAGCCTGGTGGGCTGCAGTCCATGGGGTCACTAAGAGTCGGACACGACTGAGCGACTTCACTTTCACTTTTTACTTCCATGCATTGGAGAAGGGAATGGCAACCCACTCCAGTGTTCTTGCCTGGAGAATCCCAGGGACGGGGGAGCCTGGTGGGCTGCCATCTCTGGGGTCACACAGGGTTGGACACGACTGAAGAGACTTAGCAGCAGCAGCAGCAGCAGACATTTCATACCATGTGCAGGAAAAATATACACAATTGGAGAGTAGTTACTAACTTTATGTTGTAAAGAACGCTTTGTCTTGTGCTGGGGTACAGTCGGTTCACACTGCTGTGAGTTTCAGGTGGACAGCGAGGGGCCTCAGCCAAATGCCCCTCCCATCTAGGCGGCCACGTAACACTGAGCAGAGTTCCCTGTGCTCTACAGGGGGTCCCTGTTAGTGATCTATTTTAAATACACATGCTGGCGTATTTTAAGGACAGAATTTTCTCTCTGAATGAATGGTTTGCTCCTCTTTGAATGAGAATTTTCATTCCCAAGGAAAGCTCATACATACACTTACTAATGTGGATAAGACTTAGAGAAGAAAGACAGCAGAAATGATCAGCTTTAATAGCTAGCGTATACTTAGCAGTTACTTTGTACCAGGCACTGTTTTAAATGCCTTACATGGAGCAGTCTTTAAACGATTTAATTTCTGTAATATCACGGGCTGATACTGGTGTTATCTGTTTATGGCTGAAGAAGCTAGCACCGAGTATTTAGACTTGTTGCCCAAAGTCAGAGTCCTTGAGTGGCCGAGCTTGGATTTAAACTCTGGCAGTCCAGCGCCCAAGGTCTTACACAGCTGGAGGCAATAATCGGTATTTACAGCCCCGCAGGCTTCATATCGTGGTGAGAGTTGTGTACAAAGCAAAACGGCAGCTGGCAGAAAGAGCCCCTCTAACTCAGCGGCTCAAAGGCTTTGCGACCAAAGTTAAAGTCATCCTTCTCAGGACTGTCACTGGTATCTAATTTCAGAGCAGTTAGGTAGCAGCAGGGCTTCTAATCCGTATTTACTGAAATCAAATTAAATGTCTGCTCATTTTGTTGTCTTGGAATATACCCTGCCTTAAGGATATGCTCAGTGGATGCAACGTTGTGGCAGGATCACACAGTTCACCATCTTCATTGGCTACACGTAGGCCTGCCTTTGTGATGTTATTTTATGGGAACTAGTCTTTTTCAGTGTCTGATTTAGGCTCTGATTTCCTTTATGCTCTACACGTTGCTTGTTTTCCTTTCATAAATTTTCCTTGCTTGTAACGGAGAGTATATTTTGGTTCAAATGGGTAGGTAGCCTAAGACTTCGCAGGCCCTGGGAGTTCTGAAATGTTCTAATTCTTTCCAGTTAGAAAGAAACAAGTAGCAAGGGAATAAGTACTCAGGAGGACACACAGATACTAAATTTCATTCTGCTTGTTACAATCATCTACCCTCTTGAAACCAGGATCAGGTGATGTCTGGGCATTGGCTCCTTTTTTTCTCATCTCAGATGCCGTGGTAGCACTGGGCTGCATCCTGATGGGCACTGGCTCCTTTTGTTCTCATCTTAGATGCCGTGGTAGCCCTGGGCTGCATCCTGAATGCCCGCTGCAGCCTTTGTGTACCAGTGTACATTCGGGGCCTGGGTCCCCAGATCTAACAGTGCCTCTTCACGTAAAGAAACCGCCCTGGCCGTTTCCTGCTGAGTCTCTTCGGGTCTTTGTTACTTCTTCCTCTTTGTCCCTTCTCTGGGGCTCAGTTCCCGGCACTTCGTGGCAGTACCGGTCGTATCACCGCTGCTTTTCTGCTTGCTTCCGGACATCCTGGGCTTGAAGTGAGGACACGGCACTTCTGTCCTCTGAACAGCACTGTACAGCAAGTATACACAAGCACAGCCACGGGCAGAGGGCACGCGTGTGACGTGTACACCAGACACACGGACCAGCTTACGTGGTCGGACATGCGGATCCACGTCCACATCTTTGAAAGTCTGCAGCTTGAAGGTTCGTTTGCAGGGAACTTGCTGCACACCATCTGTTATTAGGCAAATCTGAATCATGGCGCTTCATTCATTTGGATCACACATCGTGAACTTAAGGCCACTGGGCCCGACTTTCCTCACTGGGGAGAAGGCCTTGCTAAATGTAGAGACAAGTCAAGACTTCGGCAAAAGGGTGGTGTCGCTGACTTCTTAGCGTTGCACCTTCCCGGCCCATGCCACCCTTTCCTGCAGCGATGCCACCTCTCTCTGGAATCAAGTCTATGCCTCCACCTTCCTCCTCCCCTCACATTTGGCGCTTGTGAAATATTTTAATAAAATCACTTGCAGTGATATTCAGTTGATTGGTAAGAGTTCATTATTTTTTCATTATATTCTGGGACACTTGCCTTTTAATAGAACTAAAGTCTTTATCCAAAGGACTAAATGCACTCTAGAAGTAAGGAACTGGTCAAGCAAGCATAGTTTTGAAATTGAGTATTTCTTTCTGGTACCCGTGAACACGTAAATGGCCACTTTTACTTCTTATTGGAGGCTTACTTTGCCTATTAAATGTTCACTCGCTGAGAATAATAAACTATGTGCCAAGTCTTTTGTTAACTTTTAAAAGCAAACAGAGCAATTATAAATGGTTTTTAACTACAGTGTATCAGTATGGTCTGATAATACATGTGCTTATAAAGATAAGTAAAACTTATTTTATGTGTAAACTTAATATTAAATGCACAATTCCATAATTTGAATTTTACGCTACTCTGGAGATTAACAATAAGGCTAAAAAGGGCTGTGTAGATCCATGTTTCGAAGTGTGGTTCCTGTATCAGAAGCATTAGCATCACTTAGGACCTTGATATAAAAGTACCTTCTGAGGCCCCTCCTGAGAAGCGCCACAGCTGGAACCCGGGAGCTGAGCCCAGAAGTCTGTGTTTTAATAGCTTGCTGGATACTTCTGATGCACTCTAAAGTTGGAGAACCAAGGCTGTGGATGATTGTATTTGAACTCATTCTAATTTGTAGACGAGTACATTGAGGCCCAGAAAGATTAAGAGGCTGAGCGGAGCTGCTGATTTTCAGTGCAGTGTTCTTTTAACCAGCCTATGATGAGTCCCTCTGGCTAATCAGTTTGAATGAGTGAGGTTTGCTGCAGCGTCTTTGATTGACAGGGCAGTCAAATCACCGCCTGATTGTGTGACTTTCCTCTCGTAAGGCTCGGGGGTGAGACTTGAACAACTTCAATCTCTTGGAGCCTCTCAGGGATCAGGCTGCTCCATATTCACTCTCTTTAAAAAGATCGGCACTCATTTTCCTTTAAAGTTGGGGTTAGTCTGCCTGAGTTGCATACTAATCGGGAGAATGAATTCATTACCAACAGCTAGATTAGGTTTTGCAGCTGCTGCGCCCGGGGATCTAGTAAAGGGGGCAGCACGAAAATCCTGTACTGATCAAGGCAGCCTGAAAATGCAGTCCTGCGTGGTGAGCAGCATTCAGAAATGCTGAAATGAAGTGAAAAATGAAAATGGCTTTTGCCTAAACACACCGGGAAGGGGGAAACCCTGGGGCCCACCAGACAGACAGCGGGGCTGTGGGAGGCACACACTTCTGTCTTTTCCGCCGTCTCGCCTCAAGGGGATGGCGCTAGGGGATGCAGGGATGCGAAGTCACGTGCAGGACTTCAGGGCGCGGCGTGAATGTCAGGACCAATACTGATGCTTGTGTCTCTAGCAACCTCGCTTATCCATTTATCTCGAAATCACGACCGCCAAACGATGCGGTGTCTGGGACCTGATTTCCTCTGACCTGCTCTCCGCCGTGCAGAGATGTCGACGTGCGCCTTCATTCGCTCGCCCTCGTGAATGCAGCCATTTATCCTGCCGGTATTTTCAGACTATCTGCTGTGTGCCAGGACTGCTCAGGGAGTGTTGTTCCTCATTTTTTTGGCCTTTTATTCTTGAATGAATGATTTTTGTCTTCCGTTTTCTCCTATACTTATTGGAGAGTAGCACATTCTGTTTCTTTTGGTGGTTATCCTAGAAATTTCACCAAATACATTTAAATTATTCAAGTCTAAAGTGAACCAACAGCTTGACCCTCTTCCCCGTAGTACAAGTTCCTTTCAAAGTTTGATTCCATTTATCCCCTCTTGACTTTTGTTATTATGGTATATTTTTAAGTCTGCTTAAAAACAAAAACATTATTATTATTGTCTTATGCTATTATATTGATTAATAGTACTTCACTTTATTCCATCCTGCATTTCAGATCTTACATCTAGAATTACTTTCCTTTAGTTTGTTTTAGGTATACAAATGGCTTTATTTTTACTTCATTTTTTTAATTGAAGTGTAATTGACTTAGAAAATTATATCAGTTTCAAGAATTTGTTGTTGTTCAGTGGCCCAGTCCGGCTCTTTGTGACCCAGTTGCAAGTATACAATGTCGCAATTCAATATACATTACGAAATGATCACCATGCTAGTTACTTCATTCTTGAAAGATATTTCATAGGGTATAGACTTTCAGGTTGGCAAGTGGTTTTTTTTAGTACTTTGAAGGCTTTATTCCACTATTATCAGGATTCAGTTGATGTTTTGAGAAATCAGCTGTCTAGCTTATTCCTTTGCTTATGACCTGACTTTTTTTCTGGCTTAAATTTTTTTATCTTTGCCAATTTCCAACAATTTTAATATAATGTACATTTTAAAGTTTATTTAATTTTATTCTACTTGAGATGCAGTAGGTTTCTTGAATATCTGGATTACGATCTCTTATTGGCCCCTGAAAAATTTCAGACACAAGCATACTTCATGTTACTGAGCTTTGCTTTATTTTACTTTGCAGATATTGCATTTTTACAGATTGAAGATACATGGTGACCCTACATTTAGCAAGTTGATTGGAGCCATTTTCCCGGTAGCATCTGCTCACTTTGTGTCTCTGCTACATTTTGGCAGTTCTTACAGTATTTCAAACTTTTTCATTACTGTTGTATTTGTTATGGTGATCTGTGATCAGTGAACTTTGTTACTACTATGATTCATCGAAGTCTTAGATAATGGTTAGCATTTTTTTAGCAAAAAATTTTTTTTTAGTTCAGGCCTGTATTCAGTGGTAAAGAATCTGCCTGCCAATGCAGGAGACACAAGATACATTGGTTTAATCCCTGGGTCAAGAAGCTCCCCTGGAGTAGGAAATGGCACTCTACTCCAGTCTTCTTTCGTGGAAAATCCCATAGGCAGAGGAACCTGACAGTCCAAGGGGCCACAAAGAGTCAGACATGACTGAGCAACGGAGCATGTCACTTTTTTTTTAAAGACATGTTGCATACTTAAAAGACTACAGTATAATATAAACATAACTTTCACAGGCACTGGGAAACCACACAATTTGTGTTACTTGCTTTATTGCAATATTTGCTTTATTGTGTTGGTCTGGAACTTAGCCCACAATATCTCCTAGGTATGCCTATATAATCCTTTCAAATGCTGCTCTAACCCATGCTGTCTCTTCTTTCATTTTAGTTCTTCAGTATTTACAGTTGGACTGTGAAGAAGGCTGAGCGCCGAAGAATTGATGCTTTTGAGCTGTGGTGTTGGAGAAGACTCTTGAGAGTCCCTTGGACTGCAAGGAGATCCAACCAGTCCATTCTGAAGGAGATCAGCCCTGGGATTTCTTTGGAAGGAATGATGCTAAAGCTGAAACTCCAGTACTTTGGCCACCTCATGTGAAGAGTTGACTCATTGGAAAACACTCTGATGCTGGGAGGGATTGTGGGCAGGAGGAGAAGGGGACGACAGAGGATGAGATGGCTGGATGGCATCACTGACTCGATGAACGTGAGTCTGGGTGAACTCCGGGAGTTGGTGATGGACAGGGAGGCCTGGTGTGCTGCAATTCATGGGGTCGAAAAGAATCGGACATGACTGAACGACTGATCTGATCTGATCTGATTGTATTTCCTCCATCCTTTACCCCCCTTTCTGTATCTTCTGCCTTTTTTTCCCTCGATGCTGAATTCAGAATCATTTATCCTGTCTTGTTTCCCACATATAATGTAGGCATTCAGTGAATCTTAGTTGAATGAAATGAAATATTGAACTTAAGAAAAGTTCTTACTGTATGAGACTAGCTTTCTGTGAGATATACAACATGAAAAAACTTCACCTGATATAAGCCTTTCAGTTTTATGTTACAGAAACCAAGGCCTGCAGGATAGATGACTCAGTCAGGGTCACAGAGCTTGGTAGTAGTATATGTGACCCCAGAACTCAGATCTGACTTTAAATCCATTCTTCTTGCCACTTCACTGCACAATTTCTCATTCAAATCCAAAATATTGTAATATGCATAATGACGATATGTATACAATATTTTCTCTGTTTTCACTTATGAGAAATTACATTGTTATTTATAAAACAAGTCTGTTTCCTCTCAATGACCAGTGATAAATAAGGAATTTGTAAGTGATGTAGGAAAGGACCAGGAAGTCTTAAGAACTAATCAAAGAGGGTTTTGATAGCTTTAGTAAGATAGTGACTTCCTAGTAGAAAGCCCTCAGGTAAATAAACAGAGCGTCTTCTCATTCATTAGTTTGGCAAAACCCACCCAGAAGTGTAACAGGAAAAATGGTAGATTACAGTGAAGTCTTGTCTACACCCATGTGATGGAGAATTTTTAGAGAATGATAAGGACTTATGCCTGAATAATTAGCCCTAAGATGTGAGCCTTTTATTACAATTCTAAGAGCACTTGTCTGCTGAAAATAGATGCTTTTACATGAGTGAGAACAAAACTGAATTTGGTTAAACAATATCTATGAATGCAATTTGTGGGGAGGTATAGATTATGGGAAAAAGTGGAAATATGGAGAATATATAAAATAAACCCAAAGACATGCAACAGGGTGAATGAGTGCAGTGGAGATAGAGGAGTGAGGGAGAAAGGGATTTTTACCAGTTGTTTTGAAAAACTACAAAACAGTAGTATTTATATATGAATAGATCAATGTAATAGCCAAAAGGACTTTTATGAACATTTGGACTAACTTAAGCTAGTTTCCTAGAGAGTAGTTTTGAGAGATAGTTTGTATCTTTTCGCCTTTGGCTATTTGAATGTTTCTGAAAATTACATTTACTCATATACTTGCTTATTTCTCCCCAGTTGTATCATTTCCAATACAAAATTGCTCTTGTTGTTCAGCCACTGTCATGTCCAACTCTTTGCAACCCCATGGACTGCAGCACACCAGGATTTCCTGTCCTTCTCTATCATCTGGAGCTTGCTCAAATTCATCTCCATTGAGTCGGTGATGCCATTCAACCATCTCATCCTCTGTCATCCCCTTCTCCTCCTGCCCTCAATCTTTCCCAGCATCAGGGTCTTTTCCAGTGAGTCGGCTCTTTGTATCAGGTGGCCAAAGGACTGGAGCTTCAGCTTCAGCATCAGTCCTTCCAATGAATGCCCAGGACTGATTTCCTTTAGGATGGACTGGTTCAATCTCCTTGCAGTCCAAGGGACTCTCAAGAGTCTTCTCCAACACCACAGTTCAAAAACATCAATTCTTTGCCACTCAGCCTTCTTTGTGGTCCAACTTTTACATCCATACGTAACTATTGAAAAAACCCTAGCTTTGTCTATATGGACCTTTCTCAGCAAAATGATGTCTCTGCTTTTTAGTACAGTATCTTGGTTTGTCATAGCTTTTCTTCCAAGGAGTAAGAATCTTTAAATTTCATGGCTTCAGTCACCATCTGCAGGGATTTTGGAGCCCCAAAAATAAAGTCTGTCACTGTTTCCATGGTTCCCCATCTATTTGCCGTGAAGTGGTGGTACCAAATGCCGTGATCTTAATTTTTTGAATGTTGAGTTTTAAGCCAGCTTTTTCACTTTCCTCTTTTACTCTCATCAAGAGGCTCTTTGGTTCCTCTTCCTCATCTTCACTTTCTGCCATTAGAGTGGTTTATAGGATGAGAAAGAGAATAAAATATATTAAACTCCTTGTGGTCATTTGGTCACACTTCTCTCCATCCCT
The DNA here is from genome assembly GCF_000754665.1 of Bison bison bison. Taxonomy (NCBI): domain Eukaryota; kingdom Metazoa; phylum Chordata; class Mammalia; order Artiodactyla; family Bovidae; genus Bison; species Bison bison. The sequence continues at coordinate 988,605 of NW_011494761.1, read as the reverse complement.
GGCTTTGAAGCAATCATCATTTCCATATGCCTGTTCTGTTCCTCCCAATTGCCTTTTACAGGAGATTGCTTCACAAATTAATGCATACTTACATGATGGTAGATAAGGAGAGAGATAATTATTTCATGTTCTTCTCCCACCACCCTTATTTTCATCCTTTGTCCCTGTCAGGGTAAACTCACTAGTTCCGAGTCTCAGCATCACATGCCTCTAAGAGCAGCTTTCTAGAGAGGAGGGCTACCCGCTGCGCACAGAGTAAAGGATGACTAAATGGCCTGGGTCTATGGGGAAGGGGACCACAGCCAAGCCTTGGCCACCAACGACTAGCCATGTGCTTCCTGCCTGTGACCTCAAAGCGACAAAGTGAAGGATGCAGACTAATATATTCCCTCCTTCCCTTCACTCCAAGAAAGAATGTCATGATATCTGCAAATGATAAGATCTGACACATTTTCTGAGACCGTCTCTTTTCAAGCAGCCATCTGCATTCAAGCCATCTGCCCACTCCTCTTGCTTGTTAGTCACGTCCCTGAGAAACCAACTGTAGTATCTGCTGATCCTGAAAGGCTGTGAAATAGTATTGATCAGAAATTGGAAAGGGTGACATTTTGTTGCCCATAGTCTGCTTCCTTACAGTGCAAAATAAAGCCCTGAAAATTTAATTTTTATCAGGATAGAAAGTCAAGCAAGAACATTCATCCCTCAATGTGTATTTTTCTTTTTTTTCTGTCTCCTCCTTTTTTTTGTTGTTTTTGTTTTGTTAGTTGGTTGGAATTTAATTTGTTTTGTGTCCTGAAACTGATTAGGGTAAATTTTTTTGTCCTAATTTTTCTTCTTTGCTTGCGTGTCATGACTGATGTGCATAAAGAGGCAATTATTCACCCAAACCATTCAATCCTAATGTTTTTCCAAATTTCAGTTTAAATCCAAGGGGAGTTTTAGAATTAGCAGCATAGAAAGAGCACTGGTTCATTTGTCAGACATCCTAATGCCAGGACTCTAGATCTGAAGTTTGGATAGCTTATTTGACATGATTTACTTTGTTAGGTATAACTTAGAGATAACACTGTCTTTTTTATTGAACTCTAGTTGGTTTGCATTATTAGCTTCAGGTGTACAGCATAGTGATTCAATATTTTTATAAATTATACTCCACTTAAAATCACTACAAAATGATGGCTATAGTGCCCTGCGCTGTGCGGCATACCCTTGTTACTGATTTATTTTACACGTTTGTTCGCGTCTCTTAATTCCCTAACCATATCTCGCCTCTGCTTCCTTCACTCTCCCTGCTGACAACTACTAGTTTGTTCTCTGTATCTGTGAGTCTGTTTCATTTTTGTTTTTACCAATTATTTTAAAAAATGTTTTAGATTCTACAGAAAAGTGGTAACAGAGAATGTTACTTGTCTTTTTCCGTCTGGCTTATTTCACAGAGCATAATATTCTGTAGGTCCGTCAACGTGATTGCAAATGGCAGAATTCCGTGGATGAGTAGTATTCTGCTGTATATAAACAGCACTTCTTCATCCATTTATCCGTTGATTGGCGCTTAGACTGCTTCCATATCTTGGCTGTTGTGAATAATGATGCTAACATGGAGGTGTGTGTCTTTTCAAATTAGTGTTTTTGTTTCCTTTGAATATACACCCACCAGTAGAGTTGCCAGATCATACCGTAGCTCTGTTTTTGATTTTTTGAAGACCGTGCGTATTGTTTTCCGCAGCGGCTGCACCGGTTTGCATTCCCACCGACGATGCACGAGGGCTGTCTTTTCTCTGCGCCCTCCCGTGCCTGCTACTTGTGGACTCTTTGATGATAGCTATTCGGACAGGTATGCGGTGGTATCTTGAGGTTTTGATTTGCATTTCTGTGATGACTCGTGGTGTTGAGCATTTATTCATGGGCTTGGTGACCATCTGTATATTTTCTCTGGAAAACTGCCTCTTCAGGTCTTCTGCTTGTTTTTTAAGTAGTTTCTTTGTTTTCGATGTTGAGCTGCTTGTATATTTTGGATATTAAGCCTCTATTGGTCATGTCATCTGCAACCATGCAGTAGGCTGCCTTTCATGTCGATGGTTTCCTTTGTTGCGCAAGAGCTTTTCTATTTAAGTCCCATTTGTTTATGCTTTTCTTTGGCCTTAGGACACAGGCCTCCCCCCTGCCCAAATATTGCTGCCATTTAGGTCAGAGTTTTCTGCTTACTTCTCTTCTAGGAGTTTTATGGTTTCAAGTCTTACATTTAGATCTCTAATCTATTTTGAGCTTATTTTTATTTATGGTGTGAGGAAATACTCTAATTGTTTTGCATGTAGCTGTCTAGTTTTCCCAGCATCACTTACCGAAGAGACTATCTTTTCTGCATTGATTACTCTTGCCTCCTTTGCCACAGAGTAATTGACCATAAGTGTGCGGGTGTATTTCTGGGCTCTGTATTCTGTTTCATTGATCTGTCTGTCTTAAAACTAATAATCTGTTAAAAAACAACCAATAAACTTGTTTCAAAAGATTAAATAATTCATTAATTCAGTCATTCAATTATCTCCCTACCCCTCTATCTATCCAACCAATAATCCGTTCTTTTGAAAAATATGTATTACAAACCTATACCAGGAAGTGTGAATAAGGCAGCAAATAAAGCAGAAAATGTCTGTCCTCATAAAGCTTAATTTCTAGCAGGGAAAAATAAATAGGTTATAATAACTAAGCCATATAGCAGGTCAGGTGATCATAGGTGTCATGGAGAAGAGCTAGGTGGGGAGGCAGCCATGGTTGGAAACTGAGTGAACAAAAAAGCCTTCACAGAGGAGGTGATATTTGAGCAAAGTCCTCAAGGAGGCGGGAGAGGGAGTCATGCAGGAAGCTGGGGGAAAGGTGTTTCAGCCAAGAAAAGAGCAGGTAGAAAACCCCTGAGCCAGGAATGAGCCTGCTCAGTCAAGGGAAACCAGAAGCCAGTGTGGCGGAGCATCCTGAGGAGGGGCAGGGGGTGGAAGGTCAGGTCAGAGACCACGGAGCGGCAGCGAGCAAACACGGGGGCTGCACCGGGAGGGGCTGGCTTTCCGTCAGGGTGCTGTGCTCACCAAGAAAACTTGGGGGCAGAGGAGTCAAACGATCTGACTTGGGTTTTGGATTCTGTGTTGAAAGGAAGCTGCCTTGGGGTAGAAAGGACACAGCAGGAAGGGCAGAAAGAGAGACTAGTAGAGACAGGGCCATTATCTGGGCCAGGATTGTAGGAGTCAGGTGGTGAGACTAGTAAAGAGACTAGTAAAGAGGTGGTGCGGTCGTTTGGGCCAGGCTTGTAGGAGTCAGGTGGTGGGACTAGTAAGGAGACTAGTAAAGAGGCAGGGCTATCACCAGGGCTAGGCTCGTAGGAGTAAGGCTGTGAGACTAGTAAAGAGACTAGTAAAGAGACTAGTAAAGAGGCAGTGCGATCATCAGGGCTGGGCTTGTAGGAGTCAGGTGGTGAGACTAGTAAAGAGACTAGTAAAGAGGCGGGGCCATTGTCTGGGCCGGGCTAGTAGGAGTCTGGTGGTGAGACTAGTAAAGAGACTAGTAAAGAGGTGGGGCCATCATGTGGGCTTGGCTCTTAGGAGTAAGGCTGTGAGACTAGTAAAGAGGCTGTGCGATCGTCTGGGCTGGGCTTGTAGGAGTCAGGTGGTGAGACTAGTAAGGAGATTAGTAAAGAGGTTAGTAAAGAGGAGGGGCCATCAACTGGGCCAGGATTGTAGGAGTCAGATGGTGAGACTCCTAAGGAGACTAGTAAAGAGATTAGTAAAGAGGCGGGACTATCATATGGGCTTGGCTCATAGGAGTCAGGTGGTGAGAAGTGGTAAATTCTGAGATGTTTTGAGAGCTGAGTCAGATCAATTGGCTTCGTAGGAAGAAAAGAGTGAAATTAAGGATGCAGATTGGATTTGGCCTGAGGAATCTGAACGGTGGAGCTGCTGTATGCTGACATGGTAGGATGGTACCCACTGGGAAGAATCCAGTTTGGCAGGGATGTTGAGGCGGCGGGAAAGGGATGGGTTTGAAGGAAGCCAACCAGGAGGCAGACCACATTGCGCTCCCGGGGCTGGGAAGGAGGTGATGGGCTGGATGCTGGACAGCCGTCATGGCTGAAAGATTCTTTCTTCTTATGAGGGCAACGGGCAGGAAGACAGGTGCCCACAGTAGAAGGGACCAGCCTTGGCTGAAGAAACTGCTGTTCTCACTGAGAACTTTCCCGGGATAAAAATAAGCGGTCCTCTGTATGACTCGAACTGGCACGCACTCACTCAGTCTCGAGACCAGGCACAATC
>NW_011494761.1:972342-984207 GCF_000754665.1 Bison bison bison | reverse complement strand
CCAGGCACAATCAGTTTCACACCCGTTCGATGACAACCTTTCCTGAACAGCATGAGTGGTGAGACTGGAAGGGACGCCCCGGCCCTGTGCACACTTGAAAACCACGCTTCGCTGGCTCTGTGATTGTATACCTCTTTGAAAAAGATAGTTTCAGGTGAAATCAAGCCCTTTTGCTGACATCCCGGTCCCTCATCTTTTTGCTCTGTACACTTTTGCCTAATTTTTTTGGCCGGAAGCTCGACACTGTGCATGTGAAGCTTTTTCCTCACCACAGTGCTAACAGAGATGAGACGTTCTCTTGCCACCATGCACAATTGTCAGTGATTTGATAAACAGTCCCGTGAATTTTCAGAACAATGTCTTTCAAAACCTGGAAAAGAAATTTAGGGGTATCAGGAAGAACTGTTAAGGCAGTTTAAAATCAATACCTAAGACTAGCGTGAACACCAGTGAGAGCTAAAATAATTGTGCTGGGGTGGTAGACAGTAGGCTTTTTCTTGCTGGGGTGGCAGACAGTAGGCGTTTTCTTGCTGGGGTGGCAGACAGTAGGCGTTTTCTTGCTGGGGTGGTAGACAGTAGGCGTTTTCTTTTTTCCCAGTGTTTTTGTTATTCAAAAATATACGGGAAAGAACCATAGTCATAGTTAGTGCTATATTGAATCGATACAGGGTGTGGAAACATTTGATTTTTAAAACATCCTTGTTTTGAGCACATCACGAAGTTAGCACACCGTGTGCTTGTGCTACGAGCAGTTTTTTGCCTTGCAGTACAATTGCTTTAGGAGAAGGCGATGGCACCCCACTCCAGTACTCTTGCCTGGAAAATCCCATGGACGGAGGAGCCTGGTGGGCTACAGTCCGTGGGGTCGCAAAGAGTCAGACACCACTGAGTGACTTGACTTTCACTTTTCACTTTCATTCATTGGAGAAGGAAATGGCAACCCACTCCAGTGTTCATGCCTGGAGAATCCCAGGGACGGGGGAGCTTGGCAGGCTGCCGTCTCTGGGGTCGCACAGAGTCGGACACGACTGAAGCGACTTAGCAGCAGCAGCCGCAGTATAATTGCTTATGATTTTGTGTTAGCTTCTGCTGCACAATGAAGTGAACCAGCTATATGTATAGATATATCCCCTCCCTCCCAGACCTCCTTCCACACTCACCCAGATCCCAGCCCCCCAGGTCATCACAGAGCATTGGGCTGAGCTCCCTGCGGTAACAGCAGGCCCACTCGAGCTGAGCCCCCTGTGGTATACAGCAGGCCCCACTAAGGCTGAGCTCCCTGTGGTATACAGCAGGCCCACTCGGGCTGAGCTCCCTGTGGTATACAGCAGGCCCACTCAGGCTGAGCTCCCTGCGGTATACGGCAGGCCCACTCGGGCTGAGCTCCCTGCGGTATACACCAGGCCCCACTAAGGCTGAGCTCCCTGTAGTACACAGCAGGCCCACTCGGGCTGAGCTCCCTGGAGTATACAGCAGGCCCACTTGGGCTGAGCTCCCTGGGGTATACAGCAGGCCCACTTGGGCTGAGCTCCCTGTGGTATACAGCAGTCCCCACTCGGGCTGAGCTCCCTGTGGTATACAGTAGATCCCACTCAGGCTGAGCTCCCTGCGGTATACGGCAGGCCCACTCGGGCTGAGCTCCCTGCGGTATGCAGCAGGCCCACTAGCTGTCTGCTTTGCACCCTGGGGAGTCTGTACTGCGACCCCAGTCTCCGATCCCTCCCAGCCTCCCTTCCCTGCCCCATGTCCGTGTGTTCATTCTCTGTGTCTGCGTTGCTGTCCCTGCCTTGCACGTACGTTCATCTGCACCGCTTTTCTGGATTCCGCATACTTTCCTTATGACTGTGCCGACTGTTCAGGGACCTGCCGGTGGGCGTGAGAAGAGGGCTGCCTTGTCCTCCCACACTCAGCCTGACCCAACGCCAGCGCTCGGGCTGTTACGTGCTCAGCTCAGTCTCCACGGAGAAGCTTGGGCACACAGGGTGGGGGAGTCTGGGCCAGTCCTTAAAGCAAACGGGAACAGAAGTTTGATAGGGACCACTGAGACTGCAGTGTGAGGGGTCATCTTCCGTATTGGAGTACAGGTTTGGGAAACGTCCTTTCTGAGCAATCATTTCGTTTCCTGAACGCTCCAGGAAGAAGATGAGGAGTGAAACTTGGGCAGGAGGAGGGGTCCAAGTGCCTCTTCTTAGCGGTTCTGGGCCTGAGACTTAGGAGCCTCACTGTGTCTCCGCATGATGCTTAGGCAGGACTTTGGCTTTGCAGGCTTGGAGCACAGCGGGCCACTGCAGAGACGGACATCGTGGTGCTGGCCAGCCAAGGCCTGCCCCAGGCCCACAGGGAGGGAGGGCGAGGGAGCACACAGCCCTTGTCTGTCTCCATACTGGGTCTCTCCTTTACTCTGCGTGCTCGAGACCCAGTTCCTGGGAAGAGTGGTCCTCCTCCACGCAAAGTGATTTTGTAAGAAATGGCATTCACAGACTCTGTGCCTCTGGCCCAACTGGTGGGCCTGTGAACCGAGCTTATACAATCAGGGCTCTTCCCTGAAGCTGGGAGGGAGAATTCTCTATTTCGCCTTGGACCATGAGCTGCAAATACATGACTTCCAAGCTGCCAGGTCCCCCAGAATGTGGAGTACTGCTGAGAGAATGGAGTCGATAAGGACAGAAGCCAAGATGAGAAATGAGCGGACGTGGAGTGGCGGAGAAGGGAGACGTAAGGTACGGCAGAGAGAGGGTAGGCTTTGCCCCGCGTAATCGCTGTGTTCCTGGGCCACTCCGCTCCTGCACGCCTGGGGCACTCGAGATCGTCCTTTACAAAAATACAGCTAGCATTTTAAATTGAAGTTTCCTTTGAGTTTGGTTTCTTTCATTGTAAGCCATATAAAATAGACTAGCATGGGGAAACGCCCCCCTTTTCTAAAAGTTGTGGTCCGTGTTTCCAACATTCGCAAGCAGGCAGGTGGGGGAGAGGCGGGCCATGTGGCTAGAGGTCTCCGCGATGGTTATTTCTTTTACCGTCCCCCTCCCCCCACCGCTGCCCCCACCACCTTCCCTTCCCTGCCCGTCTGCCCTCTCTCTTTGCCTAAAATTGAGCATAAAGAGGGTAGATGTGGATGAAGAATCAGGAATGGTAATTAACTGAATTAATCACATTTACTGGAATCACTGCCTATTTAGGGTCCAATTTAAGTAGGGATTTAACGTGGTCAAAACAGTTGGGACAGGAAGACAGCTAATAGGAAACTGTGCTCGTTACATCCTCAGCATGGGAGAGACGCTTTGTCTCTGTTACCTTTTCTAGTACCTGTGAGTGGAGAAGGACATGGCAACCCACTCCAGGATTCTTGCCTAGAGGATTCCGTGGACAGAGGAGCCTGGTGGGCTGCTGTCCATGGGGCTGCACAGAGTTGGACACGACTGAAACAGCTTAGCATGCATACATGCATTGGAGAAGGCAATGGCAACCCACTCCAGTGTTCTTGCCTGGAGAATCCCTGGGACGGAGGAGCCTGGTGGGCTGCCGTCTATGGGGTCGCACAGAGTCGGACACGACTGCAGCGACTCAGCAGCAGCAGCAGCAGAGTCTATGAGAGTCTTTTTAAAGCAGTTGTATACATACATTCCATGTTCCTCATGGCCATTCTGAACTGACTGCCATCATCGACTAGGTCCAGGCTGAGCCGTGTTGCTAGGAGGGCCTTGATGGGGTGCTCTAGAGAGGTCATCTGGCCCCATCTCTGAGTCTGACCCCTTGGGTCACGTAACCCCTCCTCCAAAGAAAACCGGGCAGAAGCGCTCCCTGGAGATGTGCGGCTCTCCCTACTCTTTCTGCTCAGCCCCCATCTTTCTTAGGCTTACTCTGAAGACCCTGGAACTGGAGGCTCATATTAAGGCAGCAATCTTGAAAGAGAAAGTCTGTTTCCACACGAGTATAAACAGAAGCCCTGCACTGAGTCTAATTCATTCCATGCAATTGCAAAACCAGTTAAAGATCATACAATAGATCCCTGGAGTCAAACCATGCTGACGCTGCATACTGACCGTGTGATCTCAGATATGTTCGTGACTTTTCTGAACCTCAGAAATGGCCAGCAAAGCCAAAGTCGGGTGACCTTTTTAGCTGGGTCACCAGCTAAAATTTGGTGCTGTGATCTACTATCAGAAAACTAAATTTGTATAGCCTGACTTGTTTACTGTGGTTTTTTAGAGGTCCTAGAAGTTGACACTTTGGTTCAAAAACTGCCATCTGCTTAACTCAGGATACCTAGTGCCTTAACCTTTATGCTTAACTCAGATGGATTCTGGTGTTTTTTATCCTTAAATTGCGTTTGAAACTTGATTTTAGCATGAGCTGAGGCAATCTTATTGAAAAGGAAAGGTTATGGTCACCCGACTTTTGCTTGAAACACATCCCTCTGATGTTTTCTTTCCAAGTAGAAAGAAGCTTTTACTAATTCATTCTAAACTTTTCTCCTTTAATCAAACTCCTGGAATTGTGTAATTATAGAGTCTCATGAATTGTTTTAACATTGATTTCACATTGTGCACAAGTTTTAAAGAATCACTGACTTTCCTTTCAGCTAAAAACATGTAAAGCGCTGTGCAGAGTTGAGGGAGGGGGAGGTTCAAACAGAAATGGTCTCTAAATCGAATTTGGCTCTCACAGCACCTTGTTGCGACATCTGAAAACAAGCAAAGAGGTGACACAAGGAATGAGTAAGTAGCGACCCTGGTCACAGATGAGAGCCCAGATGAGAGCTCACGGCTTCTGGGTCAGGCGTCACTAACTCTCGTCCTTCGCGCCATGCAAGCCTTGCTCACGAGGTGTGGGTCAACGAATGCGCACTATCCTCATGGTGGGACGGACTCTGAGAGGCATGATGTCCAAGTCTTCTGATTCCCAAGTCCAGTCAGGACCCTTCGTACACCATCATCCACAGTGTACCGTGCTGGAGGCAGCGAGAGACAGTGGGGTCTGGGAGACCTGAGGTCTTACTCTTACGTCCCCGGCAGGTGACCTCAGAAGAGCACTTAACCTACCTGAGTCTGAGGTTCTGGGTCTGAGAAAACGAGGAAACCCACAGCTACCTCTTAAGAAACATGTTGTTTGAATGGAAGGAATATAGGAAAGCACCCAGCAAAGGAACTCAAAGGAAATTACTTCCCTGGGTTTTTCTTTAGAATCTTCCCTCTTACTCACCCTAAGTTGATTTTCTAATGAAAAGCATGAGCAATTGTCTGAGTTTATTCAGGAACAACAAAAAAATAAGTGAATAGAAAGTCAAACAAGATCCCACCACCCTCTTCTCATGAGACTTCCAATCCTGCGCTTACATGCAGGGTCCTTAATGCGGCAGAGAAGGGCTGGGTGGACTTCAGCCAGCTCACAGAGGTCTCCGTGTGGAGCCAGGGGAGAGGGAAAGTTGATTACTGCAGACATTTCACCTGGGCCCACACGCCTGGGCTTTGTGTTGAATAGCCTCATGCCAGGTCCCAAGCTTTGCTGAACACATTCCACTGAACTTTTCCTCTGTCCACACCTGGAGACCATACTCTATGTGCCTTCTCCCTCTAGCCCAGGATGTGTGAGCCAGCCGTCTGCTGAAACTCCATCCCGAGTGCTCAGCCCACGGGGCTCACATGACTGCCCCCGAGGACACGTGGCTTCGGGAGGGCCTTTGGGGAATCTCTCTGTCAGCACAGTGTGTGCTGACGCTTGAGAATTAGCTGATACACACTTCCGACTGTGCTGCCCACCTCTTAAACCCTAAAATCCATTAGTGCATTAAACAAATGATCTCAGGAGGTGACAGAGATACTAGTATCATCTGGCTTATTTGGAGTGTATTCAAGGTAAAAAAAAAAAAAAAATGGACACAGGTTGTCCAGAAATCACTCCATTTTTGTAAGCTACTATAATGTCACAGGGTGAGAAACGACAGCAGTCTCGGTCTCGTTGTTAAACACATCGTGTTCAGACCTGGAAGCGTGGCTGCTTTCCTTCCCGAAGCATGAAACAAGCGTGGACGGTGACACAGAACTCTGCTCCCGTGGTAGAAAGGACCGCCCCCGTCGATGTTTAGTGCAACTTACGGGCTCCAAGGCCACTGTGTGGAAGCTGGGCAGGGACGGAGGTCAAGTTGGGAGGGAGAAAGTCTTAATTACTTTTCTTTCAGTAAAACTAGAGGAGCCTTTATAGAGAAGGTAGATGTGTATCAATCCTTAGAAAATAAAGCTTGGCCAAGAGCTTTTAAAAATTAGAAAAAAATGTTGAAGCGATCGTCTTTTGGTACATCTTACAAGAGTCGGGCACGACTTGGTGACTAAACCACCACCACCGCTGTTGAAAGAAGTTGAAAGAAGATAGGCGTGTCTTAACTGAGCCGCTTCAACTTTGAGAGTTGCTTAAAGTCGAGCGGGAGCGGGTCTCCCTTAATGAGGCAGTGCGAGGTCCTCCTTTCCTGATATGACACCTTATGGGTTCTCTGAGCAGAGAACACCTAAGCTGGGTACAGACCTCTGTTAACTGAGAAGCCCTGGAAAACTACCACCTCTGAAAGTTTGACCCCACCCATTAAACTAAAGCAGTGCCTAGCCACTAGTCTTAAGTTTGATTAAATAGATCCTCCTTTTGGCTTTTCTTTCACACAAATTTCATCTCACATTTATAGTTCATTCTGCCTTAATTTCCCCTTTTCTGTCAAAATTTTTCAAATGCTTGTGTCTTAGTTTTCTCTTTAATTTCCCCCATTCCTTCCCTATTACCACAATATTTCTTTTTTTCTCAGATATTGCTCCCATTTGGCACCAGTCTTTTAAAATCTATGCATAAGAACCTTATATCCACAGGAACAATGATCTGCATTCAAATATCTTCTCATATTTTTACTTCTTTATAAGACTGAAAAAGAAGACAAAATAAATTTTATTTTCTTTGCTCTCCCCCATCACAATGCAGATCCACTTCTCATGTGGACAACACGGCCTCTCCCTTAGTTTTTCCAAGTTCAATCAATTGTTTTCAGTCACTCAGTCATGTCTGACTCTTTGTGACCCCATGGACTGCAGCACGCCAGGCTTCCCTGTCCATCACCAACTCCCAGAGTTTGCTCAAACCCATGTCCATTGAGTCAGTGATGCCATCCAACCATCTCATCCTCTGTTGTCCCCTTCTCCTCCTGCCCTCAATCCCTCCCAGCATCAGGGTCTTTTCACATGAGTCAGCTCTTCACAGCAGGTGGCCAAAGTACTGGAGCTTCAGCTTCAACACCAGTCCTTTCATTGAATATTCAGGGTTGATTTCCTTTTGGATTGACAGGTGTGATCTCCTTGCAGTCCAAGGGACTCTCAAGAGTCTTCTCCAACACCACAGTTCGAAAGCATCACTTCTTTGGTGCTCAGCCTTCTTTATGGTCCAACTCTCACATCTGTACACGAGTAGGAAAAATCCTAACTTTAATTGTATGATCCTTTGTCAGAAAAGTGGCATCTCTGCTTTTAATACACCGTCTATGTTTGTCTTAGCTTTTCTTCCAAGGAACAAGTGTCTTTTAATTTCATGGCTGCAGTCACCAACCACAGTGATTTTGGAGCCCAAGAAAATAAAGTCTGTCACTGTTTCCATTGTTTCCCCATCTATTTGCCATGAAGTGATGGAACCAGATACCTTGATCTTAGTTTTTTGAATGTTGAGTTTTAAGCCAACTTTTCACTCTCCTCTTTCACCTTCATCAAGAAACTCTTTAGTTCTTCACTTTCTGCCATTAGAGTGGTATAATGTGCACATTTGAGGTTGTTGATATTTCTCCCAGCAATCTTGATTCCAGCTTGTGATTCTCTGAGCCTGGCATTTTGCATGATATACTCTGCTTAGAAGTTAAATAAGCAGGGTGACAATATATAGCCTTGAGGTAATCCTTTCCCAGTTTTGAACCAGTTCATTGCTCCATGTCCAGTTCCAACTGTTGCTTCTTGACCTGCATACAGGTTTCTCAGGAGGCAGGTAAGGTGGTCTGGTATTCCCATCTCTTTCAGAATTTTCCACTGTTTGTTGTGATCCACACAGTCAAAGGCTTTAGTGTAGTCAATGAAGCAGAAGTAGGTGTATTTCTGAAATTCTCCTGCATTTAAAACTAGAAAACACAAAGATGAATGGCAAAATCCATCCAATAAGTTGAATTTTTAACATTTAATAAAATGGAAAACAAAATGTCATAACAAGTCAAGAGAGTGTATAAGAAAGAAAGGTTGTATTTTAGTTCCTTCAGTGCCGACTCCTCCCCTTTGAACAAGGGCCTCTCTGCTTCATTTTGCCTGTAAGTTATATACGTGGTCCCGGTTCTGCCTTTAGACACTCATGATGGCTTCTGAGTGATTTGGGCAGAACCCTAGGTGCCGCCGACAGCTTCCTCGGCATCTGTGACGACGAGATGTTCCAGGTTCCTCTTGAGCGTTTCTGTCCCAGGCCTGAACTCCCACATTCCTCTGAGAAGTTCTGGGTCCTTCCGGCTGAAGTCTGTGCTTGAGGCCACAGTCTGGGCAGTGGAGGCAGGACTGCAGCGTGGGGTCGCCTCCGTATCACGGCGGCGGACGGTCCTAGGAAACACTCCTTTTTCTTCTTACTGAGATTTGCCCACGTAGTTGCTAGCAGTTGAAGTTTATTGTTGCCATCTCATCTTCTTTTCTGTGACAACATCAACATGTCTATCTATTCCATCATTGGGAGGCATTCGGACTGTTTCCACTTTTGGCTGTTATATGCAGTGCTGTTGAGAGTGTCCTTGCTCTTACCTGTTAGTGGAGCTGTGCCGTTCCTGTCGGGCATGTACTTAGTGCTGCAGTTGGTGGGTATGTTGCTATTTAGCTTTAATAGGCACTAGAACTAATCTCCAAAGGCTTGGGACGCTTAAGCTCCCACCCACAGACACAAGAAGACCAGCACCGTGCCTACGTTCTGCGGCTTGGTGCCTTCTAGCAGCTGCGCTGGGTTCACGTGATATCACGTCGCTGGTGGTAATTTATCCTCCCTGATGGTGAATAAAAAGGAGATTGTTTTACATATTTAGGTATCTCCTTTTGTTGAGTTTACATTTTTAGGTATCTCCTTTTGTTGAGTTCCTCTCTCTCTGTCTCTATCTCCCTCTGTAGGGGAGATAATTCGTAAAAGCCTTTTGTATATTCTGGGTATTGGTGCTTTTTGGACTCGTGTATGTATGTGTGTTTCATGAATACATGTATGTATCCATCCCAGTGATCTTTTCCCATTCTGTGTGTTGTATGCATTGTCTTAATTATTTAGGAGAAGTATTTAATTTCAATATGGTCAAATTTTATCATTTTTTCCTCTGGAATTAATGCATTTTGTATCCTATTTTAGGAAATCTTTGATTAGTCATAAATCATGAATATATATTCTTCTATGTTTCCTTGAAAATCTTCTGCTTTTTTCTTCTCATTTAGGTCTGTAATCCATCTGAAATCATTTTTTTCTGTGTGTGTTAAGGTAGGACATAGGGTTCTAGATTTACATTTTAGTATGAATTAATTGACTTAGCGTCGCATTTTGAAAGGTAATTCTTTCTCCTCGCACTACAGTGTCATCTTCAGAAGCCTATTGTATTCTGCTAGTCTGTTTGATTTATATGTTTTCATAATTGTGTGTTTTTAACATCTTTGAGTCCCCCAGTGCTCATATCCTTCAGGATTGTCTTTATACTGCAGGTTTTTTGCATTTTCATATAAGTTTAGGATGCATATGAAATGTAGAATTTTAAAAGCCTGTTAGTTTGTGCAACTTTTGGGGATTTTGGGGAGGAGAATGCATTTAATCTATAGGCTACTTTTGAGATAATTGACAAATTCACAGTGTTGAAGTCGCCAAACACGCACACAACACACTGATGTTCGTTTATCTAGAACTTTAACTCGTTAGCGTCATGCGTATGTTTTAGTGCGGATGTCTTCCTGCATTTTTGTTAGATACAATTCTAGGCGTTGGATAATTATTTTAGTTTCACCATGAAGTTTGCTTGCTGTCATATGTTCATTTGAATGGTCAGCAGTTCCTAAGATTTGCTTGCCACACTTTCACAAATCTGATCAGGGAACGGGCCAGAATGGATGTAGAAGGATTATTACTTGGTACAGGAGGGCCTGGCGTGCTGCAGTTCATGGGGTTGCAAAGAGTCGGACACGACTGTGACTGAGCTGAACTGAACATGTTACATCAGTTCTCTCAGCTTCACCTCCGAAGTTCCGTGGGAGGAGGCCTGGGGCTGTTGCCCACACAGGTCTGTGTGGCAGCTGAGTGGCACTGAGTATTAGAAACTCCTAATCTCGTAAGAGGCTGCTGCAAACCTGCCCACTCTCCCCTCAAGAGAGGGTTTATTAGCCAGGAATGTCAGCAGATGGCTCCAAAGAGGGGAGTCTCTGAATCTCTCCTGAACCACTCGTTCTCTCTTGCTTCTGAGGCCTTTGATATTCAAACTTGCCTCCTGTCTTAGAAAGCCTAGACGTTGCAGAAATGAAAATATAAAAGGAAGATTTTCTTCAAACCTACATAAATTCACTTCAGAATTCTTCAGAATTGTTTTGGATTTTCAGTTAGCTAATTACTTGAGTTTTCTATGTACACAGTCGTGTCTTCTGTGAATAACGGTGGTTTTATTTTTGCTTCCAATCTCTGAATCTTTGATTTCATCTTCTTGCCTTGCTGCATTGCTTGGACCCTCCAATCAGTGTTGGATAAAAACGGTGCTGGGAGTCTTCTGGCTCTTTGCTCACTGCAGGGAGAGTGTTCTCCATGGATGCTATCAGACTGCTGGAGACAGTGTAGATGAGGGAAGTTCTCTTCTCTTGCTAATTTGCTAACAGTTTTTAAAAGATAATAAATAGATATTGAATTCTTGTCAAATGCTTTTTTGGCCTCTGTTTACACATAATTGTATGTCTCTTAGTTTCACTTCAGTTCAGTCACTCAGTCGTGTCTGACTGTTTGTGACCCCATGAACCACAGCACACGAGGCCTCCCTGTCTATCACCAACTCCCAGAGTCCACCCAAATCCATGTCCATTGAGCCAGTGATGCCATCCAACCATCTCATCCTCTGTCGTCCCCTTCTCCTCCTGCCCTCAATCTTTCCCAGCATCAGGGTCTTTTGAAATCAGTCAGCTCTTCGCACCAGGTGGCCAAACTATTGGAGTTTCAGCTTCAACATTAGTCCTACCAATGAACACCCAGGACTGATCTCCTTTAGGATGGACTGGTTGGATCTCCTTGCAGTCCAAGGGACTCTAAACAGTCTTCTCCAACACCACAGTTCAAAAGCATCAATTCTTCAGTGCTCAGCTTTCTTTATAGTCCAACTCTCACATCCATACATGACCACTGGAAAAACCATAGCCTTGACTAGACAGACTTTTGTTGACAAAGTAATGTCTCTGCTTTTGAATATGTTATTAGGTGGTCATAACTTTCCTTCCAAGGAGTAAGCATCTTTTAATTTCATGGCTGCAATCACCATCTGCAGTGATTTTGGAGCCCCCAAAAATAAAGTCAGCCACTGTTTCCCTATCTACTTCCCATGAAGTGATGGGGCCAGATTCCATGATCTTAGTTTTCTGAATGTTGAGCTTTAAGCCAACTTTTTCACTCTTCACTTTCACTTTCATCAAGAGGCTTTTTAGTTCCTCTTCACTTTCTGCCATAAGGGTGGTGTCATCTGCATATCTGAGGTTATTGATATTTCTCCTGGCAATCTTGATTCCAGCTTGTGCTTCTTCCAGCCCAGTGTTTCTCATGATGTTCTCTGCATATAAGTTAAATAAGCAGGGTGACAATATACAGCCTTGATGTACTCCTTTT
>NW_011494761.1:945381-972242 GCF_000754665.1 Bison bison bison | reverse complement strand
ACAGACAATATACAGCCTTGATGTACTCCTTTTCCTATTTGGAACCAGTCTGTTGTTCCATGTCCAGTTCTAACTGTTGCTTCTTGACCTGCATACAGATTTCTCAGGAGGCAGGTCAGGTGGTCTGGTATTCCCATCTCTTTCAGAATTTTCTACAGTTTATTGTGATCCACACAGTCAAAGGCTTTGGTATAGTCAATAAAGCAGAAATAGATATTTTTCTGGAACTCTCTTGCTTTTTCGATGATCCAGCGGATGTTGGCAATTTGACCTCTGGTTCCTCTCCCTTTTCTAAAACCAGCTTGAACATCTGGAAGTTCATGGTTCATGTATTGCTGAAGCCTGGCTTGGAGAATTTTAAGCATTACTTTGCTAGCATGTGAGATGAGTGCAATTGTGTGGTAGTTTGAGCATTCTTTGGCATTGCCTTTCTTTGGGATTGGAATGAAAACTGACCTTTTCCAGTCCTGTGGCCACTGCTGAGTTTTCCAAATTTGCTGGCATATTGAGTGCAGCACTTTCACAACATCATCTTTCTGGATGTGAAATAGCTCAACTGGAATTCTATCACCTCCACTAGCTTTGTTCATGGTGATGCTTCCTAAGGCCCACTTGACTTCACATTCCAGGATGTCTCGCTCTAGGTGAGTGATCACACCATCATGATTATCTGCATGTAATTACTTCATATGTTTTGTTCAGTTCCTGAGTTTATGGAGAGAGGCAAGGCTGAGGTCAATTTCTCTGTCATGGATGGAAGCAGAAGCATTAGGCAATATAGGTAAAAATTAACTAAGCATTACCTTTCCTTGAATTCGGGAGAGGAATTCTGTTATTCTGTTATATTCTTCAAGGATACTTAGAATGCATTCCAAATTTGATACAATAATGTATGCAGTTTTATATAACATAAAGGCCAAACTCCTTAATAATGACTCCTTGCATCTAAAAACTTAAAGGACACACAAAAGAGGAATCTCTCTCCAGTGAATGACAGGAAAAACTTTTTTCACAGTCGATCAATTTTTAGCAATAGAATGGTTATCGATTGAACTCACTAAGCATTTTCCTGAGAAAACTATCAAAGAATCGACAAAACTAGAAGCCTGTTAAAAATATACATGTACAACCCAGAGAACAGATGGAATCAATAAGCGGAATTTAGAAATAATTTTTAAAATCCTTGGTGAATGTTTTTGTCAAGTTTCAGGAATGCCAATCATGCTCTCTAAATCACAGTAATATTGAATGTAAAATAAAATCTGGTCTCCATATCTTTTCTATCTGATGTGACACATTGTAGTTAACGTGCCATTTACAAAAACAAACATACTATTAAATAAATTGGATTAGTCATCCAGAGAGCCTTTACCTATTTCCTCACACCCTGAAGTAGAGAAAGAAGAGATAGACGTGAAGCAAGAGCCTGGGTTTTTCTAGATCAGTGTAGAGCCCTCGTGTAATTAAATGTGGATATACCTGTATGCACAGAAGCCTGTCAACAGCTGTTCCTGATTATCCGGCTGACTTTAAGGCTGTTGAGTATTTTCCTCTCTTCACTATTTCCCCTCCAGGCCTGCCAGGGGCTTCCTATCTTACTGAGACTAAGGATTGAAGATGCTTCTTAAACTGACACAATGTTGGTAATTGTTGGAGCTAAGTGGTGGTTTCATGGGGATCCTGTCCTGTCTTCCTCAGTACAAGCCTTTTGGTCTTCCTTTCTCCCCTTTCCCTTGTGGCAACAGCTTTTCAAGGCTCTTTCTTACTGCCCTGAGACGTCCATTTCACCTTGGCTTCATAGCCCTTTCATCTACAAACTCGGATTGTCCTTGTCTCACTTTTCTTTGGTGGAAACCCCTGTTCTCTCATCTCTTCCTCCTTCACTTAATCATTCTGACCTTACCATGGGCTTCTCCACGAGCTCCTTGCCCACCCGCAGAGCCCACCCTGTCGTAGCCCTTCCTATGTGGACTCCTGACCTGCCGCTGTTAACAGAGCTGTTAACAGATCTGCCTTCAGACCCCTCCGTCCTGGCCGGGTCCATCTTCAGAGCTGCCTGGTTTTCTTATGTCTGGTCAGTCTTCTGAGGATCAGTGAGGAAGATCTCCACTGTGTCCTACACTCCCCAGTTGGAACCGGATCCTCACCGCTCTTTGGTAGACCAGTTACCCATCTTTTTGACTGGCAACTGCCACCATATACCTTGCCACAGATTCCCTCCTTTCCAGAAGATGACTTATCACTCACTTCATTATTTTTTAATATTTATTTATTTTAATTGGAGGCTAAATATTGTACAATATTGTAGTGGTTTTTGCCATACATTGACATGAATCAGCCATGGGTGTACATGTGTTCCCCATCTTCTCACTTTAAAGATATCAAGATAAACAAACATAAACTCCCCCAGCTTCCCTTTTCCTTTGTGAAATTTTCTCTGTTGTTTTCCATTTTCTGGTCTCTCTGCATGGCTGTGGTAATGGCCCTTCTTGTTTTCAAAGTAAGCCCTCCCTATAAGGCTCGTCTTTGCAATCCTCAACCCCCTCTCTTTTAATCCAGAGCCTGTCTCAAGACTTTCCTCTCTCTGTATCTTTGCTTCTGGAAAATTCGGTGTGTGCAAGAATACTGGAGTGGTTGCCATTTCCTTCTCCAGAGGATCTTCCCAACCCATGAATCAAATCTGGGTCTCCTGCATTGCAGGCAGATTCTTTACTTACTGAGCTGTGAGGGAAGCCCCAAACTTTATCCTTGGCAGCATTTAAATTGAGAGATGTGTTTCTATATATGTGTGCGTCATGATTTTTTTCAACTTATTGTCGGCATTTTTCTGTATTACTTTCATGTTCTTTGATAGCAATCCCTGTGATTTCCTTATTCAGGTAAGCTTTTCAGTAGCTTAGACACAGTGACCCTGGGGTTCCATTGACTATCATTCTGAACTTGGGTCTGCGTGTGACTGCGCTGTGGTTTGATCAGAGGTAAAGAAAAGAACATTACTCCCAAGTTGACCACATAGATGCACCTCCATTGTTGAGTTTTCAGTCATTCATAGTTTTCAGGTGAGTCTTTATTTTCTTAGTAGTACTATTACGTTGCTCTGCTACACACCACAATAAATAACTAAATGGCTGTGTCATTGCCCAGGGCTGTCCAGTGGCCCCGTTGGGTTATTTTGTGTACTTGTTAATTGTAGTCATTGCTGGTAACGCTGTGGGATCTCCTCTCCCTCTCCCTTACCGTTCCCCCGCATTAATTTGATTACCCAAGGTGGCTTTGTTGAGAGTACTATGTACAAAAAGGTATATTATTAGCAGTCGTTTTAAAAATCATTTGCAAGCAAATTGCTATGTCAATGCCCCATAATCATGTTGACTACTTCTGTTCTTTGCAAAGTCCTCTTTATTCTTTAGAAATGTCACACTATAAAGAACTTTTGGTCTAAATGGAAGTATGAGCTGGTGTGCATCCTAATGGAGCCCCTCCAGGGTAAGAGCATTGCTTCCGTCATAAAGGGGATTGTGCGTTTAATGGTCATGAGAAAAGGGCCCATACTTCATGTCAGAGCTGTTCTACAGTCTTTTTATTTTAAGTCTTTCCTTCTTTCAGGAGAACTGAAGCTGGTTTTGAAACCAGAAAGGCATTTTCAAGGATAATTATTATTATTATTATTTTTTTTTTTCAAAAAGAAAATCTTCCCTCGTCTCTACAGGAGCTGCCTCTGTCGGTTTTGCTGTCCTGAGTCTTTGCTGCGTTCGTGTGTCCGCTCTTGTCCTCTCAGTCCCCTTGAAGCGTCTGTCCTTCAAGTCACACAGTTCTGCCCCAAGCCTCCTACCCTTGCGCTCATGTGATAGGGTCAGAAAGCTTGTGGCAGAAGCGTTTTCCTTTCCAGGGTGGTCTTTGGGTATCAGCCCAGAAAGGGCTTCAGTCATGACAATGTATAAAGTGGGGAGGAGTGGGTGAAATTTCCTTTACCACGGCCATTTGGGCAGGGTCTTCAAGAACCGCCGGAGGTGGGAAATTGCCTTCCTCGGTAGTATAGATGAGTGGTCCGTATCGAGTGAAATACATTTCTGTGGTTTTGGAGGGTGGAGACCAAGGGGGTTTTCACTTGTCTCGGGATGGCTAACGGCCTGTCCCTGCTGGGAGTCACAGTCTCGATGCCTTTATAATGATCGCGTGGCGGCTCGAGTTCATCGAACTCCTGTTTTGGTCCAGGTTTATATATAAAAGTGAATTCCGGTCTATAACGCAAATACACAAACATATTTCCTTTTTTACTGAGGTGACAATTCACATATCACAAAATCCACCCTTTGGAAGGGTTCAAGGTGGTGGGTTTTAACATATTCACAAAGTTGTGCAACCTTCACCACGATTTAATTCCAGAAAGTTTCTTCATTCCCCCTGCAAGTCAGATGCCCATTGGCAGCCACCCCTTGTTTCCCCCACTCCCCAGACCCTGGTGTCCGCTGTTCTACTTTCTGTCTCTGGATTTGCCGGGTTTAGGTACTTTACATAAATTGATCAAACAATATACGAAATCTTGTGTCTGGCTTCCTTCAATTAGCTTATGTTTATAGCATGAGTCATTTATGTTTATACTCATGAATCATTTATGTACTTCATTTTTATGGCCAAATAATATTCCATTGTATGGATATATCACATTTAATTCATTCCCTGGTTAATGGACATTTGGATGGTTTCTGCATTTTGGCTATTACAGATAACGCTGCTATAAAAATGTGCGTACGGTTTTTCCAGCATTCATGCTACATATGCTTTCATTTCTCTTGGGTGAAATGGAATTTCCGGGCCATATGGTAACTACGTTATAACTTTTCAAGAAACTGCCAAACTGTTTTCCAAAGCAGCATTTACTTTCTCATCAACAATATGTGAAGGTTCCAATTTTTCCGTGTTCTCAGCAGCACATTATTACCTCTTATATTATAACTATCCTAATGGGTGTGAAATGCGATTTCTCACTGTGGTGATGCTTTGTCTCTTTTCATCTGCAAGTCAGCTTACTTTCTATTTTAAGCTTCCCTCCTGCTAGGCTTGAAGTCAGTGAGTGCTGGTGTTTTCTACCTGAGGTCACGTCAGGATCCTGGGAGACTCACCCAGGACCTGGGTGTTGGTGGGTCAGGAACAGAGCTGACTGCTCCCTGAATGGTCCGCTGCTAAGGCAGCCAGCAGCTTTGTCCACATGGCCAGTGTGTGTACAGGCCACTCCCCTCTTGGTGGGGAGCTGCAGGGCTCCGTCTGCTCAGGGGCACCGTGCAACCGTACGCTCCTCTGCTCCTCTTTGACCCCAGCGTGGGGTTGGGTCTCAGTTCACCTTGCCCACCAGCCTAGGATCTAGCTTCCTTTAGTCCCGAGGCAAATCTTCTTCCCTTCACCTTTCTCCACAGCCCCAAATCTTTCTTTCTTCCACCCTCAACTGTGGGGATTAAATTGTGGACACAAAAGCCATGAAGGCAAATGTTTTACAAGGAAATAAAATGGTTTCCGCCACACTATGTCTTTCCTCCTGGCCAGTATTCACGGAACCTGCTCCTGCCTGTGTGTGGGGAACTGAAAGTTTTGGGATAGGACAGGCCCTCATCTGTCTTCCTTTGAGTGATGCTACGTACACACCGAACCCCTGGAGTGCGGGGAGCGGACAAGGAAAGGTACCATCTCAAGAAGTGCTGAGTCATACGTGCTTTTCCAATTGAACTCTTACAACCTTGGAATAGGGATTATTACCCCCATTTTCAGATGGAGAAGCTGAGGCTCTGAGAGATTAAGTAGTATATCTGCAGATAATAGACACTGGTTGAAATAACTGAACTTACCCAGGATTGTACCGTTGCTAAGTAATAAAACTGGGGCTCGCACTCTAAAATTCAAACTCTCCTCCTGGCCTCACTGTTTGAAGGGAGCTGGTAGTTTGACTCCAAACTGCTACCCGTTGACTGCTTGCAACCCGACACTGAATGTTCCCACTAAATTCCCCAGGCGGAATTACTTCTTTTTTATACTGAAAACAGATAATCAACTGCATTATAAACATGAATCGGAGGCTTCTTGCGTGCTCTGCAAGTCAGGAAAAGTGTAAATGTAAGTATGTGTGTGTAGATGCTGTGGAATGCAGACTTTTAAAAATCTCCTTTGAGCAAACTTTGCCCTGGGGGCTTGATTTGCAGAAGGCTCAGGAGCCTGTGTTAGGAGGCCAAATGCTACCATCAGCTATTCACACCTTCCATCAGTTCAGCTAAATTTTACTGGGAGTGTGTTTGTATTCTGAGAAATTTTTCTTGCATTATGGGAAAACTTTTTTTCTTCATTAACAAAATTTTAACTTGCATGGAGCTGACTAGCTTACGGGTTGATTTTCTAAAAGTGAAGCTTATGTTGGTCAAATGATGATCGCTAACATTCACAGAAAACTTCATTCCAAAGTAGGCAAGGACTAATGCTTTGCATGTATGACCTCATTTAGAATCACAGTAACAGCTCTCAGATGTAGATATTATTATTAAGCAGTTTCACAGGTGAGGCCATGAGGGTTTGCAGTGCTAAGTGACTCTTCCCGGTTTACTTGGTTAATAAGTGGCAGGACTAGAAATTTGACCCAGGAGTTTCTGCCTGTAAAATGCTCTCCAGTTGGCTGCAGACTCCTTTCAAGCTTGCCTTTGAGATCTCAATGACACGTTAGAACACCGCCTCCAGAAACGAGTGCATGTCCCAGCGGATGACTGTGGATGGAGCGGAAGAGGTATGGAATCTGACTGACAGGAGGTCGGATATGTGCCCATTAGTTATGGAGTAAATGTGCCCTCCCCCACCGCCTCGCTCCCAATTTGCATGTGAAAATCCTAATTGTCTGTGCGGTGGCATTAGGAGGTGGAGCCTCCTGAAGGTGCTTTGGTCTAGATGAGGTCGTAGAAAGAAGCCCCCGTGATAGGATTAAAGCCCTGGAAAGTAGAGGCAGAGACTCTAGTGCTGCGTGCTCTCCGTGTGAGGGCACAGGGAGAAGGGAAGCAGGCCGGGAAGCAGACCTCCCCCAGGCGCCTCGGTCTTAGGCGTCCCGCCTCCAGAAACATTTATAGAAATACATGTTTACTATGTAAGCTGCTCTATCTTGTTACAGCAGCCTTCGCTAAGACAGCACCCTACCTTAAATATCACTGGCCCCAAACTCTTACCTTCCCAAGAAATCTCTTAGGATTATATTCTTTGGGGCCAAAAGGCTTTGGATCCAAGAGTTCAGATTTTCATGCGTATTTGTGTGTGTGTTTATATGGAAGACCATCATGCCTTCAGCCATTTCCAGCCAGTCAGCTTCCACGTGAGCAGGAATGGATTTTTGAACCAGTGCCGAAGAAACAGAACACAGAGGGACTCACCTTCTAGGGCGAGAGGTGGGTGCAGTGAAGGGTGTGCAGGGATCGTGGTAACGTGTGCTCTGCAGGAGGCCCCTCCCTGCTGTTAACTTATCTTTGATGCAGATGGTCACCACGGTATTCTGAGGCCTGAAAGAAATCGGAAAGTTTTACAGATGCATTGGGAAGAAAGGTCACCCGGCTTGCAGGGATGAAAGTGGCATCTGTCACGACTGCTGAGGTTTAAGCCGCAGCAGAGAGGCAGTTTGGAAAAGGCCGTCTAATTAGGTATCGTTGTCTTGTCAACATTTCCTTGTTTTAGCTTCTTTTCTCACCCACCCCATCAATAGACTTAGTTCTCCAACTTTCAGAAAAATCCTCTGTAAGCTATAGATTTATTTCCCTTTTCTGTAATTCTGAAACGTCCCAGGAATCTGGGTCCTTGTCCCTCTCCTTTCTTCTCTTTGGACTTCTCAGCCCCTTGGGACGGGGCTTCTGCCTTCCCCATGACACTAGGCTGGTTTCACTGGGAACATTAGGAGACAGAGTGCAAGAAAACTGCCAGCTGTCTTGTCCAAGAACATGTTCCTGCCGGTGCCCTGAGCCGTCTGTGGCGTTTGGCCCTGAGGATCCCTCCCACCGCAGACGCTGCTGTCATACTCTCTCCCTTCCCCTCTTCTGCACTTTTTCACTAGGGCTGCTGTAACCAGGTGCCACCCGCGGGGCAGCCTAAAGCCCAGAAGTGAACTGTCTCACTGCTCTGGTTGCTGGAAGCCCACACCAAGGCGCCCACGACCCCGGGCCGGCTCCTCCTGAGAGCGGAGGGGAGAATCTGCTCTCCTCGGCTCGTGGGCGGCAGCTTTGGCTGTGTCCCTTCATGTAGTGTCGTCTCTACGTGTCTCTTGCCCTGTGTCCACGTTTCCCCTTTTTATGAGGACTACAGCCATATGGGATTGGGCTG
The DNA here is from genome assembly GCF_000754665.1 of Bison bison bison. Taxonomy (NCBI): domain Eukaryota; kingdom Metazoa; phylum Chordata; class Mammalia; order Artiodactyla; family Bovidae; genus Bison; species Bison bison. The sequence continues at coordinate 963,911 of NW_011494761.1, read as the reverse complement.
ACCACACTCTAACTTGAACGCCCCTGTAAAGAACCTGTCTCTAAACGAGGCCCCACTCTGGGGCACTGCCATTAGGGCTGCAGCATGTCCTTTTCTGGAGAGATGTAGTTCAGCCCAGAGCACTCAGCACATCTGTTCTAGTTCCTGTCATTCCCCTGGCCCTGACCTAGGAGCTGGGAGTTTAGATATGAAAGTACCCAATGCCCACCTTTGGAAGGACTCAGAGTCCAGTGGGTGGACCAGCCCAGTCCTTGACTGTGTCTTGGGCCCGACAAGGTGGGGAGTTAGCACAACCTGCTGGATGGATCCACAGCCCAGCCCTGGAGATTCCCAAGAGTGAAAGCAAAGGACTGAGAAATCCTGGGAGAGGGAGTGTGACTGTGAGAGAGAGAACAGGAGATGACGGGCAAAGGTGGCGAAAGGCCGGGTTCACAGTCAGGATGAGTCCCCTTGTGCATCTGCTGTAATACTGCCTGCAGAGGCTAAGCGGTGCTTCCCCCTCAGTAGAGGGATGGAAAAGCATCTCCCCACCAGCCCCAGTTTGGCGGTGGAGGAGGCTGAGGGCTGATCGCCTGGGAGAGGGCTGGGTTTAGGAGCGGGTGACCCTAGAGGCAGGCCGACCGGCCCACTCTAAACACTTTCTTCTTGGGCCTCCTCACACCCTCAGGTCTGGGGAGTTACATCCAAAAGGCAAAAGCTTTCAGAGAAGAGCAGTGTGTGGGCCTGAGGCGTGGGGTAGCTTTCTCAGGCACAGAACCGCTCTGACAAGCAGAAAGCCTGAGGGCTGATCAGACACAGCCTGTGAACACACTGAGAGGGGGAGCGTCAGTCGCTCAGGCGTGTCCGAATCTCGGTGACCCCGTGGGCGGCAGCCCACCAGACTCCTCCATCCACGGAGTTCTCCAGGCCAGAGTACTGGGGCAAGTGGCCATTCCATCCTCCAGGGGATCTTCCTGACCCAGGGATCGAACCCAGGTCTCTTGCATGGCAGGCAGATTTTTAACTCTCTGAGCCACCAGGGGAGCCCACACATAACCATCAAGATGGCCAAACGTCCAGGGAAAAAGTCACAGGCCAAGTAACCAAGTAGGGACAGCATATTCAAGAAAAAAAGACAGAATAGCCGGTATGGGAGCAGAATGAATGGAACAGAGCTTAAGAATATAAAATACACGTGATAATTACCTTTAAGGAGATAAGAGAAGATACTGCGCTGTGAAGCAGGAACAAGCATCTTTGCTTATAGAAACCTCGGTGCACGTCGGTATGGGAACGGGAAAGTTAAGTGTGATCAAGAATGCCAATCGCGGGCAGGGAGCCATAAATCTGATGTAAAGTACCAATTTGATTCTCATGGAAAGAAAAGAATTAAGTGGAAAAAGTCAGAAATTAAAAAGATTTTAATACAAAAATATTTACGTCAACTAAAAGTGCACAAATTCCTAAGACAAGACGTAAGAAAATAAGTAGATATAGCAATATATATCAAACAGATTACACGATCACCTATTGGGCAGTTGCTGGAAATGAGAATAGGGATTCCGCAAAGGGGTGAACAATTAAGAAGAGGAACTCAGCTCTCCACCTCTCTTCTGCCTCTCTGACTGAACCTTCCTGGGCCTCTGCCTGGTTCCTTTTCCTTTCAGCAGCGCTCACACACTGACGTTCTCGTCGTCAACTCTTTTCTGTACTGGCTTGGCAAGCGTTCCCCCACAGCCTAGGGTGTCGGCCATAACCTGTCGCCCGGGCAGCGTGCCCTGCTCTCTCCTGTTTCTGCACCTCTGGTTTTGTAACGCACGTGGGCCAGTTTCCCCCATCCTTGGTCTCCAAGGGCAGCGAGCCCAGCTCCAAGTGTCTGAGCTTGCAGAGAACAGGTCTACAGACATGGTGGCCAGAAGCCTGTTTTGGTTTCCAAGCTTCTAAACTTGTCTGTAGTTTCAGATGTGGTTCAGCTAAGTCCAGCCGCTCAGTGGTGTCTGACTCTTTGTGACCCCAGGGACTCCAGCATGCCAGGCCTCACTGTCCATCACCAATTCCTGGAGTTTACTCAAACTCATGTCCATCGAGTCAGTGATGCCATCCAACCATCTCAGATGTGGTACCTTTAGGCAAAATGATACGAGGCAGAAGAAGGTACAGTTCCGACAGAGGTCAAGCATCCTCCGTGTCATGGTTTTCCTAACAACTGGCTGAGACTTCCTGCTGCTCCAAATGAACTGCTGGAAATGGCCCAGTGGGGCTTTGAAGAGGTGTGCTCAGGGTGTTGTCAGACTGTCTTTGGGCTGGTTTGTTATGACATACGTGGTGCAGTGGGCTCAAGCTATACGTACAAACATTTCAGGTTGAAATAAATATTAGCTGTCAAAGAATTTTATGGTTATCAGACTCTTCAGAGCCCTTCCCTTCCAAGGGAAGCTTCAGGAATGGGCTTCTAGCCTGCCTACCTCGCTTTGGTTAAAAGCAGAGTGCGTCTCTTTCTTACTACAGATGATTAAAACAAACAAACAAACAAGCAGCAGGCTCCCCTGGTGGTAAAGAATCAGCCTGCCAGTGCAGGAGACACGGGTTCGATTCCTGAGCCAGGACGACCCCACATGCTGTAGAGTAACTAAGCCCGTGCACCACAGCGACTGAGCTCTGCCCTGCTGAGCTGCACTCCTGAGCCCTGCAGCCCCAGACCTGTGTCTGCAGCCAGAGAAGCCCCTGCAATGAGAAGCCTACCAACCACAACGGGAGAGAAGTCCATGCGGCAACAGAGACCCGGCACAGCCAAAAATAAACAAACAAAATTATATAGTAAAAAAAAAAAGCAGGGTGCTTGAGAGGACAGACCCTGGAGCTGGGTCCTGCCCCTGATCCACCATGCATGGCGGATAAATAAATAAATAATATTTATTTCTGACTGTGTGGAAATTTCTTAATCTCTCTGTACTTAAGTTTATGTCCCTGTAAAAGGAAATTTGTAACCAGACTTCACCTCATAGGATTTTGTGAGGATTAACATGAGTAAAATACACGTGAAGTAAAATATGGGTTTAGAACCAAGATATCCTTAGAGTACATGCTCAGTGAACACTCTTGTTGCTGTTGTCATTATGATTTATTTCAGATAACAGGGTATCTGTTCTGTTCTGTTCAGTTGCTCAGTCGTGTCTGACTCTTTGCGACCCCATGGACTGCAGCACGCCAGACCTCCCTGTCCATCACCAACACCCAGAGCTTATTCAAAGTCATGTCCATCAACTCGGTGATGCCATCCAACCATCTCATCCTCTGTCGTTCCCTTCTCCTCCCGCCTTCAATCTTTCCCAGCATCAGGGTCTTTTCCAATGAGTCAGCTCTTCGCATCAGGTGGCCAAAGTATTGGAGTTTCAGCTTCAGCATCAGTCCTTCCAATGAATATTCAGGACTGATTTCCTTTAGGATGGACTGGTTGGATAAAACTTGATTTGAGAATGAGATTTTTATAAAAAGTTTAGGACTTACACTTTGCAGTTCTTCCCATAATTTCACAAAGGGGGAAGCTGCGATTCAGTCATAATCACAGAGTTAGTAGGAGACTGAGATCTCGGAGCCCCTGACTCTTCATATGTGCTCTGTCCTCCCCAGCCCCCGACCTTTGCCGGCTTTGGACACCCTCGTTCTTTCCCTGCAGTCATCATTATTCCACAGACGACAAGTGACAAGAAATTATCCAAACTGGCATAAGGGGAGGAAGATTATATCGAACCTTGCTCATCCCAAACCTACTAATGTGTATCTTCTCAGCTTAGCATCTCCCAACACCTTTCCAGGAAAAGCTCCTTCTTCCTGTTAGGACAAAACTCCAGCCACTCACTCTCATGCTCTTCTTCGTCCAGCGTGCAAGTTTTTGGACCAGTCGCTGTAGCCAAATGACACAAATGCTCTGACTGCCCAGGAAGGCATCAGTGCCCACTTCTTGGACCGCACAGTGGGCCGGTCCTCAGCGTTTACTATGGTGGGGTTGAGTGCGAGAGAAGTTGCGTCCACAGGAACACTGAGAAAAGAGGAGTGTTCACTGGGGAGGCACAGACGCCAGAAGCCCTCCTTATTTCTGAAAATCGGCGTAACCTCGGAAGAACTGAACACTTCAGAGAAGGCAGTCCTGTGCCTTAAAAGATCTGGGCCAGTCCAGGGTACACGACAGAACAGCTCCCCGCTGGAGAGGTCCAGGCCACCCTCGCCCTCTGCCCTTTGCTCCTGCGTGCCTGCTGATCTCCCACTCTTTTCTTTTAACCAAAGATTGAGATGTTTAGGAGCGTAAACTCATTTTCTAAATGAGCATCTAAACTGCAGAATGGACTGGGAAGACAGGTTGCATTTTAGGGGATTTTACATTGCCAGCAATTTTTCCTGGGTGTGTCAGTGCTGCGTTGTCATTTGAGCTATTGTATGTTTGAGAGTCTCCAGGAGTATAGCATTTCCCAGGCGACTACTAAGTGGGGTAAGCCACAGGGATGCTAAGTCCCAAGTGCCCAGGCTTTCTTCCCATTCCTAGTGTAATTCTGTGGAAGACACTGGCCTTCAAGTCCCTAAAGACCCCAACCCAGCCTTGGAAATTGCACCTCTCCCCTTGGGCCACCATCACAGTTAAAATGCCTTGAAGTGCTCCAGTGGAAGTTTAGAAATTCAGTCTTTAGGGAAAGAGGAGCAGACACTTCCCTCGGCCGGTCCTTATTTGTAGAATTTTCCCTGCCTGCCCTGACTGCAAAGCCGCAGTGAGGAAAAACCTTCTCTTTATTATGGTGAGCTTCTGATGCTAATCTATGGCAGTCAAGGTGGTTTGCAATCTATTTAAATTAAACAGGATGCTGCACCGCCTCCCTGAAGAGTCTCTAGCACCAAGAAAGCACAGTTTCTCAGATCTAATAAACAGCTAAGCAAATACACGCCTTTGCACACTGATACCACTTGAAATCTCTGTATTTTCATACGTTTGCTCCATACTATTGCAAAGGCAGCGATCTGTACTTATTTGTGCATGAGTAATTCCTCCAGTTTCCTTGGAAGGAGAGCCAAAGGCAGACATTGGCTGCTTCTCTGCAATCTCTATGTGTACACAGGGATCTATAAATGTGAATGCTCTTACTTGCAGAGTTTGAAAATAAAACAACCAAATATTATTTGAATGAAACTGGCCTTGCTTTTAATTCACAGCAGCTCTCTGGAAAACATGCTAATAAAACGACTGTAACAACCACGTGTTTCTTTGGCAACATCGGTATAATTAGCCCTTTCAAGAAGAGAACAAAACTGTGTTGGAAACCTGATTTGAAATAACAAACACCTACGTGCAGTGATGCAGTTTTGGGGGTGGGGGACTGTTTTTTCCCTCTTGCTTTTCCTTCCTGGTAAGACATGATTTTATGCCTTTATTCCCCATTCAGTGATCATAATGGTCTTGGCATAAATTTTGCCCGGTGGGTGAAATACCGCCTCTCTGGGTACTTCTTGTTGTTTTGGAGGATTTTCTTGGAAAGAACCAAACCCGTGGTTTCCTTAGAGGGCTGCCTGGAAAGTGAGGGGTCCCTGCCCGGCCAGGCTCCAGACAAGTGTCTCTGTCTCTTCTTGCCCACCCCACTCAGTGACTGTGACTCCCTCTCCCCTCAATTTGCAATCTCTTCCTGTTCAAGAAAAAGATGCTGTAAGAAAGGCTTTCAGAGTCAAGAGAGGTCTGTGAGGCACCTGAGAAGGCTTTAGGGGAGAGTCCTTGAAAGAGTTGAGCTAGGACTCTTAATGGATGCTGTGGAACTGTGGTGCTGGAGAAGACTCTTGAGAGTCCCTTGGATGCAAGGAGATGTAACCAGTCCATCCTAAAGGAGATCAGTCCTGGGTGTTCATTGGAAGGACTGATGCTGAAGATGAAACTCCAATACTTTGGTCCCCTGATGGGAAGAGCTGACTCATTGGAAAAGACCCTGATGCTGGGAGGGATTGGGGGCAGGAGGAGAAGGGGACGACAGAGGATGAGATGGCTGGATGGCATCACCAACTCGATGGACATGAGTTTGGGTAAACTCCAGGAGTTGGTGATGGACAGGGAAGCCTGGTGTGCTGCGGTTCATAGAGTTGCAAAGAGTCAGACACGACTGAGAGACTGGAATGAACTGAGAACTCTTAGCTCTTTGGGAGCTCTTGCCTTAAAAGCTTTGGCTGTGGCTGGAAATTTTTGTCCCCAGTGAAATGAATTATCTTTGAGCAAGAAGGGGGAGCCGTTTGTGTGTTGGGAGTCCTTTTCCCAGGGGAAGAGACCTGAAGAATGAATAACATGAGCATAACAAGCAGAGCTGGGGTTTCCAGGCGCCTGCTCCAGGGCTTTGAGGAGGCTCTGGGGTTAGGGGCGAAAACACTTCACTTTGCACCTGCCTGAATGACTTCCAAGGGAAGAGCCGCCCTGGCTGATGGGAGGAACTCTCTCTTCACTGCCCGCTTTGCCCCTGGAGCATGAAAGGCGCCAACAGCAAGGAGGCTAAATAACACTGAAGTCCCATCTCAGCACCTCAGGACCAATACTACAGTGTGAGCGTCGGATCCTACTGGCGCGTCCATTTCTACCTGTGATTTCAGTTTCCTCATGAGGGCGCATACCCTGTTATGGACATTAAAGAGGAAAAGAAACTAGGGGGAACATTTGCGCTGGACTTCGGCTTCTAGGAAAACGTCCATTTAACGGTTCCTTTGTTATAAGTTGTCCGACAAAATGTGAATATGTTGCAAAACTTTAAATGAAACATTATGCATGAAGTGTCTCCAGACGCAGGTTGCCATCAGTAGTAATTTTTGTTTCCTCTGGAAATGATAATAGGCGTCGATAAGCCACCCTTCCCTATTCCTTGGGAACTTCTAAGGCACGTAAGGATCAAGTCTTGAAATAACTTACCGTGTGTGCTGGGCGCTGCGCAACTGGTGGGCTCTTTCTGCTTCTCATTCCAACCACTGTGCCGTCTCTTAGCATCTACGGTCCTGCTTCCTCCTGCTTCTGGGAATCCTCCTGTGCTGTCTCCCCAGCCTGGAAGCGCTGACCGCCACCGTTCATCTAATAAACCTCTGCTCGGCTTTCACACTTCACCTTGAACTTGAGGTCCTGAACTTCAGTCCAACAGAAGAGGTTGGTTCCTTTGTCACTTCCGCCCTTAATACTCTGTCCACCTTTTGACCCTCCTCCTATACTTACAGGAGTATAAGTATAGTTTATTTTTGCATTGTTTTTGTCATTAGAACACACACTTCATGAGGGCAGGCACTATACATATATTTTTTCTTTTTTCTTCTTTGCAGCTATCAGCACTAGACTTGGCACATGATGGTCAATAAATGTTGGAAAAACAACATGCCTATGACAAGATCATTTATGTAAAATTTTTAGTGAAAAGTCTTTTGTTCTGTTTCCTTAAAAAAAAAAAGACGCACACGTAGAATTCTGCATCATTTATGTGTGAGAGTTAGGTGGCAAGAAAGGCGAGCAGATACAACAAATTAAAAACCATGGTGTCATTTTCAGTGTAATTACCTGAAAATAGGCTCCATTGTCTTTCAGGAAGAATCTCCTGATTGCTCATGGTGCTTCCTAGTTGTAACTTCTAAGGCCATAATCATGAGCCTAAGAATAAGATATTTCTAAACTGGGCTTTGGCTTTGCAACGGCCCTTCAGTCTGGGCTGTGCGGGAAACACTGACCTTATCCCCCTGGTGTCCCCGCTGCCCTTAGCCTCCAGGATGTTTGGGCAGATCCGGATATAGCCGTCCCGAGGTTTTGATTGGCCTGACGGTGAAGCTTAGACTGAGAGCAGAATTCTTAGTCCCTATGATTCCGTCACAGTGAATGGCTCCAGACTCCCACATGAAGTCCACAGTATAAACCAGTCAGATTCAAGTAAACCCTCTGCATCAACTCCTGGGACGCAGGAAGGGAGACGCTGGCACCCAGGGGGACCTGCAGGTCTGCTGGGCGAGCAGCTTACCCAGACTTCGTCCCCAGCAGCGAGCACCCTCTTCATCCCTTGGAATTGAGACTTCCCTTTTTCTGGATAAAGGTTATCCCAGCTGCAAAAGGGCTCATTTTACTCTTGATTTAAGCTCAGTTCTTCCCGAAGTCTTTGCTCTATACTCTCAGCTCCATCCGACCTTTGCATTATTAATGCAGTTTTATTTTGAACCACTAAATTTCTTGCATTCTAATCAGCATTTAAACATTATTTTATCTATATTTTCTCTTTTAAAATGTTTTTGAAGCATGTAGTCTATATACGTAGTCTTAAATCTCCACAGATGGTGGTCACACTGAAGCAGATGACACTTTCTAATGGAAAGTTATACCTTTGAAAATATATATAGGCAATAATGGCACCCCACTCCAGTACTCTTGCCTGGAGAATCCCGTGGATGGAGGAGCCTGGTGGGCTGCTGTCCATAGGGTCGCACAGAGTCGGACAAGACTGCGGCGATTTAGCATGCACGCATGCATTGGAGAAGGAAATGGCAACCCACTCCAGTGTATTTGCCTGGAGAATTCCAGGGACAGTGGAGCCTGGTGGGCTGCCATCTATGGGGTCACACAGAGTCAGACACGACTGAAGTGACTTAGCAGCAGCAGCAGCAGCAGCAGCAATGCTTTGATCTAATTGAGGATATGCATTTTAATAACTTACTTGGATGGTGTGAACATTTATAAAAATAGTAAACCTCCCTTTTCGTCCCCACCCCGTGCCTCCTCTTCTCCGTCCAAGCTTATTTTAGTGTTCATGGCTACAGAAAGAGTGAGGTCTGGAACTAGTTTATGATAACCTCATCATCTTTGCTGCATCTATTGAACTTGCTCAGAGAAGTTAGAATCTTTTCAGCCTAAGAAAATACACTTTCAGACAGGAATTTGTTTATCAGCAAAACTCTCATTAGAAATAAAACTCATATATAAATCATAAAGGGCTTCCTAGTTGGTGCTAGTGGTAAAGAACCTGCCTGGCAGTACAGGAGACAGAAGAGATGTAAAAAAGCATTGAACGAAATGTCTTGTACACTTGTACATATATTTCTGAACTTGTTATAGGCACTGGAGCCTTCTGATGGACTGAACTGTCATCTGAAGCTCATACTGTTTTCTAACCCTGAGTGTTGATCAAGCATTGACTGTATACCAGGCATCATTCTAGGTCCTGAAAGATTGCAAAGCGTATAGACACATTCCTTGCTCCAGGAGCTCACTGTTTGTAATCTACCCAACGCACTTAGAGTAATCCTTGTGAGCGCAGGTCATGGGACTGCGACATGAGGTCACAGAGGGCAAAGCTCCTCGCAGCACGTCGCTGGGTCCCTCTAAAGGGTGTTATGGCATTTTAAGAGATAAGAAAATTTTGGTTTATAATTGGAAACGCAGGCATGAGGACTAACTCCAAGTGAATGCACTAAGTTGATGGCAGCTTGTTTGGTCTTTGCTCAGGGTCTCCTGTTGTCTCTGTCTCAGCAGCCTCTCTGAATTAGCTCCTACCGCCGCAGTTTTGGTGACAGAAGATGCGATGGGTGGATGGCATCAGCAACTCAATGGACGTGAGTCTGAGCCAACTCCGGGAGACGGTGAAGGACAGAGAAGCCCGGAGTGCTCAGTCCATGGGGTCGCACAGAGCCAGCCACGACTGAGCGACTCAAAAACACAACAGCAGAGTTTTGTCTGGGTGTTCACTTCCCCTCATTCTTCTCAGTTTAATCTCGACAGAGGAGAGACCAAGTGCATCCAGAACACAGAGATAGTTCCTTAGCATAAAAAGGTTGATTTAAAATGGAAACAAGATTTTTAAAGAAAGGAAGATATGTTTGGCTCATGAAAAATTCAATTTGTGTAAAGCTTTCCGGAATTAAGCATTTGTATAAATTTGGCAGTGTCTGGGTTTGTTTATTTATACGTTGCGTTTTTCTAGAAATGATTTTAAGCAGACTAAAATGATACACGAAATACTCCAAAATAACATGGATAAGAAATAAAAACGGGGTAACCACAAAGTGGTTTTAGAATAAGCCCAGAGGCAGATGCGAGGGAGACGCCACACACCTATCAGTAAGTTCTCAGGTCTATTACCGACATTGAGGTAGCAGAGAGTAAATGATAATTGGCTTAGAAAAAACATGTGTGTGATTACCATCTCTTCCTGATTTACTGAGCTGAGGTCCTCCTCAGGGATAACTGAGTTGACAGATTATTTTCTGCTTTCTGTCAAACTGTTCAGGAGACTGGAGCTCCTTGGGACAGCAGCTTGTTTTCTTTGTAACTGTGGCTTTAAGGAGTGTGCGGCACATGCTGGGTGCTGAGTAAACCCTGGCTGGTTGGCTGAGTAAATGAGGGAATTAGGGAACGTGCATTAGGTGCTCTGCCAAGTTGGGGCAAGCAGTAAAGGTTTTGCTTGGATTTTTAATGTTTTTGTTTTCACTGTGACTAAACGGCATTCTTGGACTCTACTGTATTTTAATTTATAGTATTATAACTGGAATAAAGATAGGCTTCTGAATTGAATAAAAAATATTCCTACACATCACTTGGCAATTAATATGTACTACTCACTCTTTTAAAATAAAAATTTAATGCATATAAGAAACACTTTAATATCTCAGTTTAAAAAGATGTAGAGCTAATTTACAATAGCTAAACTTTTTAAAGAGGCTTTTAAAGGTTGTTTCACATTTTCTAGAATGTGGAATTGGAAGGACACTCCCAGAATTCCTCATAATTTCCCTTTCCCACCTTTGTTCTGCAGATGAAGAGATAGAGAAGAAAGTAGATATTTCTCGTTCAAGCTTTTGCGACGTGGTGATGGCAAAGTTTAGGGGGAGCTCTGAGTAACTGGGCTTCCCTTGTGGCTCAGCGGGTAAAGAATCCACCTGCAATGCGGGAGACCTGGGTTCAATCCCTGGGTTGGGAAGATCCCTGGGGGAGGGAAAGGCTGCCCACTCCAGTATTCTGATCTGGTGAATTCCATGGCCCGCATAGTCCATCGGGTCGCAAAGAGTTGGACATGACTGTGTGACTCTCACTTCAGTTCTGAGTAATTACGAATTTTCAGGCTAGAGATTGTTCCCTTTGATCAAACTGTAGCCAGAACAGCATTCCTTTATACCCCTTTGGTCAAGTGATAAGGTTATCTCAGACATCAGTTCAGTCGCTCAATCGTGTCCGACTCTTTTTGACCCCGTGAATTGCAGCACGCCAGGCCTCCCTGTCCATCACCAACTCCCGGAGTTCACTCAGACTCACATCCATATAGTCAGTGATGCCATCCAGCCATCTCATCCTCTGTCAGACATAGACCTGAATAAAACATTAGGAATTGCTTGAGGCAATAGTTGAAAGGTAAAGCCTCTTGATGAAAGTGAAAGAGGAGCGTGAAAAAGTTGGCTTAAAGCTCAACATTCAGAAAACTAAGATCATGGCATCTGGTCCCATCACTTCATGGGAAATGGATGGGGAAACAGTGGAAACAATGTCAGACTTTGTTTTTGGGGGCTCCAAAATCACTGCAGATGGTGACTGCAGCCATAGAATTAAGAGACACTTACTCCTTGGAAGGAAAGTTATGACCAACCTAGATAGCATATTGAAAAGCAGAGATATTACTTTGCCAACAAAGATCCGTCTAGTCAAGGCTATGGTTTTTCCAGTGGTCATGTATGGATGTGAGAGTTGGACTGTGAAGAAGGCTGAGCGCCAAAGAACTGATGCTTTTGAACTGTGGTGTTGGAGGAGAGTCTTGAGAGTCCCTTGGACTGCAAGGAGATCCAACCAGTCCATTCGGAAGGAGTTCAGCCCTGAGATTTCTTTGGAAGGAATGATGCTAAAGCTGAAACTCCAGTACTTTGGCCACCTCATGCGAAGAGTTGACTCATTGGAAAAGACTGTGATGCTGGGAGGGATTGGGGGCAGGAGGAGAAGGGGACGACAGAGGATGAGATGGTTGGATGGCATCACTGACTCAATGGAGATGAGTTTGAGTGAACTCTGGGAGTTGGTGTTGGACAGGGAGGCCTGGCGTGCTGCGATTCATGGGGTCGCAAAGAGTCGGACACGACTGAGCGACTGAACTGGACTGAACTGAAGGATCTATGTAATTGTGTTTGGCAAATTTTAGCAGTGGTGATACATCGAGATTTTAATTTGCTTGGTGATGGATCTGTTCACACATGAGGTATATCTGGCTTGATTTTGTCGTGATTTACTACTGCTGGTGATCACTTTGATTCGTTAGCTGATGTCTTTACAGAAATTCAGAAACAGATGATTGGGATTCAGCAGTGTCTCCAGCATCTAATTCGGTATGCAAGGAGGGCATGTGTCATATTTATAGGAACTCCGTTATGTTCATGACTGGGTGACTATTTTCCCTGGGCAACAGCTAAAAGTTTACCGGGGAAATCACTATGCATTCACACCACGCATATGAAGGTATGTCATTCTGAGTGTGAATCTCTCCCCCGCACTTGTTCTTTCTGAAGCATCTAAGTCTTTGAGAAGCAAAACACTGAATGGCTTTTTCTTTGTAAATTCTCAGCTCTGTTTCCCAGCATCCCAGTGGAGGGCCGTAATGGTTTAAGTGTTTGGAAGCCGTGGGAAGCGAAAGTCTTCTTGGCACGTCTGGAGCGGGCCCAGTAGGAGCCTGAGTGAGGCCTGAATGATGCTGCTGGGTGTTGGGATGGGTCTGTAGGCCTTGTTCTCACTCCAGGGCTGTGAACAAGATGCTAAAACATATTGCTGATCCTTTGCCTCAGGGAGCTGCATCAAGGCTTAAACTTGATTTAAGCACATAACACCTGGAAATATTTTTGTCCTCTTCACCCCAGGCTGGACTTGAACTACTGACTTAGAGGTGAAGTGTTCTACAGCCTAGATCCAAATCCCTGGAGTCAGGTAAGCTCCTTCTCATGCATTTTTTAAAATTGTGCTGGGTTCAAAAGAGTGATGGTAAATGTTCTGGAGGAAAAATATGGTGATGTTGCTACTGGTGGCAGCGATGGCAATATTGATGGAATATAGTCTGTCCAAAGTTATCCTGTGCATTCAAAATAAAAAGTGTAAATCCCCCAGCACACCATACACCAAAAGCAAACAGGTGGGCACAGTCTACACAAGAGGAGACCGTGTGGCTATAACTTCTGCAGAAGAAACAGGCACGTTTTTCTGCAGAGGCTTGTCAGCGCCGCACTTCGTCAATGTGTGTTCCACGGATGGTCTGGTTGCCTCCTCTGTAGTGATGGGGCACGCTGGCTCCCATCCACAGTGTTTACCCATCCCTTGAGTTCTGGAGCAGACAGTGAGACTGCGTTTCACACCGGAGGGCTTCTTGACTTCAGCACTGCTTCTGCCTCCACCACAAGGGTTTTATTGTCACTTCTGTCTGGATTCCTATTTTGTTCAGTCAGTTGTCTGTCTTTGCAGAGTTCACAAGTTTCAGCGAAGATTCTGAGAATGTTTTTAAACCCTTCAGTTAAAATAGATCTTCAAAAATCAACTGGTTATGCTCTATGTTCCTTCATGAGTGAACAAGACGAACTGGATGCAGTTTTGTGACTTGCTCCTGTGCGCTGCATCCCACTGATTCACCTCTGTGTGCATCACTAAGGGGTAAAGCGTCTGCCTGCAGTGCGGGAGACCTGGGTTCAGTCCCTGGGTCGGGAAGTCTCCTGGAGAAGGGAATGGCAATCCACCCCAGTATTCCTGCCTGGAGAGTCCCATGGACAGAGGAGCCTGGTGGGCTACAGTCCATGGGGTCACAAAGAATCGGACATGACTTAGCAACTTCACTTTTCTCATTAGTATCAATCCACAGGTTACAGTCACTTGGTTAGAAGGGTAAGGCAGACCTAGTAATTCATTCATTAATTCTTTCATTTAATCCAGAATTTATTGAGCAGTGATGTGTCAGGCCTTGGGCTGGGTTCCAGGCATAAAACATATGAAAAAGCACCATCCTTGTCTTCTAGAAGCTTCTGCATGTTCCCTTCTGGTGGAAGCTTGCAAAACCTAATACTGCAAAGTGAATGTGTACAAAGCATAGATGGGGAGGCAGGGAAGGGTGGTGATGTCTGCTTGCACTTTAACAAGAATAGGAAAAGTTTTAAAAATGAGCAAGAATTTAAGATGTGAAAAGAACAGTGTTTTCCGCAGTGGTGAAGGAGAATATTGGAGTATTATTACCACTGTTCTACAGATGAAGAAGCTGAGGTTAACACTAAAACACTTCTCAAGGTCACAAGCCTGCCAGATAAGATTTCAGGTACCTGGACTAAGAGGTTTCATTCTTTTTCCACTAAACTCCACGACCTCAAGCAACAACACAATTGAATCTTTCAAATCTTCCTAATTGTGTAAAAGCAAGAGGCATATATGTTCTTCTTGCTTGAGTAAGAGAAGGAATTCAAAGTCTTAGGGAGAGAGAGAGAAGTTCAACTTGTATTTGTAGTTTTTACTTTGTATTTTGACTGATATATAAACCGCATATAATAATGTCTCAATCTTAAGTGCGTAACTTGATGAATTTTTACAAAGTGGACATATCCATAATCAAGGATTAGAGCACTATATAAGCCTCTCCACAGTCTTCCTGAAGTCATCTGTTAGAAACTATACAACCTACAAATTAACCACTATTCTCTCTTCTCTGCAAACAAGTTAGTTTAACATGTTCTTTAGTTTTATAAAAATAGACTCACATGATATATGCTCTTCTGTCTCTGGCTTTTCCCTCAACATTATGTCTGTGAAATTCACCCAAGTCACAGCTTGTGGTAGTAATTTTATTTATTACTGTGCTAATAATATGCCATCGTAGGAATATACCACATTTATTTATTCTCTTATCTATGAATGTTTGGGTTGCTTTCAGTTTGGGTCTCTTATGAAATAAAGCTTTTAGGAACATTGAACACATGACTTAGGTACACATTTGGTACACATGTCTGCATATTTCTGTCAGGTATACCCCTAGGAGAAGAATTTCTTGTTCGCAGAATATGCATCCAGCTTCGACAGTTACTGCTACGTGGTTTTCAATACCGTCCAAGTTTGTGTTATCTTTTTTATGACTAGCAATTTGCTTGAGTCTTGTTTAGTACATCTTTGCTTGCCCCAAGAAGGCAATGGCACCCCACTCCAGTACTCTTGCCTGGAAAATCCCATGGACGGAGGAGCCAGGTGGGCTGCAGTCCATGGGGTCGCTAAGATTTGGGCACAACTGAGTGACTTCACTTTCACTTTTCGCTTTCACACACTGGAGAAGGAAATGGCAACCCACTCCAGTGTTCTTGCCTGGAGAATCCCAGGGATGGGGAAGCCTGGTGGGCTGCCGTCTCTGGGGTCGCACAGTCGGACACGACTGAAGCGACTTAGCAGCAGCAGCAGCAGCAGCAGCTTGCCCCAAGAAAAGATGAATATATTCTTGGTATATTTTTCTAGAATTGTTCTCTTTCACATTTACATCTACAATCCATCTGGAGTGGAGTTTTGTGTATGATGTGTACTAGGGTGAAGCTGTATTTTCCTGCCATGTGTGTGCAATAGATCTGGTGCTAATTTACTGAAAAGGCCATCTTTTTCCTACTCTATTATAGTAGTACTTTAGTCAAAAATCAGGAGATCATGCAAGCATGATTCTGACTCTCCGTTCTCCACTCTGTTTCATTGATATCTAATTGTCTATCTGTGTGCTAAGACAATGCTCTTCAATGACTGAGTATTTCTAATGCCTTAATATCTGGTACTATGAAGCTTCTCATTCTGTTCTTCTTCAAGATAGTCCTGTTCTTGGCTCTTGCCATTTCTATAAATAAAGCTGGAATTTTAATTGGGATTATACTGAACCAGGTTGGGGAAAACTGAAGTTTTATAACAATGATTATTCCAATCCATAAATGTGAAACATCCTTCTATGTATTTAAGTATTAAATTTCTTTCAGTATGCTTTTTACTTTTCTGTATGGCAGTTTCACACATTTTTCCTTTAATTCATTTCTAAGCATTTGATGATTTTTTTATGCTATTGTACAAGTTCTGACTTAAAAATCCTTCCTAATTACATGCTACTATTATACATAATTTACTGATTGTTAATATTGAGTTTATATTGGGAAACGTTGTTAAATTTATTACTTTGTTGGCTTTAGTTTCAGAAGTTTACGATGCACATAATTACATCATCAGTGAATAAGAACAGTTTTCTTTCTTCCTGCTGTAGACTGGATGTTTGTATCTCTCCCTCTAAAAATTCATACACTGAAGCCTAACCCTTAATGGCATAGTATTAATAGTGGGAAGAGGGGCCTTGAGGAGGTGATGAGGTCACGAGGGTGGGCCTCTGTGAATGGGGTTAGTGCCCTTGTGAAAGAGACCCCAGGGAGTGCCGTCTACCTTCTGACCTGGGATGACCAGGCTGCAGGCCCTCACCAGACCCCAAGTCTCCCAGTTTAAGGTTTGGACTTTCAGCCTCCAGAACCGTGACGAATAGTTTACTGTTTATAAGCCACCCAGCCTGTGATGATCCATTATTGCAGCCCAGAGACTGAGACACTGCAAGACTTACATATTCTATTGCTATTCCCTGTTTCACTGCCTAGCGCCTCCAGTGAATGGCAGAGTCAGGAGTAACTGACATCCTTGTTTTGCCCCTGATCTTAGGCAGGAAGAGTTTTTCACATGCCACTACAGAAACCTCCCATGACACCTGGCATTTATTGTGGAAGGCTTCCCTAAGCCATAATCAGATTAAAGAGGCTGCTTTCTGTCTCCAGCTCGATAAGGGTAGAGTGTCTACTAGGCAGATGACTCACCCTTTCTTCTGGGAGGAGCAGATGAAAAGTTGGCAACAAGTTCTGGAGATGCTATTTCAGAACCGCAGCAACAGGGGAACAGGGGGTTTGCCCATAACGAACAAGCAGAGAAAAGAGGAGAGAGGCCTACGCAGGCATCGACAAAGGAATTCCTCCTCTTTCTTTTCCTTTCCTGAGTCACATTTCTCCTTTCATCAGCCTCTCAACTGGTCTGACCCCTCCCAACGTTCTTGTATCTTTTTTCTCCCTAATTTTCACTATAGATGGCAGTTCCTATGTGCCCCGGATAAAATGAATTGAGAAGCACTCTTCTAGTCTATTCACTGTCCCCGCTGGTCAGAAGATCACTTCTAACTTGCTGGGTGGTGACCGGCGACCAGCTGAGCCAGTCCTGTCCCATGGGCCCCTGCAGCCCATGCCCTTTGACCTCGTGTCCAGGGCAGCGAGATACGCTCTGGTGTTCACCACACCCCTCTGGACTCTGTGTTCCAGCCCCTCGAATTTTCTAAGAGCAGCTGTGCCATTAGAGTCTCCATGATTAACAAAGTATCTAGCCATTCCCCAGGAACCTTCTAGACCTGCCTCTCAGGAGACATCTGATGGATCTCTGCTTCACAGATGGTTTATCAGGACATCAAGTAATAACTTGCTCTTCTGTCTCCACTCTCCTGGGTACATTTTAGAGGGAAAAAACCTCCAGGTCATATGATAGGTGTTTCATCTTTGTTAAGACAAGCACCTGGCCATGAATCTTTATCCTGTTCGCTGCGTGCTGAACCAGCCTGTCCCTGGGTTCACTCTGAGAGCCTGTAACTCCACATTTGCTTTAGCTCGCTTACAAAAGCTCAAGATTATTTATTTTCTCTGTGTATATTCTTGGCATATTTCTGTCTAGAGGAAGAGCAAAATCAATAAGTCCTAGAGTTTTATTAAGTTTCTCAAAGAGCAGGAAATCTGATCTGTTGGCTGGAGTTGGTTAATCGCCATCCTGTATGAATCCATTTTGGGACGGTGGTTTTTCCTGCTCGTTTTTCAGTTGAGGTTAGTAATAGTGTTGTCTAACTTGAAAACCCCGTTTAAAGAATAATTGTTGCTCCTGGCTACATAGCAATGCCTCTTAGTGTAGCTCTAAGCCGCCAAAGATAAAGAACATTTTCCTACACAAATATTCTGTCTTTTTTGTCTGCCACGTGCTATCGTTCAATCTCTCTTCTGTTTCCTGTGGGTCTAATTGTGGCAATCTTAGCTCCCACTTTAGGATTTACTGGTTTGATCTCAGGCTAGTCAATCCTAAAGGAAAGCAGCCCTGAACACTCATTGGAAGGATTGCTGAAACTCCAATATTTTGGCCACCTGATGTGAAGAGTCATCTTATTGGAAAAGACCCTGATGCAGGGAAAGATGGAAGGCAAAAAGAGAAGGGAGGGGCAGAGGATGAGATGGCCGGGTGGCATCACTGACTCAGTGGACGTGGATTTGAACGAGCTCTGGGAGACAGTGCAGGACAGAGGCTGGTGTGCTGGAGTCCATGGGGCTGCAAAGAGTCAGACATGCCTTAGTGACTGAACAATAATAGCGACTAGCTGCCGCTTAGCCTGCTTTGCGACAGAAGTCAAGGGAGAGCCCACGACGTTTACTCACTTTAGGTCTAACGTGGCGGGTTCTGTATGAGAGGCTTGGGATAAAACTAAGCAGGCAGGCCCCCGCTG
>NW_011494761.1:901909-945281 GCF_000754665.1 Bison bison bison | reverse complement strand
CCGGCTGCCGCGCTCCGTGGGAGGAGACCAGCAGCTTGCACAAACCCCGCGACCACGGCTGCGCTTTGCCGGAGCCGTTCTCCTTGCAGCCAGTCAGCTGCTTCTCCCTCTCATCTCCATGGCTATTCTGAACTTTCGTGACTGTCCAGACTCTGCCCCATTGTCTCCTGCTCTCAGCATGTATACCCACCTTTTTATTCATTAAGAAAGATAAGGAATCATTCCCTCCACAATCCAAACCACCCACACAATGGATTTCCACCAAGACTCACGCTTTCCCAGTCTTTCTTGCTCACTGCCAAAGTCGGATTCATCTGTCCGGTCACCTGCCCTGGAGTTTGCCTTGTGACTTGACCCAGACACTGGGCCATCCATCATCTACCAGGTATTCTGTGTGCTCCCTTCAGATACACACATATCCTTTAAAAAAAAGTCCTCTGACCCCGTATCTCCCTCTAGCTACTGTTGGATGTCTCTTAACCTTTGCAACCAAACTTCTTGAAGAGCCATTTACATTCCCAGTTCCCTTCCTCACTGGCCGTTTACGGCTCATCTGACAACAATTTGTCTCCTGTCCCCAAAACAGCAATGAAATTATTTCCACCAATTAACTTCATGTTAATAAATCCAGTGGATCTGTTTCTTCTTCCTTGCAATTATCTCAGGACGTAACAACTCCCTCTTTCTTAAAGCTCTTTCCTTCTGGCTTTCCTCACAATCTTCTTCTCTGGCGTTTTCCTCTTATGTCTCCAGCTCCTTGCCTAGGTCTCCCTGATTGGCTCTCTTTTCTCGTGATCCCTCTAAAATGGCAGGATTCCTGGAGGGTTCTTCCCAGGTGTGTATGCGTGCTTCTGCACTGAGCTCCGCAACCCCTCGTACCTCTAAAGAGACAGCTCAGTTCCCTCTGCAGAGCTGCAGGCTCTCATTCGCTTGAACCTCTCTTAGCCACCGGAAGTCAGTATGCTCCAAACGTGTCTCATGGTCCTTGTTCTAAGCAGACAGCTTCTGCTCGTAAAGAGTAGTGCCCCGAGGCCCAGAAGAAAACCTAACCCATTCTGCGTCTTCCATCTTAGCCAGTACATCCTTACCTGTTTTATCTCCTGAACACAGCAGAAATCTCTTCCTTCTCTCTGTCATTATTTTATTTCACCAGCTGCCCATATTGGCTTTCCAGGTCTTCTTCTCAAATTTCCTCGGTTTGACCTGGATAAACCGAATACGCTTAACGTTACTAGAATGATGCTTCTAAAACGTGGATCCATGCTGAGTTCACTAAAACTTGTCTATAGATTTGATGAAGCTCTAATAAAAATTATGTCTTTTTCTAAAACACGTACATTTAAAAATATTTTTCTAGAGTAGATATAGAATAGCAAAGAGCCAAGAACAGCTGGGACATGTGAAGAGCAGGGGGAAAGACTTGCTTTAATGATGCCAAGGTTGGTTTGAAAGCTTTAATCAAGGCAATATGCTACTGCCTCATGGGCAGACAGACCGATCAACAACACATAATGGAAAAGCCAGGAGACCCACTTGTAAATGGAACTATGATATTTGACAGAGGGCTGTCTCTTAGGGCAAAATAGGGGAAACAGAAATTACTCAGTATTTTAAGTAGGAGGAATTTAAAACAGAAAGAAGAGTTATGTGAATTATTGAAGGGCCAGAAGTACAAAGGATTTGGACACCGAGTACATCACCTTTATGTTCAGTGCTACAGCCATCCAGAGGGGCAGAAATATTTGGCTGCTGCCCAGAGGTCAGCAAACTGGGACACACCTTCAACCCCTCCAAACTGTATCCCCAAGACAGGCGACTAGCATAGAAATTCTGAGCCCATCTGCTCCTAAAGTAAAATAAAATTGAACTTCGTGCCTCCCTACGTCTGTGGTTCCTCTGCTGTTGTTGCTGGGCATGAATGGCTTCGATCCCCCTACTGTTCTCCAAGTTTTTTTTATAAAAGTCCATTTCTCTGACTGCCTCTAAACCACATCTCAAACCTTGCTGGCAAAGAAGTTTGGGAAATTCAATTCCTAGGTTTCTAGCTTCTGTGATAAAGGGGAGAGCAAGAAGGGGAAATCAATGAGTGCCACGGGCCACAGAAAACATCTAGCCTGGGGTGCATTGAAGATCAATGGAGAAAAAGAAGAACTGCTCGATAAACAGTGCTGAGATGGACATCCGCTCCAGAGACTGAAACAGCATTCCTGCCTCATACTACACACTAGAGTCGACTGAAGGAGACAAGAACTTAAGGAAGAAAATACAGAAGAATATTTTTTTCTGGTTTTGGGGTAGAGAAAGTTTTGATAAACAAGGTACAAAAAGTTCTAACCATAAATAAATGATTGATTAACTTTAATATGGCTTTCCTAGTAGCTCAGACAGTAAAGCATCTATCTACAATGCAGGAGACCTGGGTTTGATCCTTGGGTTTGATCCCTGGGTTGGGAAGATCCCCTGGAGAGGAAATGGCAACCCACTCCAGTATTCTTGCCTGGAGAATTTCATGGACAGAGGGCATATTAAATTAATAACTTCTGTTTACCCAAAAATATCATAAAGAAAATGAAAAGATGACAAAGTAGCAGAACATATTTATCAAATGTGTAAGCAACATAAGTTTAATATCCAGATTATTTAAATAAAAAAACTTTTACCAATCGATGTATGCTAAGTCTCTTTAGTCATGTCCAACTTTGTGTAGCCTGCCAGGTTCCTCTGTCCATGGGATTTCCCAGGCAAGAATACTGGAATGGGTTGCCCTTTCCTTCTCCAGGGGATCTTCCCCACCTAGGGATGAACCCAGGGATCAGACCTGTGTCTCTTACGTCGCTGGCATGGTCAGGCCAGTTCTCTGCCACTAACATTACCAATGGGAACAGCATATATGCGAACAAAACAGGAAAATGAGCAAATGACGTGTAAGTGTATGGCCGGTAACCATGGAAAGGTGTTCAGTCTCTTCAGCCATCAGGGAAATGCAAGTTATAATCAAATTGAAATATTACTGTATTGGTACATATTAACAAGTAAATATTGTCATCTTGACTTTTCCTTCTTATCCAAGACATCTCTGTGTGTTTTTTCTCCTCAGTTCAGTTCAGTTCAGTCGCTCAGTCATGTCCGATTCTTTGCGACCCCATGAACCGCAGCATACCAGGCCTCTCTGTACAACACCAACTCCTGGAGTCCACCCAAACCCATGTCCATCGAGTCAGTGATGCCATCCAACCATCTCATCCTCTGTCGTCCCCTTCTCCTCCTGCCCTCAATTTTTCCCAGCATCAGGGCCTTTTCCAATGAGTCAGCTCTTCGCATCAGGTGGCCAAAGTATTGGAGCTTCCAGCTTCAGCATCAGTCCTTCCAATGAACACCCAGGACTGATTTTCTTTAGGATGGGCTGGTTGGATCTCCTTGCAGTCCAAGGGACTCTCAAGAGTCTTCTCCAGCACCACAGTTCAAAAGCATCAATTCTTTGACACTCAGCTTTCTTTATAGTGCAATTCTCACATCCATACATGACCACTGGAAAAATCATAGCCTTGACTAGATGAACCTTTGTTGACAAAGTAATGTCTCTGCTTTTATCTCCTAAATACAGCCTAAATCTTTTTTTTTTTCCTTTTGACTTTCATTTTTTTAGTTCACAAGGTCTTGGAGAAGATATGGATCAAAGGAATTCTTATATAGTGGTTTTTGAGAGGTAAATTAGAAAATCACTTTGGAAAACAAGTTGGGATTATTTTGGAAATCTGAACATGGAAACACACTCTAACTGAATAATCCACATCTAATCTACATCTAAAATGTAAAATGACCTGTATTCTAAGATGTTCAGCTTATTTTAATTTTTAGCGATTTTTGTACATGTACCCAGAAGGCAGGGCTCCTAAGAAACAGTCTGTAAGAGCCGAGAGCTAGAGGCTGTACAGGCCCATTATCAAGAGGTGGATATACAGGCTGTCTTTATATATCCATGGCTATTCTCAGTCACCCATGAATCTTAGAAATCTGGTATTGAGTAAAAGAGAAGTTCTAAAAGACCCTAACAGTATGACACCATTAAGATTATGCTCAAGCACACAAAGTAAGCAACATTTTAAGATATAAACATTTAATAAAGCTGTTTTTTAAAGGTAAAGAAAAGATAAACACAAAATTCAAAACAGTGCCTTGTCTCTGGTTTATTGAGAAAGGGGTGAGATGCGGTGGAGGAGAAACACCAGGGCAAACGCAACTTATTCGTGATGTGTTCATTGAATAATATACTCAAAACGTTACATGTATTGTGTTTGCAACATAAATAGTTAAATTCTTTTGTGTCAGGCATTATATTAAATTAAAAAAAAAGATCTGTAGTCTAAGCTGGTCAGCTTGTTTTAAGAGTGGGACTATCTTTTAATATTTATTTCATTCTTGACGTTTAACAAATGCATCATGATATTTAAAAAAGCTGCTTCCTAGCTACTGTCATCTATCTATACCCTCCATGTGGCCATCCAGTTGTTAAAAATATTCATTTTACCTCAATGCCAGAATGGCTTACTGCCCACCAAAATAGAAAGCAGCGTACTGAAAGCAAATAAATCAGAAAAAAATATCTGATTTACCAAACTGGGAGAAATGTAACACTCACTGAAAAGCACCTGGGGATTTAATGTGCTAACATCCAGCAGGGGAAATAAACCTGTGAAAATGACAAAGCAGAGTCAGGGGCAGTCATTATGGGTTTTTGGTTTTCTTTTGAAACCTTAGTACCATTCACTGTTGGAGGCAGAGGGGAAAAGAGCAGAATGAAATAAAAGAGGAGGTGGTTCAATGCGTTACCTCCCTGTCCCTCTGTGCTTTAGGCTTTACCCTGGGTCCTCTTCTCTCAAGGTCTCCGGTGTCTCTGCCTGTCCAGCCCGCCTTCTGCCTCGTTCCTGGTCTCCCTGGAAAGCAAACTCAGCTTCCCGGCCCAGAGCGGGGCCTGCCTCACGCCGCTGTGCCTTGGCGAGCCTGGCTGCACCTCCTGGATATCAGTCCGTTCTGTCTTTCCCACCGACCCCTCACTAGGAAGCCGTGCTCCACGCTTTAGTGTGAGGCATCCCTTAGTCTCCTACTGTATACCTCTCCAGTGTCTCTCTCACACTCCCACAGAAGTTAATCTTATCTTTCCTATTAGACCTTCAGCTCTTTGAGATCAAAGATTATATCCTTTCTTTTATTAATTATACCACAGCTATCCAGAGTGTGTGCTTTGTTGCTCAGTCGTGTACGACTCTTTGCAACCCCCTGGACTGCAGCCCACCAGGCTCCTCTGTTCGCGGGATTCTCCGGGCAGGAACATTGGAGTGGGTTGTCATGCCCTCCTCCAGGGGTCTTCCCAACCCAGGGATCAAACCCAGGTCTCCTGCACCGTGGGCTTCCCTGATAGCTCAGTTGGTAAAGAATCTGCCTGCCACGTGGGAGACTGCAGTTTGATTCCTGGGTCGGGAAGATCTGCTGGAGAAGGGATAGGCTACCCACTCCAGTATTCTTGGGCTTCCCTTGTGGCTCAGCTGGTAAAGAATCCACCTGCAATGTGGGAGACCTGGGTTTGCTCCCTGAGTTGGGACGATCCCCTGGAGAAAGGAAAGGCTACCCACTCCAGTATTCTGGCCTGGAGAATTCCATGGATGGTATAGTCCATGGGGTTAAGAGTCGGACACGACTGAGAGACTTTCACTTTCACTCCTGCATTGCAGGCAGATTCTTTACCAGCTGAGCCACCAGGAAGCCCAAGAATACTGGAGTGGGTAGCCTATCCCCTCTCCAGGGGATCTTCCTGATCCAGGGTCTCCTGCATTGCAGGCGGATTCTTTACCAGCTGAGCTGTACTTGTCAGTAATGTTAATGGGATCAATATGCATGGGGAAGGTAATATTCTGAGTCTGAATTCCTTCACGCCTCACCCTTTGCCCTGCTGTTCTTCCCCAGGGCTGGGTGCTGCTCCCGCTCACCTCCCCGAGTTAACCCTTGACTTCCTGAGGAATCTCCTCTGCTCTCTCTGAATGGACGGCTTTCCCGCTCGTGTGCCCCTTCACGGCACCAGGTACCACCCTCACTGTGGATATGCATTTGTGTCCGTCTGTTTCACGCCTTGACTAGCGCTGGCTTCTGCAGCCAGACCGTTAGCTCCAGACGTACAGGGAGCGGGTCTGCTTCCGTCCATGACGGCTCTCCTGCTGGATGGCATCCTGTCAACTCTGAATAAACCTTTGCTGACTGACTAATGAACGCCTGAGCCATCCGCACCGCTGGTTCAGGGGCCAGGAGTGGACTTGCAGGGGCCGCCCTGCGCACCCCGGCACCTGAGGGATGGAGGTGGGGACTCAGTGTGGTGCTCCTCAGTCACCACGCTGCCCTCCTGGCTCACGGAGCTCTGCCTGAGTCTGGAGGAGGGAAGGTTTACAGGCGCAGACTGAAGCCCTCCTTTCCACGAAGGAAGCTCAGTTGTGTAAGACGACTGCATGATGGCCTGCTTGGTGGATCGCCCCCAAATGCACTGGAGTTAGGAATCGCCTGCCCCTGCAGCATCCAGCAGGGCGCTTTTGGTGCAAGGTGACCGAGTGAGGATTGGCTTGGGAGTCCCTCTCTGACGCAGAGGCAGTGTAGACAGCCAGCACCGCTTGTGGGCTGTTTTCTGGAGGCAGGCATCCAGAATACAGAGGAGCGTGGGTGAAAAAAAGTGTGTCCACTCCCCTGAGACAGCATGAGGTCAGAATAACTGGGGAACCCTAGGAACCCTGCTGTCGGCATAAGGACTACAGAGCAGTGAAACCGGGAGGTTTAAACAATTCTTTATTTGGGTCCCTTTCTATCGCCTGGAAAAGTCAAGATGTGTCGTTGTAGTTCTCAGTGTTTCCAGGTAAGAACCCGCTTCTGAACTATTTAAAGTTTTACCCTGGGTATAATCTCCAGTCTCAATCTTTGGTGATGTGTTTTACTGGCCAATTTATATAGTTTATAGTCTGACTTGTAAAAAGAGCCCTTTAGCTTGACCATCTGGCAGTGCTACGAATTATTGATGTTAATTACTTCTCTTCCGTATTCTGTTTTCGTGATCCTCTCAGTTTTCAGCCTTTGGTGATACATATGACCATCGTTAATATTTCATGTTACATGAGACGGCCTCTAGGTCTTCATTAAGTGAGTTTATATTGCCAAATGAATATGCTAATCTGGGAGAGCAAAGGCATTTATTGCTTCAACCCTTTTGCCTGAACTTGGTTATATTTTGTATAATTTCTTCACATTCCACCTACTTTTCTTAAACCTTTAATTACTCTGGAATCAGTCTTTATGATCTATGAGGAACCTGACGTCTGTAGACTTTCCTTTGCATGAAAGTGAAAAGTGAAAGTGAAGTCGCTCAGTCGTGTCCGACTCTTTGCGACCCCGAGGACTGTAGCCCACCAGGCTCCTCCATCCATGGGATTCTCCAGGCAAGAATACTGGAGTAGGGTGCCATTTCATTCTCCAGGGGATCTTCCTGACCCAGGGATTGAACCCAGGTCTCCTGCATCGCAGACAGACACTTTAACCTCTGAGCCAACTTCAGTTTCCAGTGACTATGTCTACATCCTTTAAACAAAGATGCTAATACCTGATTAGATGCAGGAGAGGCAGCCTGGACGGATGGGCGGGCCCCACATCGCATGTAAGGGGAGCTTGACTCTGTTTCTGGATCTGCCGCTGACTCCCTGGAGCTCCCATGTTTTCTCCCTGCAATTAAGGTGATGAGCAGAACATTATTAAGTGAGAGTAGACCAGTACTCAGTTTTGGAAGGTTGGTTGGGGAAGACATTGCTATAACTCAACGCACACACACCCTACCCCAGCGCACACACACAGGGTGGGAAAGACTTGTTGTGCATCGGCAGGTGGAAGAGAAGGCTGTGTCCCAGGGCCAGAGAACTGCTCCAGGGCCACGGGGTCCAGGAAAAGGTCACCTTGTGGTCCTCTCCTCCTCCTTCTGCCTGCAAGAAAACATCGTGTTCAACCCAGTTCTCTGCACCCCTTCTTTCCCTCTGTCACTGGCCTTTCCTCCTCTGCTGCCGTGTGGTCTCCCCGTTGTGTCCAACTCTATTGTGACCCTGTGGACTGTAGCCCACCAGGCTCCTGTGGCTCTGGGATTCTCCAGGCAAGAATACTGGCGTGGGCTGCCATTCCCTTCTCCAGGGGATCTTGCCAGCCTGGGGACTGAACTGGCATCTCCTGCTAGGCAGGTGGATTCTTTACCGCTGAGCCACCTGTGAAGACTGCTTTTCTCCTTTGATGTTTCTTGATCAGTTTATGATCCCTGACTTTGCAGCTACACCTGGATTTCTCTCTTCTCGTGCATCTGAACTTTGCAGGCTCAGTTTGGATAATGCTTGCTCCAGTTTAGTCCACAAAGCTCCTTGTGACTGCCTTAATTAGCTTCTTTTTTCGTTCTCGGAGGCCATCAAGACTTGCCACCTACCCTCGGGAAAATCCCACCTAGTAGCAGACTCTCCTTCACTGGTCCTTCCCCGAGTCTCGCAGTCTGGAGTTTCATGAAGAGGAACACTCACGTTTCTTAACACTGAGGTTCCCAGGCCTCGTTGGGGAGTCTAGTCCCATGAAAGGCCTGTGGTTCTTCCTATTCCAGTTCAACCCACTGCTCAACCAGGGATCAGGAGACTTATTCAGTCCCTGCATCTGAAGATAAATGTTATTTATAGTTCATGCTGGAGAAGGGATATTTTCATTCTCACCAGCCCTGTTCTTGAGAAACTGTGTTCTCTGGTTATTGTTCAGTGAAGGATTGGGTTGTTACATAGACCATCTTGGATCTGGAGGCCTCAGCCAAGTCTCACAGTTGGCTCTAGTTAAATCGTGTTAATTTTAAGCTTCCCTCTGATGGGAGATATATTGGTACTTTATTTTTATCCATTTCTTTATTTTTGACTTTCTATCATCTAACATTTTTCTTTACAATAAATGAAAACATGATATCAATACTGTATTGTAACCAGCTTGGATTTTCACATAGATATCATGTCCTTCCAACAATTTTCTGAGTCAGTTTTCATAGTATTCCATGTGATTTCCATGTTTGTTTCTAAAGTTTCTGATTGTTGACCATTTAAATATTAGCACTGTTCATACATGTAATTTGAGTACCCAATGAGTACTACTCTATAGTTGGTGGTTTAGATTACCATATTATTTAATTTCTGTGTTTGCTTAACCTTTTATCAAAAATTAACAGCTATTTCATTCAGAACCACTCAAGAGCCTCGACTGTTTATTTATTTATTAGCTTCACCTTGCAGCATGTGGGATCTTAGTTCCTTGGCTAGGGTTTGAACCCATGTCCCTGCATCGGAACGCAGAGTCCACTTGACCACTGGGGAAGTCCTCTAGCGCCTCTACTTTTAAATACAGAACTGGAATTCTTTTCTGTTCTTCAGTTCAGTTGCTCAGTCGTGTCCGACTCTTTGCGACCCCATGAACTGCAGCATGCCAGGCCTCCCTGTCCATCACCAGCTCTAGGAGTTTACCCAAACTCATGTCCATTGAGTCAGTGATACCATCCAGCCATCTCATCCTCTGTCATCCCCTTCTCCTCTCACCCTCAATCTTTCCCAGCATCAGGGTCTTTTCCAATGAGTCAACTCTTCGCATGAGGTGGCCAAAGTACTGGAGTTTCAGCTTCAGCATCAGTCCTTCCAATGAACAACCAGGACTGATCTCCTTTAGAAGGGACAGGTTGGGTCTCCTTGCAGTCCAAGGGACTCTCAAGAGTCTTCTTCAACACCGCCGTTCAAAAGCATCAGTTCTTCGGTGCTCAGCTTTCTTCACAGTCCAACTCTTACATCCATACGTGACCACTGGAAAAACTATAGCCTTGACTAGACGGACCTTTGTTGGCAAAGTAATGGCTCTGCTTTTTAATATGCTGTCTAAGTTGGTCATAACTTTTCTTCCAAGGAGAAAGCGTCTTTTAATTTCATGGCTGCAGTCTCCATCTGCAGTGACTTGGTCACCTCCATAAGAGAGAAGTCTATAAATAGTTAAAGATTTCCAAGGAGTCTGAGTTCTGACCTATCTCATAGGATCAGGATGATAATATAGGGTGTTTTTTTTTTTTAGTATTCCTCAGTTTTCCATTCTAGAAACATGGTGTATAAAATAAATATCTGTGCAAATAGGGGATACATCCATTGTCTTAGTTTCCTAGCACCACAGACTTAGCAGCTTAAAACAATAGGAATTTACTCTCTAACAGTTCTGGGGTGAGGTCCAGAATCAGCTTGTTGGTCGGGTGGTTCCTACTGGAGGCTCTAAGGAGCCTCTCTCCAGGCTTCTGGTTCTTACTGGCCGTTCTTGTGGCATTTCTTGCACATTATTGTTACATCCTCTCCCTCCGTCTTCACATGGCATTCTCCTCTGTGTCTCTTTAGGGTTTACCTTAATCCTGTGTGACTTCCTCTTCACTTGATGACATCTGCAAACCCCCTATTTCCTACTGAGGTCATATTCACAGGTTTTGGGTGAAGTTTTAAGGCTTCCTTGGTAGCTCAGATGGAAAAGCATCTGCTGCAGTGTGGGAGACGTGGGTTTGATCCCTGGGTTAGGAAGGTCCCCTGGAGAAGGAAATGGCAACCCACTCCAGTGTTCTTGCCTGGAGAATCCCATGGACAGAGGAGCCTGGTGGGCTGCAGTCCATGGGGTCGCAAGGAGTGGGACAGGATTGAGCGACTAACACTTGTTTGTGAGTTTTGAGGGAACGACATTCAATCCAGAGTGCTAACCAAGCAGGACACTTTCACTTGACTTCTCTTCTTAGGGGTTGGGGGGAGGGAGATTTTACTTCCCCCAGTTTGGGATGGATATCTCATACAGGAACAGACTTGGATGCAAGTCAGAGAAAACCCGAAGAACATTTTTCCCCTCATTCTCCCTCTTTGCACGTGGCAAGGAGTCTGGAGACAGATGGCCGAGGAGGGTACTGTGGTTCCCAGCGCCAGCTGGGAGCCATTGCTCCTCGGCTTCCAGCTCTGTTGCCCTTGAAACATGGATTTTGACCTTGAGCTTGCTGCTTCAAGGACACAAAATGATGACTTCAGCGTCACACTTGGCCCAAGGTCCACGCAAGCTGGCGGCTCCTTCTGACTGAGCTCTCCCTCCGGTCCTATCCCGAGCCTTCTGCCTAGGTCTTGTTGTCTGGAAACAGCTTATGTGCCAGGGATGGGGGGTAGATTTTTTATTTCTTTTTAGTTTTTGTTTGTCTCTTTGTATTTGCTGCTGCTGCTAAGTTGCTTCCGTCGTGTCCAACTCTGTGCGACCCCTTAGACGGCAGCCCACCAGGCTCCGCCGTCCCTGGGATTCTCCAGGCACAAACACTGGAGTGGGTTGCTTTCTTTGTTTTTATTTTATTTTATTTCTAATTTTATTTTATTTTTAAACTTTACATAATTGTATTAGTTTTGCCAGATATCAGCTTTCTTTGTTTTTAGCAGGACATATTACTGCACTTGAACAAATACAGTTTCATTTCGTAAGGAAAGAGGGAAAACAGATATTGCAAGAGCCAGCTGGGACTGTCTGCAGAGTCTCCCCAAATCTATCAGAGCTGTGACCCTGGTCCTCAGGGAGGAACTTGGGTTGTTTTACCGGCCAGTCGGTGTCTGTGGGTTTGCACGGGTGCGTGATGTAGACCTGAGGACTGACTTTGCACTCCTGGCCAGAATGTTTCTACCTGCTGTCAGACAAAACCTTGTTTATAAGCTCCAGCAACTCTCAGGCTCTAACAGCTTCCTTATGACGCTTGCGTTTTGTGAAAATATATCTCTAGCTCAAAACTACAGCGCTAAAGTACTTTTGCATAGAATTCTAGTAAATGCGTATTTTATTTTCTTATTTTTATACTTTTTATATTGTATTGGGATATAGTTGAGGAGGTTGGATGGCATCACTGACTCAATGGACATGAATTTGAGTTCTGATATATCAATATTCCATATCAATTTTCTTTCATATATCTTTTAATTGGATGGCTTTAAAAGTTTCCCACAGTCCTATGAGACTTAGTTACTGCATAGAGATGAGACATTTAGAGAGAGAACTTGTTCAGACTGACGTCAGCCTGGGTGGGATACACTGGATTGCTCTAAGCTCAGTGTAGTGGCCTGTGATTTTAACTAGGCCAAGAAGTGATGATAAGGTATCAACTCAGATAATATGAGAGTGAAAGGGAGAGATTATTCAGTAGTTTTTCTTTTGCAACTTCCCCCTTTTGTCTCCATATACCTGGCTTCCCTTCCCCATTATTACCATTTTACTTACCCCTAAAATTAGCCCAAAGTTAATTCTTTGAGACAGATCAAAAAGAAATCAGCCTCAGCCACCAGCTGCGTTTTGTCTCCTTCTCTCTCCACCCCCACTTTGATTCTGACTCAACCCTCTGACCCCATGCATCAGCTATGGGCTCTGGCTTCCAGCAGACATTTGGTTCTTTTCTGTATCTTGTTTCCCTTTGTTCCTGAGACTGTCTGCTACAGACTTCCAAGGCAGGCGGAAGCCAGCATCACACTTTCCCCAGAGCGTATGCAGCATGCTAATGCTTGCTCCCCGGCCTGGGTAACTGCAGATACGGACGGTTCATGTCAGGGATGAAAGTCGGTGAACAGCTGCAGCTGCCAGGCAAAGATAATGCGGGAATGGGAATGTCAAAGGCGCCTTCTCAGGCCTTCAATCGACTTTGCTTGTTTCTCTCCTGTTTCTCTCCTTTGCGGTTCAATCTTTCTACCCCGGGGTTCCCAGCATCTCTGTCAAGGCGCTTCATCTATTGTGCTACGCTAACTGGGCTGGCTGTTCTGGGAGGAAGGGTAGCCCTCACGGGAGGGAAAGCTGGAAGGATGGTGGAGATGGACGGGTGGAGGCAGGGGCCGGAGAAAGAAGACAGAGCAGCGTCCCGACAGAAAGATACATCGTGTGTCACAGCCCCGCGCCAGCCTCTGCGATTTTCAGTCTCAGCTAGCATGTGCAAGCACATATCGCGATACTAGGGATGTTACCCACCTCACATTTTAGTACTGGATGGTTCCTCCTGCCCCTGAGAATTAAAGTGGACAACGCATTCCACGTGCAGCGCGCCTTTCCCATCTTCCTTCTCTGCGTGCTAGGAGCCCGGCTCCTCCGCGCATCCTTGCCCGTCTTTTTTTCCCACCCCCCTTCCTCCCTGTCTTGCAGGAGAACAAGTGGCCGTGCGTTCCCCTCCGTGCCTTGCAGCTCAGCACTGAGACACCTCTCCCGTCCTCCCGGTGTTGAGACCCAGACATCCCTCCGGGAGTGAGGACGGACCGGCGGGGACCCTCTGCCCCGCGACCTGGCTGCACGCAGGGGCCACGGGGAGGCGGCCTTGCTGGCTTCCGGGCCGCGGCAGCGGTGGGCCTGCCCCAGGGCCTCCGGGGTGTGCGCGCCCGTGACCCGGCCCCCGGACGACTCCGCTTGTTGTCATCAGTTTCCGCCGCTCGGAAGGCCGGCGCAGGCTGCAGGCAGTTTCTGAAACCTCAGAGGAGAGGCGGCATGCGCCCCCCTGAGCCCTGCCAGCCTCTTTTCTGGCTGGAGGGGCTCCCCTGGGGGCTGTGTGAGTGCCCAGGCGCTGCTCCATTGGATTCAGCAGATACTCACTCGTTGAGAAGCTGCTTGGCGTCAGACACGATGCTAAGCAAAGCAAGGCCTGAAAGGTGAAGGGACCCAGACGCCCGGGGAGCTGAACGCCTAGGGAGGGGCGCCGCGAGCCGCGTCCCCGAGTGGCCTGGAGAGCTGGCAGGAGGCGGCGTCCTCTCAGCCCTTGGGTTCTGGGGAGGCCGAGGTGTGGAAGACTCACTTTGAGCGGCACAGGATCCGGGGAGTGTTAGGAGGTGAAGAAAGGTGAACGGGGCCGGGCGAAGGTGGATGAGTATGACACAGTGTGTTTCTGAGCGCGAGGTCCGGAGGAGGATGGAGATGAGAAAAGGGATTCCAGATGGGAATTCCAGAAGAAAGCAGACCGCTGAGGTTTGCGTCGGGTTGAATTCCGCATACGCGTGTGTCCGGGTCAGTGTGCGGTGCCACTGAAATGTCCTACCTGAGGGCCGAGGAGACAGAAAGTGTTCTGCCGAAGCCCTGGGCCTGGACAACAACCGGGTGCCGTCGTGTGGGGCCGTGATGAGCGCTCACTTCACAGCTTGCGGACGGCCTCCTCGCGCTCTGCGCTCACGCTGGCAGAGCGGGAGGGTGAGTCCCAGCGGGAGTGATGCGGCAGGGACCTGGCGCTCTGCTCTCTCTTCCGTTGCTTCTTGGGTCTCAGTTGCCTCCTCTGCAGAATGAGCGAGTGGGGTCTAGACTCGGCCCTTGGAGGATTCCAAAGGCCGTGTGACCCTGTCTTCTTTCTCCCCTCAGTCCCTTCCATTCTTCACCACCTCTTTTCTGCCCTTCTCTCCTTCCTTTCTTTTTTCCCCCCAAAATGTTGAACACTCACAAGCCCTCTGCTGGACCTTATGAGATGGACGTTGTGATGGTCTGGCACATCTCATCTTCTCATCTGTCCCTCCTAACGCAGCGCAGATGAACCTGTAGAAAGGCCCAGGAGATTGTGTTGCCCAGTCTGATCACTTCTTGTCCATGTCCAGAGTTCGCCAGGCCCTTTCCCTCCATCGACCAGACTTCCTACTCCTCAGTCTTGCTTTTGCTGGGCCTCGCACTGGGCAGAACTCTATTCTAGCCCATGAAGAAGGCAAGTGAACCTTTCTGCACATGTCAAGATTATAGATTGGAAGACACAGGATCGCTTGTGATGGCCTGCCTGTTCACCAAATCAGAATACTCGATTTGTATATTTGCCAACTCGGAGAAAGCGACCTCCACTTACCAGTTAGTTGAGGCTCCCTGGTGGTCCAGCAGTAAGAATCTGCCAGCCAGTGCAGGAGATGTGGATTCAATCTCTGGGTCAGAAAGATCCTCTGGAGGAGGGCACGGCAACCCACTCCAGTATTCTTGCTGGAGAATCCCATGAACAGAGGAGCCTGGTGGGTAACAGTTCATGGGGTCACAAAGAGTTGGACATGATTTAGCAACTAAACAACAACAAAAACAATTATTTGATAGCATGTTTATGCTGACAAATATCAAATATTAAGAAAACAAAGCCTCTATGGATCCAATGGTTAATGTTACAATTAAGAAAGTACCCGCTATATGCCTGCTGAAGTCAGCTAGACTCCTTTCTCTGGCGTCTCAGCTCCTTCTCTCCTCCCAGAATACTCACCTTCTAGACACAAGTAGGGAGCAGTTTCCTGTGGCTGAGGTTTCTAGGGAGTCCTGTTCCTAAGAAGTTGAGTTTCTGGAATCTTAGAAACTTTTCTGAATTGCCAAGAAGAGGTGACTGTCCTGATTATTACTTCTTTTCTTAAAATGGATAGTACTAAACAAATCTGTGCCATTTCCCCTCTTCATTTAGATAAACTGCTCTCGACTACCAGGAAGGCTTTGAGAATCCCTGGGTGGGTTTCTGAGCAGTTTCGGCCAACAAAGTGAAAGGGCAAATCTCCGTGTGCGAGATGGCACACAGATTGCACCGTGCCCATCATCCACTCTGCACTGCCCTCTCAGGGGCAGGCAGCCTTTCCAGGCCTCCTTGTCCAGACCCTCCTCCCTGGGGAAGTGTGACTCTGCACAGAGTTGGGCTTTGCTGTCGTCAATTGCCAAGAGCTCATGATTAGCTGGACCTGCACCCAGGTCTGTTTTGCCCCACCAGACCGTCTTCTTGTCTGGGATCGCTCCTCCCTGCCTGAGGTCATCATGCCCTGGTTATTCACGGCCCATAGTAAAGCTCTTTTCAGCTTGCTTTACTTTATATCCACTCTTTCATGGCTGTTTTAAACACACAATTACTAGGGAAGAATATCTGGCTTTGAGGTACAATGTCAACATCAACACCTAGCCCCGCGGTAATGTGGCAGCCTCTACCTTGCAGAATTAGAGGTTCTGTTTTGATAACATGGGTTTGTCTAATCATTTGAAATTTCATACAAACACATACCTATACACACTTTTCCAGGAGACAACCACAACGGCCATTTTCAATGACATGAGAACTTGCATGTCAGTGACTATACAAACATCGACCCAAATCATCTGCCAAATGGTTTTTGTTCATACCAAATCTGAATATTTTTAATAATAGTAGCAATGGTAACAGTACCATTTATGTAGCATTCAGTATATGCTGGACCAGTTTCTAAGCAGTTTAAATGTATTGGCTCTTCTGAAAACACACTAAACCCAGCTGAGGGGATATCTAATGTAGGCAGACACTGTGTGCCCATTGAATGCAGAGAATTATTGATATTGGACTGTCTTGTAGACTCACGTCCCTTCGGTCATTTTTGGTAAATTCCTTCTCTCTTCCCAGGGCAGCTGGAGGCAGACTGAACAGAGATGAGGGCCCCCAGCAGGCAGCCTCTCGCCGTCTGCTCTTGCTTCTCGTCATCTCTCCCACCATCGCTGCCCACTGACACATGGTCTCCTTAGCACCCCCTGTCTTCATGAACACTTGCAGTTCAGTACCCCATTGAGTGCTAAACCTTGATCTGGCAAATTTGGAAGCGTCTCCTGCTTTGCTCTTGTGTTGTCTCCTTGCCCTGACCTTGAGGTCTTTAACCTGGATGGTGTAGAAAGTGTAAGCGTCACAGTTGTCAGTCACACAGGAGTGTGTAGGCAAGCTCCAATAGTTCCAATGTGCTCAGTCTAAGCTTTCTGCTCCTTCCATTTCCTGGGTCCCTTGTGGCTCTTCCTGGGTTGAAATTCGGGAAAGATTGGGAGGGAAAGGGTGCGTACACACATTCCTGCTGACTGACGTCATGTGCTGGTGTGGGCACGGTGTAGGGCACACTGCCTCTGCATCACTGAGGTGTGCGCTGTGGACACTCGCCTTGATAATGCTAAATGAGTCCCTCGGACAAGTTGCTTCTTATTCCTTCCTCAGCCTCTAGCCATGAAGTAATGCACTTCTAGCTTCTCTACTCTAGGGTCCCTTGGCTCCTCCAAGCAGCCTTTGGAACAGGACTGAACGTAGCTTCAAGCCAGCTCTCCTCTCTGCATGGCCTATCCCTGGTCCAGGGAGATCACGTATTTCTTTGTTCCATGAGACTCTAAGGAAGGACCTTCTCTTCTGTCTGCAGAGTGGCTGGCTCCTTCCAACAGCTTCCACTTATATTTGTCAGGAGGGCTTGAGACTGCAGGCTCCTTGCCCCAAGTTCTAAGAAACAAGGATTAAGTTTTGGTTTTGGTTAGAGGAGGGCATGTTTAAAGCCCATTTAACTGTTTTTCAGCAAGAGAAATATACTTCTCTTAACCATTCCTCAAATTTCCCTTCTATTCCTTCTAGAATATTCACTCGTTCTCAGCTTCTCCAA
The DNA here is from genome assembly GCF_000754665.1 of Bison bison bison. Lineage (NCBI taxonomy): Eukaryota > Metazoa > Chordata > Mammalia > Artiodactyla > Bovidae > Bison > Bison bison. The sequence goes on along the minus strand of NW_011494761.1, from coordinate 927,828 downwards.
GTTCTTTAATGGATTGGAGGTAGAAAGCGAAAAGTGAAAGTGTTAGTCACTCAGTCATGTCGGACTCTTTGTGACCCCTGGATGTAGCCCGCCAGACTCCTCTGTCCATGGGATTCTCCAGGCAAGGATACTGCAGTAGGCTGCCATTCCCTTCTCAAGGGGATCTTCCCAACCCAGGGATGAACCTGGGTCTCCTGCATTACAGGCAGATTCTTTACTGTTTGAACACAATCCCCAAATTAGTTCTCAGGTACCTATTTTGGAAGTCCTTGCTTTTGCTTCCTCCCAACTCACTTTGTAATGTAAATAAGCCTGATCCTTGGTTTAAGGCCCCAGTCTAAACTGCACTGCAGTAATTCCATTTGAACATTTTGTTTTACCTACAATGAAACACAATATTGGCAAAGGTTATGACTGATCACTTCACAGATACAGTCATGTCTTAAAAGATGCTCAACATAATTATGAAATCTTGGAAACAGAGCAACTAGATATTGCGTTTATCATATTGGTGGAATGTAAATGATTGATAATAAATAGTGTTCGTGGCATCATTCGTATCATTTCCGTAGGGAGATCATACTCTGTTGGTGGAGCATCCATCGGCATAGTCTCTTCTGGAAAGCACGCTGTCAGTCTCCATTAAGATAAGAAATGGGCGTGTTCTTGAGCCGTTATTTCTACACCATTTTTTGCTAGCCGAGAGAAATATTTGCCCATGTACTTACAAAGGCGGCCAAAGACGTGCATCGCAGCATTGCTTGTGAGAACAAGAATGAGACAGCATGTCAACGGCAGACAAGTTACGGTGGCAGTTTCCCAGTCCGCCTTGCGGTCAGTGGGACGACACTGGTGAGAGGAGTGTGGGTCACTTCCAGGCCGTGTGCTTTAACCAGTGCTTGTGTTCTCCACGCTCTTCCACTTACAGGATGAGTATAATCAGAAGACCCAAGAGATGGCTAGCAACCAGATGGAAAGGAGTTGGGTTCCCAAATGGAGGAAAGCTACCTCTCCATTTCCATCACTGCCATTGGACTGGTTGGTGAATAAAACATCAACTTCTACCATGTCAAGCCACTGACATCTTGGGATTTTTTTTGTTAAAGTAGCTAGTGTTACCCTAGTACAAATGATCTGTACCGGTTAAAAAGGAGGAACTAGATTAGTATATTTTGATGTAACCATATCTCAAAGATATATTAATGAAGAAAGCATATACTATCATGTATATTAAATACAATTTATATATGCGTGTGTGTGTACAAACACACAGAAAAACTTCTGGAGGGTAAACAGCAAACTAATCATAGTGACTACTTCTAAAGAGGGGAGTGGGGCTGGGTATTGAGGGAAGTGGAGACCTTTGGTCTGCATTACTGAAACTTTTATGAGGAGAGTATTTCTTGTATTACTTGTGTAATTAAAATTATGAAAGAAATTGGATTGGCTCCCTAGGCAATTGCTTGACTTGAACTGTTCATGTTTGTTTCTGTCCTCATTTATGTGAGGAAAATAGATGAAAGCTTTTCATCCTGCCCTGCTCACCAATATCCTGTAACGAGTAGAGATTATTGGGAATAATTCCCAAATTAAGGTTTTTGGCACAGTAATGAATATATCAAGAATTTTAAAAACCACAGAATACTCTAAAGTAACTGGAGAAGACAAATGCAAATAAATCAGTTATGATGGCAAAAATAAATGCAGGCGGATTTAGAAATATTTTGATGAGGCTATTAATGTAGCGCTATTGAATCATAAATATGCCTTTTAAAGAAGGCTGGATTTACTCAGCTGCTGTGACATCACCTTTCATTCAGCTGTGAAGACGAAGGGAAAGAATCCCCCTGCAATGCAGAAGACCCGGGTTTGATCCCTGGGTTGGGAAGATCCCATGGAGGAGGGCATGGCACCCCACTCCAGTACTCTTGCCTGGAGAATCCCATGGACGGAGGAGCCCGGCAGGCTGCAGTCCACGGGGTCGGAGAGGGTCAGACACAAGTGAGCGACTGAGCACAGCACTCGGCCACAGTGAGCGACTGAGCACAGCACTCGACCACACGCAGCAAGAACGGGAGCAGGTCTCCTCTCTGCCCTGCTTTCGGGACCCAGTGAGTCACTGGGTGTGTTTCGTAAGAGAGTAAGGAGCGTCCAGTCACGAATGCCCCAGAAAGCAGCAGTGGCAGGGTGCCTTTTCCCTCGTCCCCTCTGCTTTTGTGCACAGCTTCCTCGGGGCCTGCTCTGCAGGGTCACTGCGGCCTCTACACCTGCCGCCGCCATCGGCGCCTCTTTGGCGGCGCCCCTGGGTTACCCAGGACTGCCTGCTCTCACGCCCTTTGAGAAAAAGCTACTAGGGGCTTCGGGGCTTGGGCCAACTAGTCGGTCTCCTCACACACCTGCCTGGGGCCCCGTCTTCAGACACGCCCGGGGCACCACGTTCCACTGCCCCCAGGGAAGAAAGGGTGCGGAGTTTGGTCTCATCCCTCTCTTCCCCTCCTTTTCACTTGCTTCTCCTAAATGGGGTCAGGTTTGACCTGAACTCCCCCTTTCTTTCCCCATCCAGTTCCTGCCCTCGTTTTATTCCGTAATTCCTGCTACCGCATTTAGTAAGATTCAGACACGACAGAGACAGCGCTGTATCCATGTGCTTACAGGGAACGCTAGGGTGTGACCTGCCTGCCTTTGCTGCCTCGTTCCTTCTCTTCCGCAGGTGTTTTTCGGTGTTGCAAAATACCAACCAGGTGGGATTTTAAGCAGGGAGTCTTGGGCTGGAAACCAGGTGTTGTGCTTTATGGACAATGAGAATCATGTGGGAATGATGAGGGTGGTGAGGGTGGGCAGCTCCAACGTGACTTAGGAGCCAGAGGAACCCAGGGATGATGGGAGCCTGCTACCCACAGAAGCTCGCTGGGCCGAGCACCTTCTCCATCAAGAGTTGGAACCTGGCTGTAAGCGTATCTCCATTGGATTCTGATATATTACAGCTAGCATCAGGGTAAACGTATAAATCCTACCCTGCTGTGTGTGTGACTGCTTACGAGTGTGAAGAGGAATTGGGGAGTGAACAACCAGAGCGGTGGAGGGATCCAGATGAGAGGAGGAACGACTGTCCTTCTGGACGTCAGACTCTCCTGCTGGTCGAGGGGCCTTCGCTCCACGCTCTCGGTCTCCAGCAACGCGCTCACTCCTGCCATCCCCAGCCTGGGGCTTAGTAGAGCCTGGTGTGGCCAGCATGGAGGCTCTTCCACTTACTCTCTGCTGCACCTGCTCTTCTGCCAGGGCTCGTGCCCCTTGGCTCGTGCCCCTTGGCTCATGCCCTGCTGCTTGTCCACTGTGGCTCATGCCCCGCGGCTCATCTCGTCCCCCGCGGCTCGTGCCCCGTGGCCTGTGCGCCTTGGCTCGTTCTGTGGAGAGGCTGTCCTTCATCCGGTGCCTCCCCCTCCTTTTCCTCCTTAAGTAGAAACTCTGCTTCCCTCTCTCCCTCCGGGTACCAGGCTCCTTGCTTTCCAGAGCTCCTTCCGCGCCCTTGGCTGATTCCAATTCCTGCCATTTGAACGCTTCCAGTGGTGACCCTGTGGTCTCCCACTGCCTCTGCTGGTTTCCTTTTTCTAAGTAATTTCAATGTCTTGTGCAATTCTTTCTCTTCTGCCATCTTGGGATTCAAGTTAATGACCCTCACTCTCATCCTTCTTGACTCAATTGATTTTTTCCCCGTCTCCATTCACATTTCATCCATCCCAGGCTCAGCTCAAAAACTATCCCTTCTTCACAGCTTTCCTGATCCCTGCAACAACAACTATTTTTTTCCCTCTGGATAACCATATTCCTTTATTTGTACCATTTGATGTCTTTAAATTTTTTGACTTTGAATAATAAAGGTTCCCCTTGTTAAAAGTATGGTATTTAAGGCCAGGAACTGTGTTTTAGTCATGCTTCTATTTCTATCAACCCTATTCCAGTATCTCCTTTTGCACTTGGCATGCAGAGTATGTAATAAATGCTAATTTGAAGACTGAATGATGACACTTGCCTCCTTATCATTTCCCATTACGGTGCTGCTTATTTGCATACCATAAACTACAACCCCTCATCCTCAACAACTGCAGGAACTCCTCAGATCACTTCCACAGTTTATTTTCTAATAATAATATTCAACAACAATTTAAGGCATTTCTTATATATTGAGCCCTTTCCTAGATGTTGATGAAGCAGTATTCCAGCTGACCCCAAATGAAGCTACTGTCCATCTCTAGGGCTGGGGGAGGCCCCATCTGCTCCCCTGAGCCATGTAGCTTGACCAGGATTATAAAATCAGGAAAGAAGAAGAACATGTGTCCACTCTATTTCCCACTTAACTTCTGCCTCACCTCCATCCTGTGGCCTCCTTAGAGTAGGCTACATTGCAATTCTGAAGAAACCCTATTTTGTGGAAAATCCCTCCACAGTTGTCAGTATGAAGGGCCCACTTGAGCACCTCAGGCTTTCCTGAGTTTCCTGTTCCTGAAGCTCCATCTTCTTGCACTAAGCCTTGCACATGTGCACCCCTTAATCGTGGCGACCTTCTTTTAGTTCTCAAGCCTGGCGCGCTCTCTTGAGCATCTGTGATTTCTTCACTTCTTATTTTTTTTCTTTCTATATGGTTTTCTTTTCTTCATTTTCACCTGATTTCGTAATCAGCTTGGGCTGTCCTATCAAAATACCACAGATTGAGTGGCTTCAACCACAGACATCTATTTCTCACAGTTCTAAAATCTGGAAAGTCCAAGATCAAGGTGGAGACAGATTCCGTTCTTGGTGAGAACTTTCTTCCCAGCTTGCACAGAGCAGCCATCTCCCTGGATGCTCACATGACCTCTTCTATGTGTGCACTTAAAGAAAGCAAGAGAGTTCCAGGAAAAAATCTACTTTGATTTCTCTGACTATGCTAAAGCCTTTGACTGTGTGGATCACCACAAACTGGAAAATTCTTCAAGAGTTGGGAATACCAGACCACCTAACCTGCTTCCTGCAAAATCGGTATCCAGGTCAAGAAGCAACAGTTAGAACTGGACGTGTACCAACAGACTGGTTCCAAATAGTGAAAGGAGTACGGTAAGGCTGTATATTGTCACCCTGCTTAGTTAACTTACATGCAGAGTACATCATGAGAAACGTTGGACTGGATGAAGCACAAGCTGGAATCAAGATTGGAGGGAGAAATATGAATAACCTCAGATATGCAGACGATACGACATTAAAGGCAGAAACTGAAGAGGAACTAAAGAGCCTCTTGATGAAAGTGAAAGAGGAGAGTGAGAAATCTGGCTTAAAACTCAACACTCAAAAAACAAAGATCATAGCATCTGGTCCCATCACTTCATGGCAAACAGATGGAGAAGCGATGAAAACAGTGGCAGAATTTATTTTCTTGGGCTCCAAAATCACTGTGGACATTGACTGCAGCCATGAAATTAAAAAACACTAGCTCCTTGGAAGAAAAGCTATGATCAACTTAGACAATGTATTAAAAAGCAGAGACATTATTTTGCCGACAGAAGTCCTTATAGTCAAACCTATTGTTTTTCCACTAGTCATATATGGATGTGAGAGTTAGAGTATAAAGAAAGCTGAGCACAGAAGAATTGATGCTTTTGAACTGTGGTTGGAGAAGACTCTTGAGAGTCTCTTGGACTGCAAGGAGATCAGTCCTGAATGTTCACTGGAAGAACTGATGATGAAGCTGAAGCTCCAATACTTTGGCCACCTGATGCAAAGAACCGATTCATTAGAAAAGACCCTGATGCTGGGAAAGATTGAAGGCAGGAGGAGAAGGGGACAACAGAGGATGAGATGGTTGGATGGCATCATCAACTCCATGGACATGAGTTTGAGTAAACTCTGGGAGTTGGTGATAGACAGGGAGGCCTGGTGTGCTGCAGTCCATGGGGTAGCAAAGAGTTGGACACGACTGAGAGACTGAACTGAAAAAGAGAACAAAGTTTGGTCTCTGTATCCTGTTCTTATAAAGCAATGGCACCTCACTCCAGTACTCTTGCCTGGAAAATCCCATGGACGGAGGAGCCTGGTAGGCTGCAGTCCATGGGGTCGCTGAGGGTTGGACACGACTGAGCGACTGAGCGACTTCACTTTTAACTTTCCTGCTTTGGAGAAGGAAATGGCAACCCACTCCAGTGTTCTTGCCTGGAGAATCCCAGGGACGGGGGAGCCTGGTGGGCTGCCGTCTATGGGGTCGCACAGAGTTGGACACGACTGAAGCGACTTAGCGGCAGCAGCAGCAACCCCATTATACGTGCTCCACCCTCACGCCTTCATTAAACGTAATTACTGCCCCAAAGCCTCACCTCCTGATGCCGTCACCTTGGGGATTAGGGCTTCAGCATACACTGAAGAGACACAAAACATTCAATCTCTAGCAACTAGGAAACTCCTTTTCACCCATTACTCAGTTTAAGAATCATATATCCCGGGAACCCTCTCTGTTTTATTTAAATTTTCCTCCTGAAGATCCCCTGGAGAAGGGAACAGCAACCCACTCCAGTATTCTGGCCTGGAGAGCCCATGGACAGAGGAGCCTGTTGGGCTGCAGTCCAGGGGATCGCAGAGCAGGACATGCCGACTACCACGTCCGCCTTTTCCACTTTCTCTGCTCCTACAGCGCTCTTCAGTTGCCTCTGTTATAGCACGTTTCACTCCTTCTACAATGGTGAGTTTATATGTCTGCTTCCTTTTGTTTTATCCAATTTTTATGTTCACAGTCCAGCGCAGGGTCTGCCCTATGGTACGGACTTGGTACCATAAGCTCAGCTTCAAAGAATTTAACTCTCAATACTTTTCAGTCCCCTCTGCTAAGTTCAAAGTAAACCCTTGCTTTATTTACTTTTTTAAAAACTTTTTTATAAGTATTTACATTAGACCCATTTGTTATTTGATCGTACAATTTGGTGACATTTTCCATTCATTTATTTTTGGATGAACGTGCTATTTCTAACTGGATGATTATTAATAGTTGATGTTGCTATTGAAGCACTTATAAAAGGGAATTCTTTTAATTATTCATTCACTTCTCTATATCACTCTGTTGTATCCACATCCTATTCATCATGGCAGAGTCGACGCCTGGCACACACGAGGTGCTCAGGGCAGGTTTCCTGAATGAATGCAAACACGTATCATATTCTGCTTTCCCAACTCACCCCTCACCTCCTTGGAAAGGCACCGGAATCTACTCTTTCCCGCTCTCTTTGGAGCCTACTCTCGGGCCCTTTAAGAATCCCTGTTATGAGCTCCCGCCTTCTTTCTTCACTCGGAAAAGGAGACAGCAGGAGCAGAAGATGCTGTCCGCTCCTGCTCCTGAGCCTTCATCAGGGGCCGCGCCTCGACGGGGCGGGTGGGCGGAGCGGAGGCGCCCTGGGGGCGGCGCGGAGGGCGGGGCGGGCGTGGGAGAGAGGCCCTGCAGGCATCGCTTGGCGCTTCACTCCTGGGTAGGAGGCCACGTGAGCAAACGCAGGGGCCGGATGCGATCACAAGATCGGGGTCGTGGTGTCTGTTGCTTTCTGATTCCATGCCTGATGGTGCGCAAGCTGTCAGTCCTAAGAGCTTTGGTTTCTGTGTCTGGTGTGGGATGATCACACCTGTCCTCACTGCCTACAATCATTTCTAAAATCGAATGAGGGCTGTAAAATCTACTGCAAATTGTTAGCACGTTTGTCCCGTGTGTGAGGACTTGTTATTGTTGCTATTATTTTATTGCTGTACATCTTACCTCCTTTCCAGATTTACAGTGGCAATTAAACTGTCCACTTTGCCATATCCTGTTACTGAATTATGCTCGTTACAGATTCCTCAAGAAAAGCAACAGCCAGTCCTCAAATAAGAGGACTGGCAGCAGCATTGGTCACACGCACACACTTCACCCTAACTTTACCTGGTAATTGGGGTAACCGTCTATGTTAGTTCACTAGCTTTATTCAGAAGAGCAAACTCCTCATACCTTTAGGACAACTTGGAAGAAAGTGCCCACCAAAGTCCTGTTCCTGCCCTCCCATGGAGATTGGACCCAGGGAGCTCTCCTAAGGTCTGCATTTCAAAGGCCTGACTCCCAGGTTCTTGACAAAGATGTTTCTGGGTTATTAAGGTGACAGAAAGTCTATCTACTTTTCAGAAGGTTTTATATCCACTGAAAAGGGAGGAGAAACCACTTAAAATTACATTGTCAAAGTGAATAAGAAAGAGAAGACGTAATCTCATCCTTTATTTTCAACAGGGAGGGTTAAACCTTGTATTTAAAATTTTTATGTGCCCTATACACAGACAACTAAGAATTCCAAAGGTGGAAACATGTTCACCTCAGAAAGACTGCCCCACAGCTTCTTCTGTCTCATTGGTTTGTGAGTGCTCACTCAGACTGGGAGACAATATTTATCTCATACCCTGCACATATGTATCCATAGTACAGTTGGCCCTTGAACAACACAGATTTGAACTGTGTGGGTCCATGTAGATTTTTTTCAATCAGTATATACAAAAATATGCATGTAGAACATCATGTGGGTGATTTGTCTTAAAGTGGATAGTCTATTTTTACATTGGCATTAAGTGAGTAATATTTAATGGAAAATTGAAAATATGTTCATTTTCTTACTGTTTTCTAACTTTACTTTCAGAGAAATACGTTACTGTACAGTATGCCTTTCTCATCATGGGAGAATCTGCCTATCAGCTTGTCACAGGTAAGTGGTTTATTTTGAAAAGCAACACTGTTTTTAATAATGTATTATGGACATGACTGTAACATTGTATGACATACAATTTTATAACCATTTGTTCATTAGTGTGTAAGCTTGGCGAATGTGAAGCAATCATATTGATTATGCCAGGCAACTATAAAGCAATTATGTTGCTGCTTCTTTGTTATCAACACACGAATCATTTAACCTGCGAATGCATATGAGTTTCTGGTTCACATTATCTTTTCAGTTTTGATGTCTAGTGTGAGTAACATTGAGAGTATTTTGTATCATATAAGACAATATTGACGTAGGAACTGATAGATAATCATCTTGTGAGCTGACAATATAAACTTACGTTATCAAAGAACACACTACAGTCCTGTCAATATCTTTTTCTCTTATGGTTTTCTGAACATTTTTTTATCTAGTTTAGTCTAAGAATACATATAACTTAAAATGTATGTGTTAATTGACTGTGTTATCAGTAAGGCTGTTAGTAGTTAAGTTTGGGGGAATCAAAAGTTACGGCAGGTTTTCAGCGGCACTTGGGGTCGGGGTTCCTAACTGTCCTTGTTGTTCAAACGTCAATCGCATTTCTTTTGCCTTCTGATTTCACGGCATGTTTCCTGCACCTGAATACTAGCATTCCTTGCGTTCGGGGGCTGGGGGAGCCGCAGTGAGACTTCATTTGATCGAAATGGGCCAAGTCTGAAAACTCACTGTGAAAGCAGAAAGGGCTAGAAAGGGTGGGTGCTCCTGGACCTGCACCTTGTCTGGACTTTGGCCTCAAGGACGGGCCAAACAGCTGAGGGTGGTCAGAATCACACTGTAACTTGATAATGTTTCAGCATTTTAGTCTCAGCAGTTTGGAAGTCCCCGGACATGTAGGTGCTCTGTACACCTACATTTTGATGAAGAGTTGTAGAGACAGAAGCACCCTGGCTGTATGTAGAGAGAGATGAGCGTCATATCAGGGTCAGTGGCTGCCTCTGAAGATTCCCCAGATAATTAATCACACTGATATCAATGTCTCAGCATTTCCCTCTCATCTCTGCAAGCCCTCTTAGGAATATCTGAAAAGCACTTTTAACACGGACTTAAGTTTAATGAATGTAAAGTAATAATAATTAATATGGCAAAGCTTCCTTCCGATATTCTGCCAAATTCTAGAACTTCTGCTACATCAGTTCAATTCAGTCACTCAGTCGTGTCTGACTCTTTGTGACCCCATGGACTGCAGCACATTAGGCCTCCCTGTCCATCACCAACTCCCGGAGTTTACCCAGACTCATGTCCATTGAGTTGGTGATGCCATCCAACCATCTCATCCTCTGTCGTCCCCTTCTCCTCCTGCCTTCAATCTTTCCCAGAATCAGGATCTTTTCAAATGAGTCAGCTCTTCTCATCAGGTGGCCAAAGGACTGGAGTTTCAGCTTTAGCATCAGTCCTTCCAATGAATATTCAGGACTGATCTCCTTTAGGATGGACTGGTTGGATCTCCTTGCAATCCATGGGACTCTCAAGAGTCTTCTCCAACACCGCAATTCAAAAGCATGAATTCTTCTGTGCTCAGCTTTCTTTATAGTCCAACTCTCACATCCATACACGACTACTGGAAAAACAGTAGCTTTGACTAGATAGACCTTTGTTGGCAAAGTAATGTCTCTGCTTTTTAATATGCTGTCTAGGTTGGTCATAACTTTTCTTCCAAGGAGTAAGCATCTTTTAATTTCATGGCTGCAGTCACCATCTGCAGTGATTTTGGAGCCCCCGCAAAAAAGGGTCTTTTACTGTTTCCACTGTTTCCCCATTTATTTGCCATGAAGTGATGGGACCAGACGCCACATACCTGTGATGTATAATGGCTGAAAAAGTGAGGCCTCTTTTTAATCTACCCCCACCAAACAAAGACTTGCCTTCCTGATCTTTGGGTTTGTTTTTCCAAATCTCTGGTGCTGGTAGGTAGGCATGCACCACGGCACCACTGGGGTCATCAGGAGCCGGAGCTTGCTTCTCATCGCTTGTGGCCACCAGCATCTTTTTCGCTTCCCCAGATGCTATTCCTTTGCTGCTCAGGGTCCACTCTGACAGGACTCGTCTGAGTTTCTCTCGCCGGCTCTCCATCACACATCTCTGTCACAGCCACGCACACATTGTATGCGTTTTACTTGTACCTGTGTTTAGAGTAAGAGTCACCTAGAGGTAATGATACTGTAAGTCAGCACTTTCCTCCTTCCTCAAGAAATCCTAAAACATCCAACCACGTTTTCCTAGTTTCAGCCCAAGATGTTGGTAATTAATCTCATCATTAATGAAGAAGAAGGCAGTGATTTTCCACTTTTGGGAGACACAGTCTCTTTTGGGCTATTGGGAAGGCAGAATCCCAGAAGGACAAGGGGAGCCCCGTTTAATACAGGGAGAGTGCAGTGTGTTCCATCCACCCTGACGGTGTGCAGAGACAGACAGCGGCCAGGTTTTAAGCATGCAGACAGTTGGTTGTTTGGCATCATGCCACATAAACACACAGGCGATAGCCTATTAAAGCACTGGGCCGCCCCGTCCCGAGGCTCCACGCGTCGCGTGGCCTGTGCTCTCCGCAGCGAGGGGGGCTCTCTGCTGCCGCCTCGTGGTGAGTGAAGGCATGGCGGCAGTTGGGACTAAGCAGGCACGTTTGGGTAAACCGGGTAATTTAATCTTGGGAAATTAATTCGTGGGGGCCTCAGTTTCTTCTTTTATAAATGGTAAGTTGAATTGATTATAAGAGTCTGTAAATATAGAGCTGTCTAATTGGCAAGAAACATGCTCTGCACTCTGTGAATAACTTTGCATGAAGCCTTGCATTTTTGGCTTTTAGAAGCCAAAAGCTTCTGCAAAGCTTCCATTTTGACTTCCAATGTACTTCCTGACTCACAGGTTTAGGTGATTTATAAGGAATTCCATGTCATCCCTATGAATTAATACACCCTTATAGTCTTCCTGTCCCAGGGCTTAGGGGCACCTTCTTTTTTTTTCAGACACAATAAGGCCATGAGGATAATTGAAAGCTTTTGCCCCCAACCAACAAAACAGGCTTTAATCAAAAAGTTGGATGCGGAGCTTCCTCCCGGAAGGTGAATAATCCGGTCTGAACTGGGGTGTACATAGGGACGATCAGAGTGGAAATTACCTCTGCTGCTACCTGGAAGAGCAAATTGTTTCATTGACTTAGTTTCAACATAGTTCTTGTTCTGCCTGGGAGGGGTTTTTCTTATTTGCATTTTTAAAAAAGATTGGATTTGATGATCTGTGAGGAAGGAGGCAAAGACCTTTGACGAGCACAGCTTCTGTCTTGCTGGAGGCAGAGCTAATTTTTGACATTGTACTTTTTAATTACAGTGGAGACTTACACGGCCTCCCAAGCCAAAGCCAGCTCTGGCCTTTCGGAAAGCAGGCAAGGGTGTAGGCGAGAACACACGGGCGTCTCCGCCTTCCCAGAGACGGAGCCTGCGATGCTGCAGCAGGAGGAGCTGCTCGAGCGCTGTCTGTTCCCGTCCAGGGTTTAGCTTTTCGGGAGGCCAGAAGAGACAGCGAGTCCCTGTCGTGAGAATTTTTGAGGACGCACAGGGCCTGGACAACGTTCTTTTTACAACTTAATCGCTCCAAGCAGCAAAATGCTTTGCCTGGTGGTTATGTAAGATGTAAGGCATCTCAAAGTCGAAAGGAACTGCATTATTCAGCTGCTTTCATTTACTCTGAAGACGCCCGACTATATAGGTTATGCATGAATTTCTCCCATTTGCAGGAATAAAGCACAGTAACCAAAAGTCATCAATGTTTTATAAACTGTGACTAATCTCTTACATGGTCTCAGGCTCTCTCTTCAGAATTGTTTCTATTGGCTGATATTTAGTTGCTACTTTACGGTACTATTATTTTTTAAAAAACCACTTGAGACCGTGGCACACTGTGGGACTCAGGACTGATGGGGTTGTTGGGAGAGCTGCTCTCCCAAGCCTCTCAACTGCCTTGAAATGTCTGGCTTGAAAATGCTCTCCTAAGCCTCTCAACTGCCTTGAAATATCTGGCTTGAAAATGGCAACAGAGAAATCCGAAGCTCTGCCTTCCAGAAGCGGCAGCGTGGTGCGTTTCCAGGGTCCTCCTGGCGCCTACTGAGCTGTTGCCACCCAAAATAGTGGTGGGCTCATCAGCGTTCAGCAAACCACGATCGCGGATGTGGCCAGGGCAAACCTAGCCAGTGTGTGTTTGTTTAATCATGCATCATTTAGTACAAAGATGACTCTGGGATGTTCTGGCAAATTAATTTGTATTGCACTTCCGAGAAGGGAGCGAGCAGCTGGGCTCCAGCCTGTGGAGCTGCTGGGCTCTGTCTGCTGATAAACTCACTGCTGTCGCCGCCTCCTGTGAAAGCGTGAACCGAACCACAGGGCACGGGGACTTCGGGTCACTCCCCTCCGGGGTTTGGGTGGGAGCTGTCAGTCCGTTCGTGGTTCCAAGCGTTCCTGCTGTGCTTTGTCAGCAACTTCAGGGTAGCAACCAAGCCACCATTTCCAAAAGATTCATTCGTTCCCAACAGTTTGACAACCAGCCACAATGCCACCATCTTTGAAATTTGATTACACCTGTCCTTCTAGATATTTGTACCATTCATTTGTGACTTGCTCCCTCATCCCTGTGTGATATGTGGTATAACCATCATGCAAGGTTTTTACGTGGCCTAGGTATTTCGTAGGTATTGATTTAAAAAAATGAGAAATTTGCTCTTCTCAGGAAACATCGTCTGGGAAGGAAGGATAGGGAGCCGTGTGGTAATATGCACAGAAGTGCATTAGAAACCCTTCCTAATGGTCCTCATTCTAGCGGCCTCTGCACCAATGGCTGCTGTTTCCCCCCAGACTGGTCATCATTAATCTCATCTTCCAGCTGAATCGTACCCCAGTGGCCGGCACACACCAGCCGCTAGTTTTTAATTCTTCTAAACCATTTCCCCCTCTTTGTTACGCTGCCATTCAATACTTTAAAGAAAACTGGACATATGTATTTTTGATGCAAAATCTTTTTTTTTTTTAATTTTTGCCAGTTCTGCCTTTTAACCACTGCTGGAATTCTGTAGAAGCTATCCTATTCCTCTGCTTGGAGGGCAGAGGAGAGGGAGAAGCCACAAAACTTTCTTTAGCAGGAGAAAAGAAAGGCTGGGGGATACACATATTTCAATAAGTTTTTAATGGCAATAGTCTTGTCTGTAGGTAGACATGATCTCATTCTGCAAACCCGTAAGACAATCATCCTGTTTTCTGCCTCTCAGAAGAGCTCCAGGGTGTCAGGGGTGGTGGAGGCCTGGAGTTAGTTTCAAGTATTTTGTAATGGAAATGTGTCTCCCCAGACCTTGCAGAGTTGAGGTTAACAAAGACATTTAGAAAAAACAAAGTCTTTTCATATCATTTAATGCTAAAATATCATTTTTAAATATTTTGAGTGGTAAATACATCTATGACTCTCTTCATGTATAAGAGTTTAGCATTTTAATTTATACGTCAAGCTCATATGTTTGGTTATTTGGTTGCTGAATGGTTTCAAGGATTCTATGGTCATTGGAAAGGCGGACAGGCCACTGTTTCATGGTAAGAGTCCTCCCAGTAACTTTCATGATGATGATGATAGCTGATCTGTATGGAGAAGCTGATGTGTGCTAGGTGTCTTTGGGAACTTTGTGTGTGTTAGTATCCATATGACCTCATTAGCAGAAACTCCCGATTTGCATCCTGCGCATGAGGAGACAGAGGCACAGAGATGCTGATTGATAAGACGGGCTCGGGGCCAAGTTGCCTGGATGTGTCGAGCACAGCCGGTGCCTGGCCGAGTCGCCTTTAATGATTGGCCTGAGCGCTTAGCCCGGGGCTGCCTTCAGCGGGCCATCGGCCAGCTCGCCACCTCTGCTCAACATTTATCTCTATTAGAAACCCAGATTGGAGAGTTGCCACCGGCTTCTGATGTCAGATAGTGTGGCATGCAGAGACACATTAATAGATGAGGATAGGAGACAGAACCGCAGCTTTTGGCCTGTCTGCGGCAGACAGACGACGGACTGGAGGGCACCCAGCTTCTGAACAAATGAAAGGCGTTTCTGTAGAACCGTGGCTAGCAGTTTTCAAATCCAAGCATGTGCTCTTTCGTGCCCAGTACTGTGCTAGGCAGACAGAATAGAAAACATAAAAGAAGCAGAAAAGGACTATTATCTGTTGCAGCGCTACCTGCAGTTTTGTTGGGGAGCTTCAACAGCACGCTGGCAGTCACAGGCCGTGGGCACATGTGAGCACAGCTCAAGGTGCGCTGTTCAGATAACAAGTATTAGGGGGGCTTCGTACTGCACAAAGGAGAGTGGGCCTCACACAAGGGAAACCGCGGCTGCTTCAACAGCTTGCTCACCCACAAGCCCTGGGAAATAGAAAGTGCCATCCTGCATTTACCATCTCCACAGCCCTGAAATACTGCATGGCTCTCAGCCCGGAGTTAGAAATCGGCCGGTGACACTGTTCTGCGTTGACTGTTGATTCACAGGTGAGAGGTGAGGACTGAATCAGTGCTGAAAGGTGCAGGGTGACCTCTGCAAGTGTCACATGCTGGGAGGTTCAGGTCTTCGCTCTTCACCGGCCCTGAAACGTCCAGGGACAAAGCGTGGGCCTGAGGGCTCATTCAGTGCGGAAACAGACGTGACTGTTCTGTGTCAGGCTCTCTGCTAGCTTTCTAAAGACATTTCAGATTCTCGGAAGGCAAAGCACAGAACTTGGTGTAGGGAAATCTGAGTTTACAATACCAGCTCTCTCCTTAGTTTATACTGAGGCGGAATAAAAGTCAACTTACTTTCCTTGGCTCCAACTTCTCATTTGTGAATGAGGAACTGGCTACACCTGTGGTTCATAAGCTGCTCCCGGGAGGTCTGCAGTTTCTTCCTCAGGGTAGCGGGGTGTATTCTGGAAGAGTGGCTCTCAACAAGGGGCAGTTTCCTCCCCTCATTCCCAGAGGACATTTTGGTTTTGTCTGAGGAATGTGTTTGCTACTGGCATCTGTCTGCTGGGTAGAGACCTAGGTGCTGCTGAACGTTCTACTGTATAGGAGGCAGCACCCATGACCGAGAATCACGTGCCTACAAGGCCGACAGCACCCAGGCTGAGAGCCTTGCCATGTGGGAGCCTGAACCTCTAACCCAGTAACACCAAAGAACCGTTTTTACTGGTGCCCAATAATACCATTTTTACTGGATGTAGCAGATATAAGTTTGACAGGCGATAAGGAAATGTGCAAACTTTGATTTTCTTATTTCCTATAATTGAGCTTAGATTGTATCTTCTTTCGCCCACACTGGTTCTCAGTTGATTCAGAGTTTTCACTAAGGTATTTCAAGGTTCTGCTCTTTTCTGTCCTTCTCTTCCGCTCCGAATCCACCTCTGGGCTTGAAAAGCATCCTGGAATTGGAAGTGGATGTCTAGTTCATTACCCTCGCTGATCCTACACTCTTGTCTGCCCCCACTTTTTAGATTCCACATACGAGTGATATCAGATAGTATTTGTCTTTCTCTATCTGACTTATTTCACTGAGCGTAACATTCTCTAGATCCGTCCACGTTGCTGCAGATGGCAGTGTGTAAGGTTTAGTTTGTTTAGAGACGTTCACAGCTCAGTTGAGAGGGGGGCACAGAGAGTTCCTTACACTGCCTGCCTCCTGCACGCATAGCCGCTGCTCTTACAAACGTCCTCCACCAGAGTCAGGTGTTTCTTAAACCTGGTGAGCCCTCACTGACACAGCTTCGTCACCCAAAGTCTGTAGTTTACCTTAGGGTTTGCTCTTGGTGCATATGTGGGTTTGGGCAAGCGCATCGTGACGTGGATCTACAATCATGGTGCCATGCAGACTGTTTCCACACCAGGCCCCGTGTCCCACCTGCTCATTCCTCCCTCCCCGTGACCTGCAGCCGCTCATCTTCACACTGTCGCTGGAGGTCTCCTTTTCCAGAATGTCACACAGTGTGTGACCTTCTCAGATCGGCTGCTTTCACTAAGTAACATGCATTTACAAGCCTTCGCCATGTCTTTTCATGGCCTGATAGCTCAGTTCTTTTTAGTACTGAATGGTGAAGAACCCTCCTGCCATTGCAGGAGGCGTAAGAGATGCGGGTTTGGTCCTGGGTCAGGAAGATCCCCTGGAGGAGGGCACGGCAACCCACTGCAGTATTCTGGCCTGGAGAATCCCATGGACAGAGGAGCCTGGTGGGCTACAGTTCATAGGGTCGCAAAGAGGTGGGTGCATCTGTATCTATCTAGTCATCTCCTGGAGGATATCTTGGAGGATATCTTGGAGGATATCTTGATTGCTTCCAAACTGGCAGCTGTAAGGTTGCTGTGTGCATCCGTGTGCTGGTTTCCGCGTGAACTCTAGTCATTACTGTTTAACTGCTGCCCTCCCTGACCTGCCATAACCCCGAGGCCTTGCAGCGTCCGCAGAGGTGTGCTCCAGTCGTAACTGAACTCACACTTCGGTTCACTTTCTCAGCCACTTGTGTTCCCTTTTGAGGTTCACTGGAAATTTTGCACTTGCTTCCTAACCCCTCTGGGCTGTGGAGCCTCAGGCTGGGACTCTGACACGCTCTCTACCTACACCTGCCCTGCCGGCAGTTCTGTTCACAGTTGTGGCCCCACTGTGGAGGGGGAGGCCTTTCTGTAAGGCTTTTTGCCTCTCCTAAGGGGGGTCTGAGAAGGGGGTACAATTCTCTCTGGCCCTGAGGCCACGCCCCTAAACCTCCCTAGACTTTTTTTGGGCAAAGACTTCCACCAGCAACTCACTCTACTGTTGTCCCCTGGACTAGCCACGCCTCCTCCCAGCTGGTTGAAATTTATCTCCTTTTGAGAGCAGAAAATGATATCTACGTAATCTGGCATTGTTTTTCTAACCTTACTGTATATAGTATAAAATTAATGCTCTTATTTTTATCAAAACTGCCATTTCAGTAAATGCTTTTTTTCTTTCGAAGTCTTTTCTCTTAAAATAGAAAAATTGTCATTTAAGCTAATGACTCTGCTAAGAATTTCAAAACCCTAAGTATAAGAATTGACTTCTTTGTAACCCAGTGGTGTCTGGCTTCCTCTAATGATGTGGAATGCCACGGATTCAGTAGGTAGTGGGTTTCAGGATTAATAGTTATAATTTCAGTGTGCTTTAAAAATGTGATCTGCTGCTTAAAAGTAAGAGAAGGAAAGAAAGGAGGAAGGAAGGATGGGAAGCAGAGAGGGAAGAGTAGAGAAGGGAAAAAGCCCTGGGCTGGCATTCTCGGTTCTTCTTCCACTGTAAGGCAATCTGAATGTGAGAAGGCCTGGGCACTGTCCACACCTGGTGTGCTCCTGTGTAATATCGCCCTACAGGGGCCGGGGGAAGAACGACCTCTGCAGTTCACACAAGGAAGCAAGGATATCCACAAGCAGTTGTCTCCTTTTAGATTCATATCAACAGGAAAACAGGGTTGGATAACTGGAAATATTTTACATGGACATTTGGCTAAAGTCTATTCACTTATTATGCCAGCACTCAATATGTGAGCAAATTTGGAAAACTCAGCAGTGGCCACAGGACTGGAAAAGGTCAGTTTTCATTCCAATCCCAAAGAAAGGCAATGCCAAAGAACGCTCAAACTACCACACAATTGCACTCATCTCACATGCTAGTAAAGTAATGCTCAAAATTCTCCAAGCCAGGCTTCAGCAATATGTGGACTAAGAACTTACAGATGTTCAAGATGGCTTTAGAAAAGGTCTCTGATCTCTGTCAGATCAAATTGTCAATATCCATTGGATTATTGAAAAAGCAAGAGAATTCCAGAAAAACATCTATTTCTGCTCTATTGACTATGCCAAAGACTTTGACTGTGTGGATCACCACAAACTGTGGAAAATTCTGAAAGAGATGGGAATACCAGACCACCTGACCTACCTCCTGAGAAATCTGTATGCAGGTCAAGAAGCAACAGTTAGAACTGGACATAGAACAACAGACTTGTTCCAAATCAGGAAAGGAGTCCGTCAAGGCTGCATATTGTCACCCTGCTTGTTTAACTTTCATGCAGAGTACAGCATGAGAAATGCTGGGCCAGGTGCAGCACAAGCTGGAATCAAGATTGCTGAGAGAGATTTCAATAACCTCACATACACAGATGACACCACTCTTATGGCAGAAAGCAAAGAAGAACTAAAGAGCCTCTTGATGAAAGTGAAAGAGGAGAGTGAAAAAGCTGGCTTACAACTCAGCATTCAGAAAACTAAGATCATGGCATCAGGTCCCATCACTTCATAGCAAATAGATGGGGAAACAATGGAAACAGTGAGACTGTATTTTTCTCAGGCTCCAAAATTGCTGTAGATGGTGACTGCAGCCATAAAATTAAAAGATGCTTGCTCCTTGGAAGAAAAGCTAAGACCAACCTAGACAACATATTAAAAAGCAGAAACATTACTTTGCCAACAAAGGTCCGTCTAGTCAAGGCTGCAGTTTTCCCAGTAGTCATGTATGGATGTGAGAGTAGAGCCATAAAGAAAGCTGAGTGCCGAAGAATTGATACTTTTGAACTGTGGTGTTGGAGAAGACTCTTGAGAGTCCCTTGACTGCAAGGAGATCCATCCAGTCCATCCTAAAGGAAATCAGTCCTGAATATTCATTGGAAGGACTGATGTTGAAGCTGAACCTCCAATACTTTGGCCACCTGATGCAAAGAACTGACTCATTTGAAAAGGCCCTGACGCTGGGAAAGATTGAGGGCAGAAGGAGAAGGGGACTGCAGAGGATAGATGGTTGAATGGCATCACTACTCGATGGACATGAGTTTGAACAAACTCCAGGAGTTGGTGATGGACAGGGAGGCCTGGCGTGCTGCAGTCCATGGGATCACAGAGTCGGACACGACTGAGTGACTGAACTGAGAGCAGTAGAGTGTTTGTCTCTGAACACCTAGAAATACTCAAAAGAGATAGAAAAAATGTTTCCTAAATGGGAAACATAATCTATACTCCCAGTTTAGGGGTTGGGAAATCGTTTGCTTGTTCTCTTTCTCTCTCACTCTCTTTCTCTTTCCCTGAACCTCTCTTTTCACTATCTACCTAATCTTTAGTATAGACAATAATTTCTGCTCTTTTATTTAGGAGACTGAAATTTAAATCCCTAATGGCAGGGCAAAGATTTATTTGAAAAGCATTGCATGTCATTCATTCATTCAAAGAATGTTTATTGAATGTATAGTGTGTGGATAAACCCGTTGACCTAGTCTCGTATCTAGAAGGAGGAGGGCATGGCAACCCACTCCAGTGTTCTTGCCTGGAGAATCCCATGGACAGAGGAGCCTGGCGGGCTACGGTCCACGGGGTCACAAAGAGTCGGACACGACTGCGTGACTCAACACAGCACTTGGAAGACTAGATCCTAGTCCTGCTTGGATTATTAATTTGTGATATGATTGCAAAAGAGTCATTTCATCTTTACATGGCTCAGTTACTTCATCTTTAACACTGAGGGCTGTTTCTACGCTTCTATTTTAATGGTTAGAAATATATATCTTCTTCTCCCTGGGCATATACAAGATTTTTAGAATCTAATGTGCATGTAAATGTAAGGCGTATTTTTAATGCTTGAAACTGTCTGTGATTAAATACTCAAACAGTTCTATTTCACCGTTGTTATCTTTTTTAGCAAGCATTCTCTGACAAACTGCACAGCAAATAGAAATTACTGATCTAATGAGTGTAAGCCACTGGCAACCCAAGAGCTAAAATCCATTTTGATTACAAATAAACCTCTGTATTTCAGATACATTTATTTATACCATGTAAATTTTTATTCAAAGCAGTCTGACAAATGAATCACTTCGGCTGAAAACAAAGTAAAGCCAATCTATTCTTCCTTTTCTTTCCATTTAATTCTGTGAGTTTGGGCAAAATTTAATCAATGCAGGGTCATGTTGAAAGCTAACACATTTATCTGATGGGTCAGCTTTCTGATTAAAGAAGGAGCATTGAACTTTTCGTCAGGACAACATTCTCGGAAATGTAGCTTTTCTGTCATGTTGCATCTGCTATTGCAGTCATTTATTATGAAATCCATTCGTTTAAAGGAAGGTGCAGGTAATTAGATTTCAACTCAAAGCTTTGCTGTCTTGTGGGAACTAACATTTTAAATTAAGGGACTTTTGGAAGGACACATTTATATGGGGGTGACCACAGAGTCCCAAAGGAAAAAAAACCTGCCGTCACTAAACCTCCTGGCATGCTTCCAATCCCTGGAAGTCCTCTGTCCGTGTTAATGCCCACATTTCTACCTCTTCTTGCCAGCTGGACTATCCTGCTGTTGATGTTGAATGAGTCTCTGGGTTCACATGGTCACACTGACCTTTGAATTAGAGTAACTTTTAACTCTGCTATCAGCTGACTGAGTAACTTTTCCTAAAGTTCTAGTTTAAGGTAAGACTTCCCTTGCATTCTAGTCTCCAGACTGGATATGCACCCGTAGCTAAAAGTGTGCTTGTCACCCGTGGGTGAGAGCCAGAAAGGGTAAAGGAATGCAGGACCAAGCTTGCTGGAGCTCCCACTCCTGTCTTTCCCTCCGTCTGATAGACTGTTGTAATTCTGGTCCCACTGCTGCTCTACACCGGTAGTTACGGAATGCTGGGTAAAGCGTTCACTTACCCTCTCTTCCATCACCAAGGGGTTTGATGAGGACCGTGGTGGACTGAAGCTGTTTCTGTGGCTGCTAGTCAATGAGTATCAAAAGACTGGTTTAGTACTTTCTGCAAACATGGATGAGCCAGGGCATGTGTCCTTTAAAAATTCACAAGGCTTTAAGATGAATAGATATATAAAAATAACTCTGTTGTGTCCCCACTGTTACCTGAAATTTCATTTATAGAAGAGAGTCTTTGTGTTATTGTATATGGTCTATGTATATGGTCTTTCTGTTACTGCAGATTCAATAGGTCCGTATCCTCTAGCTGCTGTGTAGGTGAGGACTGTGATTCTCTGTAGACAGATGCTCTGCTTTCCATATTCTGTCCGTAAGGAGATCTCTTAATGTTCCAGCATAGAAAGTGAACACAGTCAAGAATTGTCTTTTGAACTAATGAGATCAGATCTGCAGAAGAATCTGACTGCAATTGTTTCTTCTTTCTAAATGTTCATTTATTCAAAAAAAGCACAGCAGAGAGTTTTCGGGTCATTTGACGCTTATCACGATCTGTTGAATAAAAAGAGGCAGCTAGAGCTGCATATTTCAGTTGTGTGAAAGGAAATTAATAAGAGATGGAGATAATCACAGCTTCCATGGAAGGCATCTTGCAGTACAGGTAAGACTGTCTCCCGCTGGAGTTTACGCAGCCAGAGATACTTAGCCGCTGACTGTCCCGTGCTTCTGTGCAGACGCCTGGCACAGTGTTGCAAACGCACCATCCACCCCCACGGGTCACGGGACTCGAACACCTTGTATTCGTGTAGCACCCGGCCCCAGGGACCTCACAGGGCCGACACGCAACACTGCTCCCGACCGCTGTGCAGATCCCGCCGTCGCTGCGTACTTTGCGTGGGGAAACACAACGGCGCTTGGAAATTCACCCCTGCATTTGAACTCCAAGTGTAAGGCTGCCTGATGAATTAGGGGCAAAGAGGCCTGGGCTGGCCAGAAAAGGGCTCTGTCTCCAGGGCACCATTAGGTGTAAAACTCGGTTCAGTAATAGAGTAGTCATCAGTTCAGTCGCTCAGTCGTGTCCGACTCTTTGCTGATAATATTTTTTAAAATGACTAGGCATTATTGATCCTTATTAAGAAATAAAGTAAGAGACCAGTTACCAAGAGAAAGATGGTCTGAACCATTGACCCCCTCTGACCACCGTGCATCTCCTGTGTGTTGGTGACTCATCACGACACAGTATGAGAACGATGTGTCTTTAAATCTTTGTCATACCACATCTCTGCTTGTGTGAGAAAGCCGTAACAGAGTTGGAGAAATCTGTGGTCCAGGGAGCATGAGACACGTCCAGGCTATTTGGGAACTGGCAGACCTCCCAGTGGAGAGATTTAACACATTTATTGAGGGCAGGGGACTATACCTCTATATCAAAGGGATGTATATTTGGTCTTTCTCAGTGTATTTTCTGGATGTGAATATTGATGTTTTCTCTGATTGTACTATGAAGTATGGGGTCCTCTGAACTCAGAAAAAAACGTGCCCATGATTTCCACATAGCAGTAATGTCTCCATTTAGATAGCTATTTATAACAGACTAATGGCATTGAAAACAGGAGCTCCTATCTGCCCTTCCTCTTGACTTTCTGGTACATGAGCTAAGGCAGTGATTCCTTCTCTTCTGTCATCAGCCGGGCCTGTTATTTATAGGTAGAATGATAATCTTCTTACTTTCATATGTGAGAGACTCCAACAAAATCTTCACGATCAAACCCAGTTGGGATACTGATTACCGTATTAATAACTTGCCAATGTATTGTCATCACCATCAGAGGGAAGGGAAGACATGAGCATCTTTGGGTCATCGAGATAAACGTAGGGACGTTCCAGCTCCCTTCCTTCCACACTCAGAGCGAGTGAGGATACGATGGGTCCAAGCCTGTGGACGGAGAGATGCTGGCTGCTGCGACTCCTGCCTGAGCTCCAGGGTTTTAGTGGAAGCCCCTGCAGTGTTCCGCTTGCTTCACTCCCTGTAGGGAGAGGAGTGCACGGGGCCAAGGGGATGTGTCCACTTAAACCCACTCTCCTCTAATAATAGAGCTACTGACAGCCTGATGCCGATTGGCCCCAAAGCCACTGCCAACGATTTCGTGTGCACTTTTACCGGATTTCTCTAAGTCTGAAGACAAGGCACAGCTGCTTCAGGGGTGTGTGGATGGGGCTTAGATCTCGGGTTCCGTGCCCTGGGTCTGCTTCTTCGTCCCTCACCGTGTGATGAGTGGGAGAATGAGGGGGTACCCTGTGAGCTGGGGGGCTCTCTCTAGCACTGAGCTGCTAGCACTGACCTGCACCCTGCAAAGACCAGGTGTGGGTCTGTGTAGACACGTGCCAGACGGTATCATCACCACCGCTGTTTGTACCAGTGCCTCCCTGTAGTGAATGCCAAGCTTCTGGCTCTGGGAATAAAGTTTTTCTTTTTCTTGACTTCTACAAAGCACTGCCCTTCTGCTTTTTTGTTCAAACCCAAAGGCCAGCCTCAGAAAACATCGTACTTTTTCAATCTTCTCAAACCTGTGTAGGGGCAAAGAATGCCAAAGGCAGCCCACGTATGCCCAGTTGTGAAAGTGACCTTGGAAATGATGGTCTGTGTGAGTGGACAAGGCATTAGATGCCAGTGGGCATGGTTCTAATGCTCCAGGTGAAATTACGTTCAGGGCATGTGTGTGTGTACCTGATTGCTTCTCCCTGCCCCCCGCCCAGTCTACTTTATCCCTTCTTTCTCAGAAAAAGCTTTAAGAACCCCTGTTTCCTATCAATGATTTATTTTCTTTCTCTATGGTAAGTGTGGGCCTGGCAAGGCCCCAAATGAGCAAGACTTTGAGTTAGACAGAGTAGCTGTCGTGGAATTAGAGGGTCGAGTGTAATTTCAGAGAAGCTGGCTGAGTCTCTTCTCATCCCAGCCTGATGCCTCTCCTTGTCTAAAGCTTAGGAGACAGGGGAACAGCCAAGGAACAAGGAACAGGAGGCACGGAGAACTTGAGAAGGCGGGGGGGCGTCAGCAAGGAGGCGAACAGCATGGAAGGGCGATGTCAACCATCTTGGCCTTTTATATAATTTTAATTGAGGAGTGTCTCGGCAAAATGAATAGCTGCTTGCGAACTGTACCACAGGCATTTGGAATCATTTCTCAGGCTGGATCTTCAAAGCGAGATTAGATCAGTCAGAGGATATTAATATTTTAAGGCACTTGATGCCTAATGTCAAACTGTAATCTGCACTACTTCCAGAAGTGAGGAGAGTTCCTACTTTATTGAATCTTTTCCAGTGTTAGCAATTATTTTTTCTTATTATTTAAAAAGTTCTCTGCCTACCAGCCAAAATACTGCCTTACTGTTTTATTTTTACTGTTATTAGTGATTCAAACAGTCCATTGCCTTGTGTTCTCCTTTTAAGCTTGTTCAAGGCTTGTGCTCGTATATGTGTTAGATTTTTAGCATTTTGGTTAGGTAAGCCCTCCTTTAAGATACCAGTGGCACAGCTAACGTGTGTGCATACCATGTCACACACGGCAAGATGTACAAAATGCCAAGGCACCAAAGGCCACAGCTAGTGTGTGTGTGTAAGAAGCAGCCAGGGCAGGGTTTTAAACTCTGTGAGATTGCTTTGTATGTCACCCACGCGTTCTCTTTTCCTTTTTATTTTTAAACATTTTGTTTGAGATCTTGCAGTGGTTAAGTGAGTTAGCATGGGAATAAAGCTGATTTTGCCCCATTGAAACACTATTTTTAAACTCTGGTCACTTAAAATTCAACCAGAAGATGCTGTCGGTCATGAGTTGAATCTTAACTGTAGCTAATTCTAACATGTTTTCAAATCAGCCAAATCTATTTTTAAAAAATATAAATGCTGATTTGAGACTCATATGAGACTCACAGTGATTTTCCTAACAGAAGGAAAGTATCAAAGAGTTTCTGCTCCTTTGAGAAATCACAGAGAGATGCGAAGAGAGGAGGAAGTGTGTGTGAAGATTTTCACTTAGTTCCCAGAGACGCCTAGAAACGAAGTGGCCATGCCAGTCAGAGTCCCCGCTGCTACGGAACACTGAAGCCTTCTTTTCCTTATTTTCTGGACTGAGTTATTTCTAAGCAAGTTCTCACTTTAAAAGAATAGCATATATATCATGAGTGAAGGATGGGAGGTCGTCATAAATGTACTTGCCTTTCCAGCTAAATCGAGCTTAGTGTTTTCTGGATGGTTCAAGAGGTGGCTTTTTTCATTCATTTATTCATCTGTTCAGTTGGTATTTATTGAGCTGCATGCTTAAGGCATTAAGCTGGGTATGGGGGATATAAAGACGAACTGCTGTGGACTCTGCCTCCCAAGCAGTGTGGTTGAGTGGGAATGACGTGACGCCTTCTTCAACGGACACGATCCGAGGGGCAAGCGAGAAATATGCACGAGTTTGCTGGAGGGCCCCAGGTGTCTGG
>NW_011494761.1:888207-901809 GCF_000754665.1 Bison bison bison | reverse complement strand
CTTTCCCCCCCCCGGGGCCAGCCGCAGCGGCTGCCCTGCCCACAGCAGGCCTTCCCTGGTGGGCAGCCAGGCTCTGCCCCTGCAGGGGACCCCTCCACGTCTAAAGTGGCACAAACTGTTTGCAGGTGGCCCAGCATACTTTTTCTGCTTTCCATTGGGATACCATTTCTAACCTGTTGAGTAGGAGCTGACAGCACTCCATTAGAGGTCTTGTATGTCCTCTTAACTAAATTTGGCACGTGGTGACTGCAGCCATGAAATTAAAGATGCTTGCTCCTTGGAAGAAAAGCTATGACCAACCTAGATAGCATATTAAAAAGCAGAGACATTACTTTGCCAACAAAGGTCCGTCTAGTCAAGCCTGTTTTTTCTAGTAGTCATGTATGGATGTGAGAGTTGGACTATAAAGAAAGCTGAGCACCGAAGAAGTGATGCTTTTGAACTGTGGTGTTGGAGAAGACTCCTGAGAGTCCCTTGGACTGCAAGGAGATGCAACCAGTCCATCCTAAAGGAGATCACTTCTGAGTGTGCATTGGAAGGACTGCTGTTGAAGCTGAAACTCCAATACTTTGGCCACCTGGTGTGAAGAACTGACTCAACTGAAAAGACCCTGATGCTGGGAGGGACTGGGGGTGGGAGGAGAAGGGGAGGACAGAGGATGAGATGGCTGGACGGCATCACCGACTCAATGGACATGAATTTGAGTAAACTCTGGGAGTTGGTGATGGACAGGGAGGCCTGGTGTGCTGCGGTCCATGGGGTCGCAAAGAGTCGGACATGACAGCGACTGAACTGAACTGAATCAGAGGTCCTGTCTGTCCTCTTAACTAAATTCGGCACAAGCTAAACCTCTGTTGTTGTTTGGCTGCTGGGTCGTGTCTGACTCTTGTACTCCGTGGACTTAACCCGCCAGGCTCCTCTGTCCGGGGATTTCCCAGGAAGGACCCTGGAGCGGTGGCCACTTCTTCTCCACTGGGCCCTCTCTAGAATTTGGGTGACGGGGTTCATCTCACTAGATTGTCACTAGAGTCTGTCTCTGGCCGTGATCCCCTTTCATTTCCGAGCCTAGTTCTCTAACCTCCCCGAGGTTATTCTTCAGAATCCTCCCCTTTGGTCGGTTGGGTGAGTTGGGCTTTGGGGCTGTGTGGGCGTCTGTGGTTTCCCGTTTCAGACTGTGTCCGACCCTCTCCCCTCTGCCCTGTCTGTGAGCTGGCCTGAGTCAATGATAGCGGCAGGCTTCCCTGCCTCCTGCCTGTGTTTCAGCAGAGAGGAGTCGCCGCTGGCGACCCGAGGCAGGAGGAGAGTGAGGTCCCGTGTCTTGGTCCGTTCTCAGGGGAAGTCAGCCTTGGCTGCTGCATCTCTGCTTGTCGGGGCTGGGCAGCTGCCAGGCTGATCACACACGACCCTGTGAATACTGCAGCGAGGGGACTGATAGAGACGGGCAAGACCCTGAGAAGTTGAAAGGGATCAGGCAGGAACGAGGCTGGGGAATTTCTACTTCTGTGCTTCCCCGAACTTCTCTAACAGTGAGCTGTCCACAGAGAGACGAAGAAAGCGGCCTCATTTACAATCACACCCAAAAGAATAAAATACTCATGAATAAAACTGAACAAGGAGGTAAAAGATCTATAGAACATGCACGGACATGGAAGACACTATACTTAGCGAAGCACACTGGTCACTGAAGGACAGACGTTGTGTGGTCCCCGTGTGTGAGTCACCTAAAACGGTCAAACTCACGGAGACGCTGCAGAACTGTGAGGGCCAAGGACCGAAAGACAGTGAAACTTCAGCTTTGCAAACCCAGTGGTTGCTAGAGCTCTGCTGTGTAACACGGCATCTGCACTTGTCAGTGCTTACCAGGCACTTGCGATTTTAGAAGAGTAATTTATAAGTGCTCTTACTGTGAACATAAAGAAAAGTTTGCTATGAAAAATAAATATATTTCATTATCTGAGGAAAAAACACCTGTAGAGGACATTATTGGGATAAGTGGCAATCTCAAATACAGATAGTGAATTATATAACAATATTGTATCCAAATTAGATTTCCCGACTTTATTTATTATATGGCGCTTATGTAAGAGAACGTCCTTGGTCCTTGAAAATCGCATATTGAAGTACTTTGAGGTAACATGCATGACTTGTGCAGTTTCTGCTCAAAGGGCAAATGATTCAGAAGAAAAATGCACAAGGATGTGTTCACAGACAAAAACAAAATCATAAATAACATAAAAGGTTAACACTTGTTGATTATGGTTGAAAGTTACATTAGAATTCTTTACGCCATTCATGTAGACTTCATCCATTTTTTTAAAAGTTAAATAGAAATCTAAAAGTTACATAAAAAAGAAGTATACTTCCAGAAAAGGGACAAATGACCTTGTCATTGGCATTGGTAGCCCGGGAAGTAAACTTGGAGAGCAAGCAAGGAGTGGATTCTTGAGGTGTTTGAGCAACTCTGATGAAATATAATCAGAGAAGACTGAATTCATGGAAGTGAGTATACTCATTTGGAATTCAGAATCTAATGTTTTGGTTAAAACACTAGGTGCAGACATGTCTAGTTTAATGAACTGGCTGATCTGAAGCTGTCCCCAAGGCTGGCTTACACTGAGAAATGTTAAAATGCTAGCTCTCCTCTTTCCACCATTCGGAAGACGTGGGAGTCTGAAGCTGAAGGAAATGGGGCTGTTGGAATGGATTTCTTGTGTAACCTGCTCAGCCTCTCCCACTCACACACTCTGCAATGACGTGGCAGGCACCCTCTTCACTGAGGCATTAAGAAATCATTGGTAAGGAGCACACACCATCCTTGAAGGCCTGTGAGTTGCTAAGTCTCTGTAGCCCATATATAATAACATAGGGAAACTTCAGTGAAATTCTTTTTGTGTCAACAGGAGTAATATCACATGGAGTTGTAGAGAACAGGTGGTGATGCAATTTCTACAATTAAAATCATGTTTAAAATGGTTGTTGGAAGATGTCTGACCTGCAGGAATTGCTGGCAGTGGCTCCTTAGAAATGCAATAGGTGGCAGCCTAATAAAATCCTTCTTGAAATACATAGGCAAACACAAATTTTAGTTTGGCTGGGTTGAAAACAATATTGGATTACTATAAGTGGGATCTATCCGTTTCCTTACAGGGCACAGCCCCAGGTTCCTTTGAGTTAAGGGGAGGGAAGGTCTCTCTGAGGAGTGACTGCAACAAACCCACACGCATTCTCCTGCTCTTCCAGAAGTCATTTACCAGGTGACCGTGCATGGGAGAGAATGAAACTCAGCTTTTCTGGGGTTTATTGAGTACCGGCTCTGAACTTAAAATGATCCCCAGAAAGTTAAAATAATACTGTTGTTTACTAGTCTTTGTGAGACCTTATAGAGCTCAGATCATACGGAGTCCTCGAGAGTGTCTGTCTCACGGTGTGTCCAGTAAGAACACAAACCCATGTCGTTCAGTCGTTCAGTCGCGTCCGACTCTTTGCCACTCCATGGACTGCCACACGCCAGGCTTCCTCCTCCTCCACCATCTCTTGGAATTTACTCAGCACATGTCCATTGAGTTGGTGATGCCATCCAACCATCTCATCCTCTGTCATCCCCTTCTCCTCCCGCCTTCAATCTTTCCCAGTATCAGGGTCTTTTTTCCCCCAGTTGTAAAATTTGTTAAGTCACTTCAGTCATGTCTGACTCTTTGTGACTCCATGGGCTGTAGCCTGCCAAGATCCTCTGTCCATGGAGTTCTCCTGGCAAGAATACTGGAGTGGGTTTCCATTTCCTCCTCCAGGGGTCTTCCTGACCCGGGGATTGAACCCATGTTTCTTCTGATTCCTGCCTTGACAGGTGGGTTCTTTACCACTAGCGCCAGCTGGGAAGCCCCTAGAGTGCGCCTATATGGAAGTCTCATTTCCAATGGTGCACTCAGTAATTGGAAATAGAACTTCTGTATGGGCTTCCTGACTCGTGGATGCAGGAGAGAAAGGCACCGGCCCGGTTCGTAGGTTTTCTGTGTGGTGTGTTGGTACCAGCAAGAACAGACTGCCTGCTGCACTGCTGTCTACTCAGGATGAAAACGCTGGTTAACAGGAGTCCTCCATGTGAGCAGAGCTCCTCGTAGACCATCTGGTCGTATATGTGGTGTGGAAAATCAGACCCACAGTGACTCAGAGGCAGTAGCTAAAGGGCTGGCCGACTGGTGGGGACTTGGAAGTAACACAGTTGAAAAGCCGGTTGTAAGTGTGACTGAAAGTGAGGCGTGTGCGTGGGTCCCTGAGGGTGGGGACAGCGTGTGAGACACTCATTGTTCCACATCTAGCCGTCAGAGGACACTCAACGTGGAAATGAGGATGTCCGTTCTGTGGATGCAATTTCCCCCAACCCACTTGCTTCACTTGCTTCCAGTGAGTCCAACTGCAAAGCATCCGGAGTAGCTGGGACAGAAGCTCTACGTGGTTCGTGGTTTCACACTCGTGGGCTTTCACTCCGGTGGCCACTGCCACTCCTAACTGTGCAAACTTCCAAAAACGCAGACCAGCTCCCGACAGGGCTCCCATTTCAACGGGGGACCAGTGAGCAAGCTGGCGCTGTGCTGGCTGTGCCGACAGTCTCCAGAGAGGGAGGCGGAGCTCAGTCCCCACAGGGCTGCGGTCCCCACTCCAGAAATGCTACCCTCTGCGCGTGTGTCTGTGGAGCATCCTCTTCAGTCCCGGGGTACCCGGCGTGGCGCCCCCTCCGGCCAGGGCGCGTGTCACAGCCGCGGAAGTGTGGAAGCGCGGGCACCATCCGCGGCCTTGGCGTGTGTTTCGTCGCTGGGAAGTGCGGCTCAGCAGCCTGCTGGGGCAGACTTCTGACAGCTGGGTTCTGTTTCCTGCTTAGAAGACACCTTGGGAGACCGAGGTATTGCGTGGCAGGATGTGGGATGTCCTGAACAAACGTTTCTCTGAGCTAGTCTCTCATGTATGTTCATTTCTCTGCTAGCCAGAGTCCGTGCCTTCTGCTACAAGAATGTGAGTGACCTCTCTCACTATTCCCCTTCACAGCCCACTTGGGAAGCAATTGCTTCTCATATCTACAGTTTTGGCTTTGGTGGTTTGGGAGGACTTAGGGATAAAAGGAGGAATTACTGTATCAGAGAGCAGTCATTATTCTGCTCGGTACTCTGGTCATTTTGGGCTCCTTGTGGCAGAGAAGGGGGTCACTGTTTTGTACGGGGTGATTACCCCAGTTACCAGGAAGGAATATAATTTATGCTGCTCAGTGGGAGCAGAGTAGCAGGAGACCAGAGGATTTAATAGAGGATTTCTTACTTGTGTACTGAATAGGCTGTTCTCAGTGGTTCTGCTCTATGGAAAACTACGGAAATGCGATTACGATTAGTCCACTGCAGTCTTACGTTTGGCGGAAAGTCTGGACCACACTGCTGGGTGAAGTATTTGTGTGGCTGAGGTCCTGGTGGAGGTGTGAGGAGCACGGGCCAGGGTGGTAGACGATTAGGATGACTAGCTGCAGTGGTTATGTTTCGTTCTATAATTTTTATTCAAAAGTTTTCTCTTCTTTCTCATGGTGGACACAAATGGTGATGTGAGAGCTGGTTAAATTGACTGTTCTAATGTGTTAACTAGTGAGCCATTGTGTGACCTCTATACTGGGGACACGTTCCTCTTTTAAGAAAACTTTTTAAAAATTTAAACGTCACTAAGGAATAATTGACAAGTACTTATATGTATATTTGAATTCTCAATGTGGTGATCCAATATGCATATACATTGATTGATTACTGAAATCCAGGTAATTAACACATCTATCACTTCACATAATTAATTCCTTTATTATGTGTGGTGAGAATGTTTAATACCTACTCTTAGCAATTTTCAAGTATATAAATATTATTAAGTATAGTCACCATTTGCATATCAGGACCCCAGAACTTATTCTTCCTATAATGGGAAATTCATACCCTTTGACCTCATTTTTGTTTTTGTTTTTTTAAGAGTCCACATAGATGCACTGCCATATGGTATTTCTCTCTCTCTGTGTAGCTTATTTTACTTAGCGTGGTGCTCTCCGGCTTTATCCATGTTGAGGTAGACTTTTTTTTTATAGTCTTAATATTCCTTTATTATGGAATTTCCTTATCCATTCATCCGTAAAAGGACATTTATGTTATTTTCATATCTTGGATGTTGTGACTAATGCTTCAATGAACATGGGTGTGCAGATATCCCTTTGAGATAACTGATTTCAATTCCTTCAGCTGTAAAACCAGAAGCGAAATTGCTGGATCCTACGGGAGCTCTATTCTTAACCTTTGCAGGACCGTCCTGCTTTTCCGTAGTTGACACTTTATATCTGGATAAAGGATAAGGTAGCTGCTGCTGTTGTTCAGTTGCCCAGTCGTGTCCAGCTCTTTGTGACCCCAAGGACTGTACCATGCCAGGCCTCCCTGTCCCTCACCATCTCCGGAGTTTGCCCAAGTTCAAATCTATTGTGTTGGTGATGCTGTCCAGCCATTTCATCCTGTGATGCCCTCTTCTCCTTCTGCTCTCAACCTTTCCCAGCCTCAGGGACATTTCCAATGAGTCGTCTATTTGCATTAGATGACCAAAATACTGGAGCTTCAGCATCCGTCCTTCCAGTGAGTATTCAGGGCGGATCTCCCTTAGGATGGACGGGTTGGCTCTGCTTGCTGTCCAAGGGACTCTCAGGAGTCTTCTCCTGCACCACAGTTCAAAGGCGTCAATTCTTTGGTGCTCTGCCTTCTTTATGGTCCAGCTTTCACAGCCGTAGTTGACCACTGGGAAGACTGTAGCCTTGACTACGTAGACCTTTGTTGGCCGAGTAATGTCTCTGCTTTTCAACATACTGGCTAGGTTTGTCATTGCTTTCTTGCCAGGAAGCAATCGCCTTCTGATTTCATGGCTGCAGTTACCGTCTGCAGTGCATTTGGAGCCCAAGAAGAGGAAGTCTGTCACTATTTCCCCCTTTTCCCCTTCTATTTGCCATGCAGTAATGGGGCTGGGTGCCATGATCTTAGATTTTTATATTTAGTCTTAAGCCAGCTCTTTCACTCTCCTCCTTCATCCTCATAGAGAGGCTCTTTAGTTCCTCTTTGCTTTCTGCCATTAGAGTGTTATCACCTGCGTATCTGAGGTCGTTGATGGGTTTCCTGCCTATCTTTATGCCAGCTTGTAACTCATCCAGCCCGACGTTTCTCATGATGTGCTTAGCATATAGATTAAACAGACAGGGTGACAGCAGACAGCCCTGTTGTACTCCTTTCTCTATTTTGAACCAATCAGTTTGTCCATACAGGGTTCTAGCTGCTGCTTCTTGACCCGCATACAGGTTTCTTGGGAGACAGCTAGGATGGTCTGGTACTCCCATCTCTTGAAGAGCTTTCTACAGTTTGTCGTGGCCCACACAGTCAAAGGCTTTAACACAGCTGATGATGTTTTTCTGAAGTTCCCTTGCTTTCTCTATAATCCAGCAAATGTTGGCAGTTTGATCTCTAGTTCCTCTTCCTTTTCTAAACCCAGCTTAGACATCTGAAGTTCTTGGTTCGCATAATGCTGAAGACTAACATGCAAGATTTTAGGCATGACCCTCCTAGCATGGCAGGTGAGTGCAACTGTCCAATGGTTAGCACAGACTTTGGTACTGCCCTTCTTAGGAATTGGGATGAGGATTGACTTTTTCTAGTCCTGTGGCCAATGCTGAGTGTTCAGATTTGCTGACATATGAATGCAAAACCTTGATGGCCTCCTCCTTTAGGGGTTTGAATAGTTCTGCTGGAATTTCATCACATCCACTAGCTTTATTAACAGCAGTGCTTCTTGAGGCCCCCTTGACTTGGCACTCCAGAATGTCTGGCTCTGGGTGACTGACCACACCATCATAGTGATTTGGTTCATTAAGATCTTTTTTATCCAGTTCTTCCCATGTATTTTTTCCATCTTTTCTTGATCTCCTCAGCATCTCCTAGATCTCCACCATTTTTAAAGCCACCCCACTTTTCCAGAGCTGACACACTGTATGTCTGGATAAAGGAAGAGGTGGTCCTGGAGTTTAAGGCCTGGGCGGCCGTGCTGCATACCTTCCGATTGCATTCCAGATCTTCCTCATCATTCTCCATGCCCGCCTCTGCCTCAGATGCGATGCATTCCAGTCAGGTTCAGCCAGTGGGAGTCCCTGCAGGGTTGGCTCAGGCTGTTGTGTCCCTTGACTGGGAGAGGCCTCCTTTAATAACCTCTGTTCTTGTGGGCTGGTAAGCCCTCTTTCTCCTCGTTACTGCACTATCCGTTGTGGTTCTTCCACACTGACCAGCAGCTTCGTGAACAGCCTTTGGCCCTTCCTTGGCACATCCCACTGTGAATGTGCTGCTTGTTTCCTGAGTCCCTGGCCAGTACCATTGCTTAGCACCACAACACGGAAACAGACGGAATAAACCACAGCCTCAGCGTGCACTGAACCCATTCATCTGTAGATTGACATTACGGTGATAACTAACCATTTGAACCATTAAAGGATTAAATTTCATAAGGTAGAATTTTCAGATGTGAACTTTGAAGTGTATATATATATATTTTGGCCATGCCACACAGCACGCGGAGTCTTGGCTCCTGTCCTGGTTTAGTTCCTCTGCAGTGACTACAAGGAGGCTTAACCACGGCACTGCCAGGGAAGTCCCAAGACGTGAAACGTTTTTTCAGAACACAATATTAATATATTATTTTAGTACTCGCTTCCCTTGTGGCTCAGCAGGTAAGGAATCCTCCTGCAATTCGGGAGACCTGGGTTTGATCCCTGGGTGGGAAGGTCCCCTGGAGAAGGGAACGGCTACCCACTCCAGTAGTCTGGCCTGGAGAATTCCATGGACAGTCCATGGGGTCTCAAAGAGTTGGACATGACTGAGCGACTTTCATTTCATTTTCATTTTTCAACCCTTTAGGAATATTTTATGACAGTGTAAGTGCTGAAAAAAGCCAGAAATATTAAAAGACATGGCCAAAATGTTGAAGAAGTACTGGCAATGTGATTGGAATCTTGCACTTTTCTCAGAATATCCTCTATTCTTTGGCTTGTAATATATCAGAAGCTTGCTGTACTCATTTTTCCTCATTAGCAAATCTTTTCCATAAATCGTTTAGCTCAATATATCTTAAG
Organism: Bison bison bison; assembly: GCF_000754665.1. Classification (NCBI taxonomy): domain Eukaryota; kingdom Metazoa; phylum Chordata; class Mammalia; order Artiodactyla; family Bovidae; genus Bison; species Bison bison. Next base: position 892,646 of record NW_011494761.1, on the reverse strand, counting down.
TATAGAGTATAATATATTTATTCAGTCAATAGAGATGATTTCATAGAAGCGTTGACAAATTTGGTGCATTTTAGATTGCAAGTTTGTATTTATTTGTTTGTCTTTCAAATTATATACTGAACTTTTGATGTCTGGATTTTTTAGTGACTAGAAACAGCCTTTTTGAGACATAATTTATACACTATAATGGTCACATGTTTAGGGTGCACAATTCAGTGGGTTTTAGTTTATATATAGAGGTGTGCGCTGTCAACCTTAATTTTAGAGCACTTTGATTCTGCTCCAGGGAAACCTTACACCACTTTGCTTAATAGTCACTATTTTCACTCCCTGAAAGGGAAGTCGCTCAGTCATGTCACGCTCTTTGCGACCCATGGACTGCAGCCCACCAGGCTCCTCCGTCCATGGGATTCTCCAGGCAAGAGTACTGGAGTGGGGTGCCATTGCCTTCTCCAGGAGATCTTCCTCACCCAGGGATTGAACCTGGATATCTCACGTTATAGGTAGATGCTTTACCGTCTGAGCCACCAGGGGAGTCCCTGTTGCTCCCCCTAATTCTATGCAACCACTAAACACTAAACCACTATCCTTTTTTTTATAGGTCTGTTGCGGTCTGGATTTTGGTCTTTCTTTCTATATCTTGGTGTCTAGTACAGTGCGTGTCACTTAGTATCCATGCAGTGTAATGGGCTTGTCTAATAAAGTGGTCATCGCCAGCTGGGGAGGTTAGAGAAGCCGTGTTTGAATAGTCTGCTTTCTCTGAATATCTTTGATTGGTATACTATAAATTTGTTTCTCTGGACATGCCAAATATGAAGCTGGGAAACTGTGCTTTTATAAAGTGTATTTTTTTTAATCTTCAGAATTGAGATCACACAGCTGCAGTCAGCCTTGTTTTATAACCAGGAGCATACTCTTTTACTTAAATTTCTCTCTGCTCCCCAGAAGCCTTTTGTGACTTCACCATCATCTCTGTAATTATAGAATCAGGAAGCATGTCTTTGGAATTCAGAACTTGCTCTTCAGCTGGTCTGCTGGGACATCCTCAGGTATTCATGTATGATGAGATTTACTGATGGAATCCCCTCTGTCTCGACAGCAGGTCAGGGTTATGCAGCCAGGGTTCATGTGAAGGACCCTAGGGAATAAGGGCAGACAAACCCAAGGGCGCACCTTGAAGATGCCTGTTCTGGACGCTGACCCAAGCCAAGGTCACCTGCGGCCTGTCCCTGTGGCCTGGTGGTGACGCCCGAGTCCGAGGCGCCTCGGAACTGTCATCGTTAGAATAGCAGTGTGATCGCTGACACAGCTCAGACCACTTCATATTGACCTTGTAGTCAGAGCTCCCTTCTGTTTTTAAATGAAGGGGAATCAGACTAACCCTCTAGACCTGTGAACTGGGCTACCAGACGCAGACCCTCTTAGTGGCATCGTGTGCGGAGTCCACGCGGGTGTGTGTGTGTGAACACTTGGAGGGAAGGGAATACCATCACACTAAAATCAGGACAGTCTAAGGCTGGAGGAGCACACAGCTTTTGCAGTTTCTTCCCCAGCAGTCTTGGCACCGCCTCTCACAGTAAAAAGGCTCGCTGTGTCTCCTCAAGGCAGCTACCTAATGTATTGTTGCTACAGAGTCCTGAATAAGTGAAGTTCTCATTCTTCTCAGTTTTCACTTTCAGCTGTTACATTGCATCTTAAATGAAAGGGACAGTGACAGTTGCTAAGAAGTGGCACAGTCCTTTGTCTTGCTTATTTTCTTTGCCTTGTGCCAGTTTGGTGGTAGAGATTCTGTAGAGACAGGGAAAGACACACATTTTTAGTCCTATTCCATTTTAAATACTGTTAGATGGGTAGGCATTAATACCCAGAGAAAACTTAATGACTCTGGGTATTTTCAAAAGGGAAAAAAAAAGGAATATGAAAAATCAACGAGGGAGAAGTTGTTTCTGCTTTTAATATTTCATCACAAAAGTTGTCAACTTGCGGTTATATTGGTTAGGCTTTTGGAAGCCCTTCTCATGGAATTTTGAGGGTATGAAAGGAATGCTGCCTCTCTTGCATAGAATTGATAGTGAAGTGAAGGCGCTCAGTCGTGTCCGACTCTGCGACCCCATGGACTGTAGCCTACCAGCTCCTCCGTCCATGGAATTTTCCAGGCAAGAGTACTGGAGTGGGGTGCCATTTCATTTCAAATAATCAGCCCAATGGCCGCCTTATTTCCACCACTGCTGTTTGCTTTTGTGTCATGGTAGTTTCTGGCAGCCAAAACTATTGGGAGACTTAGAAATAGGAGCACTTCTGTGTTGGAAAGGAGAAAGATGCAGGGTGGTGAAGGGAAGCTTCCATGATGGATCGCTGGGAAATTTTACTTTCTCTTCTACTTTCCGGAGGCTTCTTCATTTTGTACTTTCTCCTCAAGTTCACAGCTCTGCACAGTAGAAATTTGTGAACAAGAGCCTGTCCATGTCTTCTCTAGGGGTTCGGGGTGCCCTTGGAGGACCAACTGAAAGAGCTGATAGATTCTAGGGCTGGGTGTGGTCAACAAACAATTCAGTTCAGTTCAGATCGGTTGCTCAGTCATGTCTGACTCTTTGCAGTATGCCAGGCCTCCCTGTCCATCACCAACTTCTGGAGTTTACTCAAACTCATGTCCATTGAGTCGGTGATGCCATCCAACCATCTCATCCTCTGTCATCCCCTTCTCCTTCCTCCTTCAATCTTTCCCAGCATCAAGGTCTTTTCAAATGAGTCAGCTCTTCGCATCAGGTGGCCAAAGTATTGGAGTTTCAGCTTTACGATCAGTCCTTCCAACGAACACTCAGGACTGATTTCCTTTAGGATAGACTGTTTGGATCTCCTTGCAGTCCAAGGGCCTCTCAAGAGTCTTCTCTAACACCACACTTCAAAAGCATCAATTCTTCTGCACTCAGCTTTCTTCACAGTCCAACTCTCATATCCATACATGACCACTGGGAAAACCATAGCCTTGACTAGATGGACCTTTGTTGGCAAAGTAATATCTCTGCTTTTCAATATGCTATCTAGGTTGGTCATAACCTTCCTTCCAAGGAGTAAGCGTCTTTTAACTTCATGGTTGCAGTCACCATCCACAGTGATTTTGCAGCCCCCAAAAATAAAGTCTGACACTGTTTCCACTGTTTCCCCATCTATTTGCCATGAAGTTCTGGGACCAGATGCCATGATCTTCATTTTCTGAATGTTGAGCTTTAAGCCAACTTTTTCACTCTCCACTTTCACCTTCATCAAGAGGCTTTTGAGTTCCTTTTCATTTTCTGCCATAAGGATGGTGTCATCTGCATATCTGAGGTTATTGATATTTCTCCCCGAAATCTTGATACCTAATAACAAACAATTAGGTATGTGTAACAACTGACGCGGTTAGAATTTCCTCTCAGGAAATGTCCCTGCACCAAAGAGGGGACGCTGAGTCGGTGAGTGGCTTCCTCACACACCTGCAGAAGCTGTCAGGCAGCCCTGGCACTTGGGGAGGGTTTGTCCTCTGTGGTTTGCAGTAAACGGCGGTGATGTCAGCGGCCAGCAAGCTAGAGTGTTACCTGTGAAGGAGGCGAGAGTCACACGTTGCTGAGCTCAGCGAGGAAAACCTGCAATCTCGTGAGACCCACATGTCCCAGACACGCTTTCCTTCTTGGCTGTGAATCAGCCACTGTGTGAAACCGTCAACTCTTCCGGGTCCCCAGAGGAAGGCGGCCGTGCTGGTAGAGCCGAACAGAATGCCTGTCTCCAAGGGAGTGGACATTTGGAAGGGAGAGTTTGGTTACGCTTTCATAAAATACAACATCAAGGCTCCTCTACTGTTCTCTGCCTGTTCTTTGTGCTTCATTTTGCACGCCTTCTTTCTTCGATTCAACATTTGCTGAGAACCTGTTATCAAGACCCCGTGCCAGTCACAGGTATACAGAGACGAATGTGGTACACACGGACGCGGCTCACCACTTGCCCTCCCTGAACTCTCAAGGACACACTGGTTTCGTCTGCATCGAGGGCGCTTATCTCTGCTGTGTGACTGGATGATTCCTAAAGCAGCCTTCACAATCTTGTGTGTGTGCGTGTAATATGCAGAGAAAACCCACAGCTTTCATCGCATTTTCAAATAGGTCCAGGGAATAAGCCTTGTATAATTAAAAGTCACTCCTGTTAATTTGAGTAAATATGGGGATGTATTTGATTAAACTGGCAAATTTTAGACATCAGATTATACCCACAAGCCAAAAGCTGACAAACTTTAGGACCAAACTGTTGCTGCTAAGTCGCTTCAGTCGTGTCCAACTCTGTGTGACCCAATAGACAGCAGCCCACCAGGCTCCCGCGTCCCTGGGATTCTCCAGGCAAGAACACGGGAGTGGGGTGCCATTTCCTTCTCCAATGCATGAAAGTGAAAAGTGAAGGTGAAGTCAAGG
>NW_011494761.1:877497-888107 GCF_000754665.1 Bison bison bison | reverse complement strand
CAACAAATGGTTGTGCAAGAGTTTCTAACTTCAGCAGAGCAGAGGGAAGCTTGTTTCCACAGTTCATCAGGCATCTGGGGCTTTGTGTAAGAAGTGATTGCGCAATGCATTGCACATATAAATACTGCAAAACAAAAGAATTTGATTCACCACCAGCCATTGGTCCACTTTTTACAAATCTAGCTATTTTTGTTCATTGTATAATTTATTTTGACTTTTTAGAAGCTAGGATGTCCTCTGAAATATGGGAGAGTGTTTTGCTGCATTTTATCATTTTAGGGATGTTTATTGTTGTGGCTTGTTTTAACTACTTAAAATGTCATGCATAAATAGTCAATGTAATCATTTGGAAGAACAATTAGCAAATTACTAATTGGGTAATTTGCTTTGCAAAGAATGACCATTGTTGACTTAATAGTAAAAAAAAAAAAAAAACTCACAACTTACAGTATTCTATAAGTTTTATTTTGCCCTTTTGGGGCATTCTCTTAAGTTTCAAAACAACCCTATTAGATAACCAGTACTGTCGCTGTATTAAAGACATGAAAATTGATCTTTAATTGCAAGTTACCTTTTTTGAAAGTATTAGCTATATTTGACTATCATGTAAGCAAAGCAGATATGTAAAATGTCCTCTTATTAGTAAAATCTAAATAAAGCATTTGCTGAATGTTTTGTGTAATATAAGTAGATATAGGTGACTTTAGAGCAAAAATCATGAGCTTTTAACAGCTGTGTGAACACCATCTTTGATTCATAAGTTTGCCGTCCTTTTCACGCCTTTGTTCTGTTGGATCAGATGTTTACTAGATTCACCAGTTACCTAGAACAGTGCCAGAGAGTAGATGGAAGTGCTAATAGTATTTTACAGAAAATAAGCTGTTATCAACTGGCTCCCATTTGCCAGGCCTACACGGGTGCTTTGCACACGTGAACATGAACTTGTAAAAACAAGCCTTTGTGGTAGGAAATATTTCTGATGAGGAAATTGGCGTTCAGAAAGCTGTGCAACTTTTCTGGATTTACTCAATCCGTGAGATGTCCACCTGGGAATCCAGTTTAAGTGTCTTTGATTTAAAAACTCACCCTGTTACCCGCGACGCTCTTCTTGGAGCAAATTTGAAGGAAATCCTTAAAAGTGAAGTTAACTGCTCTGACTCTCAAATTAGTCATCTGCCCACCGAGTCACATGTTCTGTTGGAGACCAGTAATGGAAAGGCAACAGTCGCTGAAACTGATAGAAACTGACAGAAGCATTGCCTGTTGCTGATTTGCCTTCCCATTTGTTCCCAGAGGGTCGGTTTGATGCCTGCACAAGCACCACCCAAACGCAGAGAACTGTGTAGGGTCACTCAAAATTAACAGCTCCGTTAGTTCTGCCTGAACACAAGCAGCGCAAAGTGGGCGAGTGTCTCTGCTGCTGTTCTTTGCTTCTCCAAGTCATCAGCCCCAAATCATCGAAGCCTCGCTGAATTTTCCACTACCTTCTAAGAGAATGGCTGTTTGCAGAAGTGGTGACCCTGAAGCATCTCTTAAATGACCTTGAATAATTTTCTGAGGTTTGGTTGAGTCAGTAATTCCACATTTAAATCTCTGAGGATGTCCTTTAGATGATTTAGTAAGAGTGTGTGTAGGTAGTTTTAACATAGACATACGCCATATGTCAAGAGCTAACATTCCCTAAGTACTGAATGCCTTGCGGTATATTATATCTATGAACTCTAATCTTGATGTTAAATCTATGGAGCTATTATCACCCAGTTTCATAAATGGAGAAGCTGTCTCTCATCCCCTAGACCAACTATAGTATTTTGGTCTATGGTTCTGCTTCAGACACTGGATGCATTCATTGTCTGATGCAAACACAGATACATTCATGTAAGCACAGTTATGAATAAGGTCAGTTCAGTTCAGTTGCTCAGTCATGTCCGACTCTTTGCGACCCCATGAATCACAGCACGCCAGGCCTCCCTGTCCATCACCAACTCCCAGAGTTCACTCAAACTCGTGTCCATCGAGTCGGTGATGCCATCCAGCCATCTCATCCTCTGTCGTCCCCTTCTCCTCCTGCCCACAATCCCTCCCAGCATCAGAGTCTTTTCCAATGAGTCAACTCTTTGCATGAGGTGGCCAAAGTACTGGAGTTTCAGCTTTAGCATCATTCCTTCCAAAGAAATCCCAGGGCTGATCTCCTCAGAATGGACTGGTTGGATCTCCTTGCAGTCCAAGGGACTTTCAAGAGTCTTCTCCAACACCACAGTTCAAAAGCATCAATTCTTCGGTGCTCAGCCTTCTTCACAGTCCAACTCTCACATCTATACATGACCACAGGAGAAACCATAGCCTTGACTAGATGGACGTTTGTTGGCAAAGTAATGTCTCTGCTTTTCAATATGAATAAGGTCAGGCACGGCCAAAACGTCTGAATTAATGTTTCAGGCTTTCAGTAGAATTCATGTGGAATGAGCAGCTGCCGTATTGTTGTCCAGTTGCTAAGTCATTGTCCGACTGTTTGTGACCCCGTTGACTGCAGCACGCCAGGCTTCCCTGTCCTTCGCTATATCCTGGAGTAGTGGTATATAATAAAAGTAATTTCTGTTTCTTCAGTTAATTTTTATTTAACTAGCTTGTCTGAGTCCATAGTGGATTGGACAGAAAACGTCATTGTCCAATTACAATGATTCATTTGACATAGAAAGTCGAAAAAGAGATGAATTCTTTTAATAAAAACATAACCTCTACATGACAAGTTGTTTTTGAAAAGGGCAGGAAGAATGAGGGACACGTTTGCCCTGTCATCGCCGTGGTCGCCGCTGAAACGTAATGCTGCCGCCGTGACAGTAACGGTGAGCTGACGTGCAGCAGGTGCTGTGACAGACGGATAATTACATTTCATGTCTCAGGGAAGGAAAATATGGACAACTTTTGGGTGTGAAATCAGGTAACAGAGGGAAACTTTGTCCCAAAGATCCGAGCACAGAGAGGAAGTATTTGATGTTGAGTGTTGGAAAGAAGATTTTTTTAATTCTCACTTATACCAAGAGTATGGCTGAGGGGAAAGTGCTGAGCAAGATAGGAAAAAAGAAGGTACGATTTAGTCTATAAGGAACAAGTGGATTCTGTCATTAAATTTGCTCATGTCATCAGAGAGACCAACTGCCTGGCTACATGATCACGTACCATATCTTTGCTTTGCTCGTTTGGTTAGCTGTGGCAAGATGTCTGTTTCCAAGGCAAGCCCAGGATTCTCTGGGCTCAAAGGAACAGGGGCTGGAGTAACAAACCCAGCAGATGAAGAGATAAGAGGCGGGCAGTGTGAGGGCCACTCAGGGACGCTGAGGATAAATCTCTCGAGCCACCAAAACAGGCCTCGTCCACCCTGCTTTCTGGCTTCTGTGGTCTTTCTGAGTCGAGAGGGTCAGAACCCAACCCGCGGGCTATCCTATCCACTGGTGGTTAGCTAGTGACCCTGTTGCTTAACCCACACTTACCTGATAGACACTGCCTATAGAAGAGTTAATCTGACTGTTCCTTCTTGACGTGAACATTAAAACAAAACAACAGCAAAGACACCATGCCTGAGTAGCACCCGGTTTCATCACAGGCATCTCTGTTTTTCAAAATGATCAACATTTGATTCCTGCAGCCTAGAGTTGGACATATAAACAAGAAAAGAGAAAAACATAGACTTTCTTCTTCAGAATAAATCATAATTACTACCGTCATATTTAGAACACCAGGCACAGTACCTGCAATATCTTCTTAATTTTTACAATTCATATGAGATAGGCATTGTCATGTAATGTCAGCTGGTGGTTAAGTATAAGATTTGGAGTCCACAATGCAGTGTCCACTGGCAAGTGGAAACGTTTCTAAACCTCAGTTTCCTCATCTATAACATGGGGGTAAATACTAGCTGCCTTGTAAACACTGAAAACGGTTCAGTGCCAGTTATTTTTACAAGCTCAGAATGGTTAAGCTGTATTCAAGGTCACCAAGTTAGTGTGTGGCAGAGGAGAGATTCACATACAATTTTGGTTGGCCCAAAAACTCTCTTTTTTTTTTTCCTAGGAGTTTGTCAAGGCTGTATATTGTCACCCTGTTTATTTAACTTATATGCAGAGTATATCATGAGAAACGCTGGACTGGAAGAAACACAAGCTGGAATCAAGATTGCCGGGAGAAATATCAAGAACCTCAGATATGCAGATGACACCACCCTTATGGCAGAAAGTGAAGAGGAACTCAAAAGCCTCTTGATGAAAGTGAAAGCGGAGAGTGAAAAAGTTGGCTTAAAGCTCAACGTTCAGAAAACGAAGATCATGGCATCCGGTCCCACCACTTCATGGGAAATAGATGGGGAAACAGTGGAAACAGTGTCAGACTTTATTTTTCTGGGCTCCAAAATCACTACAGATGGTGACTGCAGCCATGAAATTAAAAGACGCTTACTCCTTGGAAGGAAAGTTATGACCAACCTAGATAGCATATTGAAAAGCAGAGACATTACTTTGCCAACAAAGGTCCGTCTAGCCAAGGCTATGATTTTTCCAGTGGTCATGTATGGATGTGAGAGTTGGACTGTGAAGAAGGCTGAGTGCTGAAGAATTGATGCTTTTGAAGTGTGGTTTGAAGAAGACCCTTGAGAGTCCCTTTGACTGCAAGGAGATCCAACCAGTCCATTCTGAAGATCAGCCCTGGGATTTCTTTGGAGGGAATGATGCTGAAGCTGAAACTCCAGTAGTTTGGCTACCTCATGCGAAGAGTTGACTCATTGGAAAAGACACTGATGCTGGGAGGGATTGTGGGCAGGAGGAGAAGGGGACGACAGAGGATGAGATGGCTGGATGGCATCACCGACTCGATGGACGTGAGTCTGAGTGAACTCCAGGAGTTGGTGATGGACAGGGAGGCCTGGTGTGCTGTGATTCATGGGGTCGCAAAGAGTCGGACATGACTGAGCAACTGATCTGATCTGATCACAAATTATATGTTTTTTTTCTTTGTCTTTAAAAATAAGACTGTTTCTTCAGAAAAACCAAACCCCACGTGCAGAGTCATGTTAGAGACAGAAGAATGCTTCCATGGTCCAGATTAGATATCAGATGATGTATTTAACCCCAACACCAACCAAGAAAGACAGGAAAGAGGAATGAAGCCCCTGTCTTGAGGAGTTCAGATTTAACAAACAAATCCTATCCTCGGGCACAAGCACTCATTAGAAATGGTTTAAAAGAATAACCAGAGGAGAGTCCTCTTTGTTGTTGTTCAGTTGCTCAGTCGTGTCCGACTCTGCGACCCCATGGACTGCAGCACGCTAGGCCTCCCTGTCCATCCCCAACTCCCGGAGCTTGCTCAAACTCATGTCCATGGAGTCGGTGATGCCATCCAACCATCTCATCCTCTGTCGTCCCCTTCTTCTCCTGCCCTCAATCTTTCCCAGCATCAAGGTCTTTTCTAATTACTAAGCTCTTTACATCAGATGGCCAAAGTATTGGAGCTTCCCCTTCAGCATCAGTCCTTGCAATGAATATTCAGGACTGATCTCCTTTAGAATGGACTGGTTGGATCTCCTTGCAGTCCAAGGGACTCTCAAGAATTTTCTCCAGCACAACAGTTCAAAATTGTCAATTTTTTGGTGCTCAGCCTTCTTTATGGTCCAATTCTCACATTCATACAAGACCACTGGAAAACCATAGCCTTGACTAGATGGACCTTTGTTGACAAAGTGATGTGTCTGCTTTTTAATATGCTGTCTAAGTTTGTCATAGCTTTTCTTCCAAGGAGCAAGCATCTTTTAATTTTGTGGCTGTGGTCACTATCTGCAGTGATTTTGGAGCCAAAGAAAATAAAAATTCTCTCACATTTTCCATTGTTTCCACATTGTTTTCCACATGTTTCCATTGTTTCCCCATTTGCCATGAAATGATGGGACCAGATGCCATGATCTTCGTTTCCTTGAATGTTGAGTTTTAAGCCAACTTTTTCACTCTCCTCTTTCACTTTCATCAAGAGGGTGTTTAGTTCTTCACTTTCTGCCATAAGGATGCTGTCATCTATGTATCTGAAGTTATTGATATTTCTCTCAGCAATCTTGATTCAAGCTTGTGCTTCTTCCAGCCCAGGGTTTCGCATGATGTAGTCTACATATAAGTTAAATAAGCAGGGTGACAATATACAGCCTTGGTGTACTCTTTTCCCAATTTGGAACCAGTCTGTTGTTCCATGTCCAGTTCTAACTGTTGCTTTCTGACCTGCATGCAGATTTCTCAGGAGGCAGGTCAGGTGGTCTGGTATTCCCATCTCATTAAGAATTTTCCACAATTTGTTGTGATCCACACAGCCAAAGGCTTTGGCATAGTCAATGAAGCAGAAGTAGATGATTTTCTGGAACACTGTTGCTTTTTCGATGATCCAACAGATGTTGGCAATTTGATCTCTGGTTCCTCTGCCTTTTCTAAATCCAGCTTGTACATCTGGAAGTTCTTGGTTCATGTACTGTTCAAGCTTGGCTTGGAGAATTTTGAGCATTACTTTACTAGCATGTGAGATGAGTGCAATTGTGCGGTAGTTTGAGCATTCTTTGGCATTGCCTTTCTTTGGGATTGGAATGAAAACTGACCTTTTCCAGTCCTGTGGCCACTGCTGAGTTTTCCAAATTTGCTGGCATATTGAGTGCTGCACTTCAACAGCATCATCTTTTAGGATTTGAAATAGTTTTGAAATATCTCAGCTAGAATTTCATCACATCCCCTGGCTTTGTTCATAGTGGACTAAGTTCATAAGAAGACTAAGAGTCCTCTTAGCCAGGCATTCCTTAGGAGTGTTAGTCTCAACTGTTACAGCTGCATCCGACAGAAATGGTCTTCTGTCACTACTTGGGCAAAAAAGGGGAAGTCTGTTGCAAGGTTCCCTGGAGTAGCTAATATGCGCCTGCTAGAGCTGGAAAAGGGCAGGGATGCTTCTGCGCGTCAGCAACAGCTGGAACCACGATGCCTTTGGGTCATTTCCAATCACAAAATAATCTAATTTTGGTTTACAATTATTTTTAAATATAGACTTGCAAAAACATGGCTGCTGACACTTTCAAGTCTTGCAGCTTCTAGTTTTCATTGCCACAGAGTCTAAATAATTTTCTCAGTTACCAGTTCAAATCCCAAGGGAGAGGCCCAGGGGTCAAGGGTATGGGAACATGACAGAACCCTTAAGAATCCCGTAGAGCTGGAGGAGGAGTGGCTGTCTGAGATGAAGGGTCTGTAGATAGGCCACTCTCCAGCTGCACCAGGAAGCTGCCAAACCAGAGCCCATCCATTTTCAGAACCGGCTCACCAAAGTGTAAACTTATGATTTGTGGGCCTTAGACGTAAGCAAACACGTTTAAAATATCGGTGAAGAAACTCTTTTGTGGAAAATTTAAAACATCATACTCTTCTTGAGCAAATTTTCCTAAAATGCATGACAATCCAAGCTCATCTCATTTTCAATCTGTTATTCTCCTAAATGAATAATAGAATTCTATAGGGAAAAAGTATGTTTGAAGAGTTACGGTTTTACCTTTTAAGGCTAACGGTAAAAAGCACAGTCAAATTCTTTTAAAATGTGCTATTGAGATTTCAGATCCCAAGCTGGATTTCTCCATTAACATAGTTCTTGAAATGTTTCTATTTATTTGAAAGAACTGGCATATGACTCTCAGTTTTCTCTTTTATTTTTTATTTAACTCCCATCACTAATTACCTCCATTATGGCACCCCACTCCAGTACTCTTGCCTGGAAAATCCCATGGACGGAGGAGCTCTGGTGGGCTGCAGTCCATGGGGTCGAGAAGAGTCGGACACGACTGAGCAACTTCACTTTCACTTTTCACTTTCATGCGTTGGAGAAGGAAATGGCAACCCACTCCAGTGTTCTTGCCTGGAGAATCCCAGGGACGGGGGAGCTGGTGGGCTGCCGTCTACAGGGTCGCACAGAGTCGGACACGACTGAAGCGACTTAGCAGCAGCAGCAGCATGGCAGTGCAGACTGATGTCTTCTGAAACCGAATTTTACCCTAAATCTGTTAATTTTTGAAAATTAGCTTTTTCCTAATGAAAGAAATGGAGCTATAATGTGGTTAGTCTCTTTTTATCTTCTTCTTAAATGTGGATATTTCCTAAAAATAAAGTGTCTATTTACATATTTTTTCTTCACGCCTTCACTGCCCATATTTAGCATTTTGTTAAGTGTATTCACTCCTGTAGATCCAACTGTTACCTACCTGTGCGTTGGCTGGATATGGATGTTGTATTGTATATGGATGTTACAGACCACGTCTATAACTCCATCTCACCTTTCCTTTTGTCTTTCATATTATTTCCTATCAATATCTGCAGTAAACCTTTCAACATCCACAACTCAGCATGTGCAAGAGAGAACTCATTACCTCTCCTTTAAAACCTGTCTCTTCCCAAGACTTCCTTAAAATAATAATTCAGTTCAGTCACTAAGGCTTGATTTGAGTCAGATTTTCAGTGATTCCCCCATCACCCTACGAATACCAGTCAGTATCCAACTCAGCAGTTCTGCTTTATCTCCTTCCAGTTCTTAGAACCTCTACTGTGGTTCAGACCCATATCTTCCCTTGCCTAGACTTAACACCCTTTTGTTTGAAAAAGTCTACATAAATAATACAGAAAGTTCTTATTCCCTTCACTTAGCTTCCCCAACATTGACATCTCACCTACCACAACACATTTATCAGTAAATTAACATCTGTACAGTATCACTGACTGAACTATAGTCTTTATTTGAATTTCACCAGTTTTCCCATGAATGTCCTTGACGTGTTCCATGATCCGCATTGCATTGAGTTACCATGAATCCTTGATTCTCAATAATACGTGGCACTTCCTCAGTCTTTCCTTATTTTTCATGACCTTGACACTATTGGAGAGTATGAGCCCATTCTTTTGTGGACTATCCGTTCATGCCAGTTTCTCTCACTGTTTTCGGGGTCATGTTGAGGGTATCCTTTGTGGTTTGGCCTGAGCTTGTGTGTTTTTCTTACCCTTTGACTGACTTCATTTCTGTCTTCTTTCTTGTCATATTGCACCTGAGGTTATTCATCTGAAGCATGGGTTTATCCATGTCTCTTCCTGCACAAAAAAGGCTCCCAGGGTACACCAGAGGCCCGCGTCTGCCGGGTATTCAAGACCATGCGTAGCCTTAGCCCAGTCGCATTTCCAGACTTCTCGCAGCTGGTGCTCCCCTGGTGACCCTGAGGCAGACTGAATTGGGTTTTCCGTTTTCTGTGCTGGATTCTGTGGCTCTGTGTCTGCTCATCTACACGCCTGGCCTGTGTGGTTTATATTATTATTGTATTCATGTTACAGGCGAGGAAACCAGAGTTCTGCGAGACCTACAGACTTGCCCAAGGTTGACAACCAGACTTGATACTTAGGCTGTTTTCTCCCCAGAAGTCAAGGGATTTAGCCTCTACACTGTACTGGCAGCTCTTCTATGAAAAACTGGGGCCTTATTCATCTTGAATTTTCTCAGTGAGTCCAGTACAGTGCCTTGTACACCGTATGGCTGTAAAGCGTGTGAGCTGAATGGATGAATCCGTAAATGCTGACTCTGAAGATAAAAATGGACAGTTGTGATTGTAAAGTGTAGAGCGAGGAGTTGCTTATATGAGCATCATGCTCTGATGAGAATTGACTATAATGTGTATTACACGGCTGTTACGTTACTGTGTGTTCTACAACTCTAAAATACAGTGTATCACACGGCTGCCACGTTACTGTGCATTCTACAACTCTAAAATATAGTGTATTACACAGCAGTTACGTTACTGTGCATTCTACAACTCTAAAATATAGTGTATCACACGGCTGCTACGTTACTGTGCGTTCTACAACTCTAAAGAGGGTACGTACCTGGCTCTCTTTCTGCATCACCTTTGGAGCTTAAATTATTTACAAAAGGCCGTGTGTAAATCTGCCTTTGAACCAAATCACACTCACTCCCAACACCGTCTTAGGTGTATGACCGGCAGCTGTAACGAACAGCAAAGCTGCCAAGCGGGCAAGTGGGAGAGGAGGGAGAAGGGAGCTTCCAGAGCAGCGAGGAGCACTGACCTCTCTGTGCCAGCGGGGGCCAGGGGCTGCTGCACGAGAGGCTTGCAGGGAGGGGATCGCAGTGCCCCTGGGAGCTGCCCCTCTGACCTGCCCCGGTTAGCTGGCTTGTGTTGAAAGTAGTGAAGTAACACTCAGAATTCCCCAGCCAGGCCTCAGCAGGACGTGAGCCGTGCACTTCCTGATGTTCAAGCTGGTTTTAGAAAAGGCAGAGGAACCAGAGATCAAATTGCCAACATCTGCTGGATCATGGAAAAAGAAAGAGAGTTCCAGAAAAACATCTATTTCTGCTTTATTGACTATGCCAAAGCCTTTGACTGTGTGGATCACAATAAACTGTGGAAAATTCTGAAAGAGATGGGAATACCAGACCACCTGACCTGCCTCTTGAGAAATTTGTATGCAGGTCAGGAAGCAACAGTTAGAACTGGACATGGAACAACAGACTGGTTCCAAATAGGAAAAGGAGTACGTCAAGGCTGTATATTGTCTGTC
>NW_011494761.1:874158-877397 GCF_000754665.1 Bison bison bison | reverse complement strand
ACCCACTTGATGAAAGTGAAAGTGGAGAGTGAAAAAGTTGGCGTAAAGCTCAACATTCAGAAAATGAAGATCATGGTATCCAGTCCCATCACTTCATGGGAAATAGATGGGGAAACAGTGGAAACAGTGTCAGACTTTATTTTTCTGGGCTCCAAAGTCACTGCAGATAGTGACTGCAGCCATGAAATTAAAAGACGCTTACTCCTTGGAAGGAAAGTTATGACCAACCTAGATAGCATATTCAAAAGCAGAGACATTACCTTGCCAACAAAGGTCCGTCTAGTCAAGGCTATGGTTTTTCCTGTGGTCATGTATCAATGTGAGAGTTGGACTGTGAAGAAGGCTGAGTGCTGAAGAATTGATGCTTTTGAACTGTGGTGTTGGAGAAGACTCTTGAGAGTCCCTTGGACTGCAAGGAGATCCAACCAGTCCATTCTGAAGGAGATCAGCCCTGGGATTTCTTTGGAAGGAATGATGCTAAAGCTGAAACTCCAGTACTTTGGCCACCTCATGTGAAGACTCATTGGAAAAGACTCTGATGCTGGGAGGGATTGGGGGCAGGAGGAGAAGGGGACAACAGAGGATGAGATGGCTGGATGGCATCACTGACTCGATGGATGTGAGTCTGAGTGAACTGTGGGAGCTGGTGATGGACAGGGAGGCCTGGCGTGCTGTGATTCATGGGGTTGCAAAGAGTCGGACACGACTGAGTGACTGAACTGAACTGAACTGAACTGTTGAAAGTAGTTTCTGGGTTATTGGCCTCAGGCCTGTGGGGACCGTGAACACAGCACGCGTGTGCAGTTCTGGAAGATACTAATGTTCCTCCCAACAATTTTGACTTGTGCTTTTTCTTCAGAGAGCACATAATATATTTTTTGGAGCTTGTTGATTCCCCACACCTCTGGGTGCTATTGAAAAAGTGGCATTTAAGTACTCTGCTCTTAAAAGTGCAGCGCGTCCTCGTCTTCAAACTCCTTTAGGCATCAAAGACTTGGGGCGTTATGAATTCCTCTCTCTCTCTGATACATTTGAAGACTAATCAGTACCCCCAGTTCAACAGGGTGTTGACACTGGGGGAGAGACGGGAAGCAAACTCCATTTTACATCTCTTCAGGAAGTCGCTTATTTGCCTTTGCTTTTTTTATTCCCAAGGAGAACCTCATTTGATATATTTTGGCAATGATACTTTCAGTTAACCAAAATCACATTTTCAAAAGCAGCACCTTTCAATGGAAAAATAAAAGGTTTTAAAACTACAACTAAGTGAGGTTTGCTTTTTCACTTGAGGGAGAATAATACTTTTCTTTTTTACTTCATCTTCTTGAATTTTAGAAGCGTGGACTGTTTTTATTGATAAAATGGGCAGGGTAGCTTCATATTCAGTCTACACGTCTTCCAACTCGCCTACAAAGGCAAACTCAATTGACGACTGAGTTGTGGGGTCTGTCTTACTCCGGGAACTGTAAAACAAGGGCGAATGTGCTTCACAGTATGTCTCTTGGCAGTTCCACATTAAACTAGATCAAACGCCATCCCATCATCCTTTCCCGACTCTTCCGTGTGAATATTCGTCAGTGCTTCTGTCTGGTTTCTGTCCCACGGCGACTTTGGGGACCCATGGAAGCACCCCTCTTCCATGCACTCTGTCATAATCTCCCGTTTGGCCTTCTGCTTCTGCCCTGACTTGTTCTCAAACTCTTGTCCCACACCCCAACCTCATTGTCCTAACAAAGTACAGTGCTAACCCATGTCACACCATTGCTTTAAGCCCTCCGAAGAGTTTCATTTTGCTAAGGAGCAAGACCACAGGTTGCTTTGTTCCCCTCCAGCATTAATGAGGTATGATTGAAAAGTAAATGCTATATCTATTTAAGGTGTTCAATGTGGTGTTTAATATATGTATACACTGTGAAATGATTCCCCCAGTCAAGATAATTAGCCGATTTACCTTCTGTTTTGTAGTGAGAACACCTAAGATCTCCTCTCTTAGCGAATCTCAAGTGCACCGTACCTTATAAACTGTGGTCTCCATGTGACTCCAGAGCGAGTTCCTCTTATAACTGAAAGCTTGCACCCTTCAACCAGTGTCCTCCCGTTCCCTCGCGTCTCCAGCTCCCGGAGCTCTCTGTGGTGTTTCTATGGGTTTGACTTTTCTAGATTCCAGATGCAGTCGAGACCCTACGGTGTTTGCTTTTCTCTGTCTGGCATATTTCTCTTGGCACCACGTCCTCTAGTCTAGTTCCTGTTGTTGCAAATGGCGGGATTTCCTTCTTCTTATGGCCGAATTGTTGCCTGTATAGGTACACCACATTTTCCTTATCCGTTCGCCCATGGATGGACTCTTAGGTTATTGCCGTATATTGGCTGTTGTGAACAGTACTGCAGGAAAATGGGGGCACAGATAGCTCTTCAAGATGTTCATTTCATTTTCTTTGGATATCAAGTGAGATTGCTGAATCATATGGTAGTTATATTCTTAATTTTTTAAGGAAGCTCTGTTTTTTCCTAGTCATTGTACCAATTTACGGTCCCACCAGTGGTATTCCAATGTCTCCACATCCTGACCATCACTTGCTAATTTTTGACTTTTTGATGATAGCCATCTGAACAGGTCTAAAGAGATATCTCATTGTGGGTTTTTTTTTTAAAGATTTATTTGTTGATTACTTGTGCATGTTTGTGGCTTCACTGGGTCTTCGTGGCTGTTGTGGGCTTTCTCCAGGTGCTGCAAGCTTCGGCTGCTTGCTCGTTGTGGTTGCAGGCCTCCCACTGTGGTGGGTTCTCCTGTTGCGGAGCGTGGGCTCCAGGTGCGCCGGCTTCGGAGGCTGCAGCTCATGGGCTCCAGAGCTCTGGCTTAGCAATTGTGCTGTAGTAGTAGTAGCTCCAGGGCAGGTGGGGTCTTCTTTAGCCAGGGATCAAATCCAGCTGCCCTGCATTGGTAGGCGGATTCTTAACCACTGGACCACTGGAGAAACCCCTCACTGTGCTTTTGATTTCCATGTCTCTGATTATTAGTCATGCTGAACACCTTTTCATCTTGGCCATTTGTATGCCTTTGTTTATTAATTTATGAATGCACTCATTCACTTTTTAAACTGAACTATAATTGATTTGCAATTTCATATTAGTTTCAAGTGTGCAGCAAAGTGACTCAGTCATATCTGTATATACACACACTCCTTTCAGAGTCTTTTCCATTGGGGGTTACTGTTCATACAAGGTGCTGAATACAGTTC
>NW_011494761.1:853598-874058 GCF_000754665.1 Bison bison bison | reverse complement strand
GATCGTTATTGTTTATCTTATCTTAGTGTGTATCTGTTAGTCCCAAACTCATGATTTATCCCTCCCCCCCCACCCCTTCTTCTTTGGAAACCATAAGTTTATTTTCTGTATCTGTTAGTCTATTTCTGTTTTGTAAATAAGTTCATTTGTAACATTTTTTTGGATTTCAGATTGTATGCCTTCTTTGAAAAAATGTCTATTCAAGTTCTTTGCCCAATTTAAAATAAGCTCATTTGTGGTTTTTGCTCTTGAGTTGTATGAGGTTCTTATATTTTAGATCTTAGCCCTCTATTGATATGTGGTTTGCAGATATTTTCTGCCGTTCCATAAGTTGCCTTTACATTTTGTTGATGGTTTCCTTTACTGTGCAGAAACTTTTTAGTGTGATGTAGCCTCATTTGTTTATTTTTGCTTTTGTTACCTATCCAGGGTTATATCCAAAAAATCATTGCCAAGACCAGTGTTAGGAAGCTCTTCCTCTGTTTTCTTGTAGCAGTTTTTCGGTTTTAATCCTTATGTTTAAGCTTTCAGTTTGTTTTGAATTAACTCTTGTGTGTGTGATGAGGGTCCAGTTTCATTCTTTTGCATGTGCATACCCTGGTTTCCCAACACCATTCACTAAAGAGAATATCCTTCTCCCATTGACTCAATTAAATGGAACATTATCCCATGTTCATGGATTAGAAAAATTAACATTATTAGAATGTCCGTATGACCCAAAGCTATCTGCAGATTCAGTGCAATTCCTATTAAAGTTCCAGTGCTGTTTTTCACAGAAGTAGAAAAATAATCCTTAAATTTGAATGGAGATGGAATATTCTCAATAGTGGGGAATAACATGTACAAACAGGTGGAGGTAGAAACTTGTATGTAGCCATTTTGGGTAAATTATGAAGCACAAGTACTTAAGCTCAGCTGCATGTGAAATCACAAGGACTTCTTGGAGGTGCTGCTGCTAAGGCCCTATCCCTGGGATCTGACGAACTTGCTCTGAAGCACAGCTGGGCCTCTATCCATGTGGCCTGAACGCTGAGTTCATTTCCTCAGGACTGCAATTCCCAAGCTTGCTCTGTTCTAGCGTATACCACTTGCCCAGTCTCCTTATGACCATCATGCACTGGCATGAAATGTTTAGCTGGGTTTCGAGGGATCATGGGTAACTCTCTCGGGGTACAGGTTGTCTAGAGGAGAGCGCAACTAAACGGATGCACTAACCGCCTGAACTAACTACGGATAACTACGTTAGCTTGTGTTACAAAAGGACAGTAGCAGCATCTACCCAGTAAAGCAAGAACATGTTCAGTACTCAATACAAGAGCCAAAATGATCATACAGTGTTCTAGGAATAAGTGTTTACACCAAAATGCTTAGAATCAAGTGGAAGAGACCAGGATAATATCTGTAAGACAAAGAAGAACATGTAATGCATATGCTTAATTGGCATGCAGAGAGATTCTAATAATACTGGCCACAGTTCTTTTTAAAAAATGAGAGAGGTCAGGGGTTGGTGTAAATGAAGGAAGTTTCCCAAAGGCGGTACAACCTGAAGGCCCTGAGAGAGGCTAAAACTTTCTCAAATGTAAGGGGATGAGAAGAATCAATAGATTTTACCCTAGAAGCAATTGTCTGTTTTTCTTCTCATTTGCTTCCTTATACGGATGCCCCCCATTCTAGAAGAATGCACTTCACTGCACACACCCCACCAACAGGGGCTGAATGCAAATATTTTCCCTCACCTCAGGGGAGTGTTTGAAAACACTCTCTTGGAAAGAAAACCAATTAATTTGGTTGCTAATTATTTTGGCTCTGGTTTTAATGAGCCATCCACTGTAAAATATAAAGAGGATAATAAGGCTTTCTCTCTCTCTCTCTTTTTTTTAGGAAGTGATTTAGCAGCTATGGATAAGTGTCGTGTGGAGTGAAGATCCTGGATTCTGCTGCCAGACTGTGTGTGTTTGGATCCCTGCTTATCAGGTGTGTGACCTCGGGAAAATTGCTCTCTATGCCCCAGAGTCCTCATCCATAAAATGAGAATAATAACAGTACCTATCTCAAATGGTTGTAATGAGGATTAAAACAGTGACTGTTATTGTTATTTACTGTCACTATTGGCCTGAAATCCTGGGAAGGGATGGGCGGTGGATGGAAGAGACACGTGCGCCCCAGACTTCCGAGTGATTACCCTAGGACAGTGTGTGTGGATGGGGGCAGGGAAGGAGAGACTAGAAATTGGTTAAGTGCTGGCTGGGCCGGGTCTGTGAGCACACTCGAGAAGGCCTCTATGGAGAACACTGTTTGGTACCAAACATTTCTCCCTAGAAACTAACAGCTTTGTTTGTGTCTAATGAAGAATCTGTTTTGCACACACCCAGGACCTAGCCAGCTGATCCTGCGGCCACCAAGCCGGGGAAGCGTGCCCCTCTGCTGGTCTTAGCTGTGTTCTCTGTGCCACTTGCTTGTCCGACCCAAGTATGGGCCACTAACGCCACAGGGATTGGGTGGTCTCTGTCAAATTCACCTCCAGTGTGGACAACTATGAAGTCTGCAAACAATGCACCAAGAAGCTGTGGAACGCCCGTTTCCCTAAGGGGCTGTGGGGACCACAGAGCTGGTGCTGGGGGCTTCTTCTAAACCTGCATGTCTAGGGCGCGTGGTGGACAAGCCCGAGGCCCCTGACCTGAAATACTGTTTAGGCACATGTCTTGTTACCGACGGCTAGGTCTGGTAATTGTAGAAGGGCCCTGTTTGAGGAGCCCCTCGTTCTGTAGAAGGAGCCCCTTGGACAGGTCCTTCGGTCAGACCTGGACCACAGGGTCGGTGCCACCCGGGCGCTCATGAGACAGGCGGACGCTCAGCTTTCCTTCCAGACCGACCGAATCCGAGTCTCTCTCTCTGAGGTCCCAGGAGTCTCAGGGGCGCAGGAGAATTTGAACAACTCTCTTCCCCTGGACTCAAATGGGTCACGCCCCTTTTCTGGATGCTGGGAGTTGCGGAACACCGTCAAAGACTGTAGTTGGTCATCTCCCAAAATTCAAGGGAACGCATCCTCAGAAAGCACAGATGATGCTAATCAGCATAGCCATTACAAGTCAACCCCCTTCTCTGAGTTAGCAATTGAAGAAATAGACAATAAACACGGGGGATTCTGCGCTGTGAGTCTTTTTAACCCTCCAAGGTCTTGAAGGGAGAGCTGCCTCAGGAAGGCGACTTTCCACTTAGATCCTTCAGACACTTAGATCAAAGGTGAGAGTCGTCAAAGTGTTGGCGGGCTCAAAGGCAGAGAGACATCGGCTCTGAAACACAGGGGCTGTGCTCAGGCGGCTGTGGTCCCTCTGTGCATCCTTTCGAGAGGGAGCGCTTCTTGAGCCTTTGAACCCTCGAGACCTGCCAGTTGGAGTGGGAGAGGTGGCATTTTCCTTTAAGCGGCAGGTTCCCTTCTGCTCAGATCCTCCAGCAGCAAGGTCAGGTCTGTCTGGAATAACTGAATGTTAATTGACTTGCTGGGAATGAACGTGCATTATCTTGTTTACACCAGCGTTCTCTGGCAGTTTGTAAATCATTCTCTCCGGCGGGCTCCGACATGGATTTGAAGTTTGTTTCCGCTTTATAGGAGTTGGGTTAATCTCCAGCTATGCTAGAGGGCTAGAGAAATTAGATGAAATCAGAGAGGGGGCACCTCTCCCCCACACACTCCTGTATCATGAATGATTATCACGGCCGACAGGGATAGTGGAGGCTGCAATTACCTCCAGGTAAGAAGCAGACTGGCTATATAATTAGGCTAGCATTTCCCAGGGAGAATTTTTTTGTTCTTTAGCTTTGCCAAATGTATATAGGTTCCTGCTTGTTTGAGCATCCCCTTGGCAACTAACCAACAATCACACACAAACACACACACACACGCTCACGGGGGCACAGGCTGGCTGGTACGCTCATAAAGACCTTGCAAGGTGACCTCGGTGATTTGTATGGCTACCCCTGGCCACGGTCCATTTCTCAATGCCTTGGGCAGTCTTCCAGATACACAGCAGCTCTTTCTGCAGTAATCACTTCGCCTTCTTTGAAACCCCAAGCAGGAGATGCAGAGCTCCCCTGCGCCTTGCTCTGTTTTGGGTCCATGGTAATTGCAGTTCCTCTGCTGTGCGTTTTTCTTGCCGCAGATGGGCTGTGTGATTTTGGGCAAGTCACTGCGCTTCAGTTTCCTTACGTATACAATTAGGTGGCTGTACTGTTTCGCTCTAGTGTGGGTTTCATGCTTTTTCCTTTGGTTCTAGGAAGTAAACTGGTCGCCAGCACCCAGGCTGCTCGTCTTGGACCTGAAGCCTTTGGCTGCCAGGCCGTCATGAGAACTGTAATGGGCTTAGAGGGGTTGTTAGGGGTCCCGGATCTACCTCTTGAAGAGGCATCTGGCCTTTGGCAAATCTCTTAGATCTTCAGTTTCCTCATCTGGAAAATGGTGATGAAGATCCTGTCTTGCAAATCCTGCAGGGCTGTGATGAGAGTATACTGCAGGAAAAGAATCTGCCTGCAAGGCAGGGGACCCAGGTTCCATCCTTGGCTGGGGAAGAGCCCCTGGAGAAGGCAATGACAACCCACTCCATACTTCTTGCTGGGAGAATCCCAGGGACGGGGGAGCCTGGTGGGCCACAGTCTATGGGGTCACAAAGAGTTGGACACGCCTGAGCAACTTTCACTTCACTTCCAGAACTAATCAATACAAAGGCTGATTAATTACCAGGTTTTCTGATCTGTCCTTTTGGCCAGGGAGCTGACATCAAGCTGGTCCTAGGCCCCACATGTGCTCGGTCACAGCTTCAGCGTAAACTCCTATAGTGATCCGATTCCTGGGCCAGCCTCAGTGTCACCCAAGCAGAGCTTCTAGGGGAAGGACTGGGCATTTGAAATGGACGTGAAGGCAGAGTTGAGAACTGGTGATCTGAGGACAATGAAACCTCATGGTATTCTTGATCTCAAGTTGTAATACCCCTTGTGCTTGCCAGGACGTCCCCCTAACCCTGCTGCAAGGATCGGGTCTGCAGGGGCTGTCCGTGTCACCTTCTTATTCAGCTCGACACACATGCCTCCTAGTCCTGATGCCGTTTTCTCTTCCCACATATTAGATGGGAACCACCTCTGGCACCACTGTTAGAAGTGAACTTCCTGAGAACTGTATATCCTTGGCGAAAGAGATCAGCCTGAACGCTCTTCACCCTCTCTAAACCCTCTTTAGAGCGCTGAGCTGGGCGCAGTGGGCTTCCCCTGTTGCCCTTTGAAGGCCTGCAGTGTTAGGAGGCGAGAGAGAAAGGAGGAGGGAAGGCAGGAAGAGTAGAGAGGAGCAGAGCGAGCCCATTTCTGCCTGGACCACCATGTTATCTCTGAGAGTCTGTCTGGAACGGACAGTGGGTTTGTAACCCTAATGAACAGCTTTGGGATGAGAACCTGGGTTGATGCCAGTGGCTTCAGAAGCCACAGGTCTTGGGCTCAGTCTCGGTCCCTCTGATCCCGCCCTCGTGTCAGGGAATGAACTCAGGCCAGCTGTTTCAGAACCGTTGCCCCAGGCTGACGCCGTTGAGAACCTCAGAGGAGGTGCGGGCTCGGGGAGAAAAAAAGAAAACACCACTAACCAAAATCTCCGACTCAAAATGAAAGAGGCAATGTAAATTCTCAGGAGGTGAACTTTTTATTTGTCTTTATTTCCCTCTAATTTGTCAGGGAAATGAGATCAGAACATCTGTCTCCTGCTAAGTAGGAGCTGCGTTCTCTCAGGTAAGAGTGATCCGGCCTGGGGAAGGCGCTTCTGCAGACTGGCCTTCGTCTATTTCTGAGGTAATGGACCCGCACGACAGCCTCAAGCGCTGCTGTTAATGGCGTCTTACTTCTCCAGCAGAACCGCACTAGAGCTGTTTGCAGATGTGTGTGCACCTTGAGGAAAAGGACGGCAGAACCTTCTGCAAGAGAAAGAAGGAAAAGAAAAAGGCCCCTTTCTTTAATCTACCAGAAAGAAGAAATTACCTCAGTGTGTGTTCCTGCTGGTATAAATAGCAGTATTAGGCGGGAAAAAAAAGCTTGTTTCTCCACGACTGAAAAACATTCAGGACACAGAACCTGGACTCCAGCCCTTCTCTATTTCCCTGGTTACTTTAACACTGTGAGCTTTGGACTCCAGGGAGAAAGTCTAAAAATACTGCGGCCTATTTGTTCAAAAGCAAGTAGCAAAGATGGAAGGGGCCTGCTATTGCCTAAAGGGAAAAACAGAATAGAAAATTTTAATGTTTTCATTTTTAAACTCTAAACCAAAGCCAGGCCTTGGAATATTGTTCTTTGTTTTTATTTTTAATAGGCAATGTGGAGACATGGTAATACAGATTCAAACAGCACAAAAGGAAATATATTGAAAAGTGATTCTCCCTTCCAACCCTGCCCACCAGGACTCCAGTTCCCCTTCCCTGAGCTTCTGAAGATACTCCTGATGTCAGTTTCGTGGATCCTTCCATAGATGATATCCTCTGCGTATCTAAGCGTGTGTGTGTTCCTGGATGTGTGTGTTTATACACGGGCATCTTCACCGAACTCTGACTTCCTTTTTTTTAACATAAATAGTTGTGTTCTATACACATTCTCCTGCTGCTTGCTTTTCTTTACTTAAAAAGATGTCGTAGAGACAATTTCATATTAGGGCATACAGACCAGTCTTCTTCATTTAATAGCTGTGTAGAAGAACACTGAGGTGTGTATCATAATTGTAACCAGCTTCCTGCGGGTGGGGATTTAGTCCCTTTTGCCTCACTGGCTCCTGAAATGTTGGAATGAACATTGCACGTATCTCTTATTGTGGAAAGTATTCTTAGAGCTTAAACTGCCATTATGTGAATTGCTTCTCACCTCTCTCCTCTCCTATGGTTGCAAAATTTCTCCTCGGCTCAGCAGAAAACTTTGGCAGACTTAATTATATTTTATTTTTGAAATATTAACTGTATGTCAGAGTACAGTGCTGCTTCCTGACTGTGGGATTTCTCTCTGGTTTAGTTTAGCTGTTACCAGCCTTGCCAGGGAAGACAAAAGTTTGAGCTGTGTTTCCATATGGCCCCTAGATCTGTCACTGAGCAAATATGACCCTTTCTGCTGCGGTGGTGTGGTCAGCTTAAAGGCCTAAGGAAATGAATTCCAGCGATGTTGAGGAACCACCTCTGACTCAGGGCTTTTTCAGTGCATGGAATTTCTGCCTCTGCATTGATAAGGTCATACATATGTATGTACCAGAACTCAGAGTTCCCCAGGGCCCTGGTTTCCAGCTCTGAATAAATAGAAACTGGAGCGCATTTGAGATGAGCTTGAAGGCTCTGGTAATATTGAAGGTGCTCTTATTTCTTAAATGGCAGATGTGCTTGGGGAGTGGATACAGAGGGATCTAGCCACGTAGCAATGGTGAGGTCATCCTTAACCATCAGGTGCAGGGTCACGCAGAGCTGCCGAGGTGGCCTTAAGAGCTGAGGCTCCCTGCCTCAGGGCCTCATTGCTAGAGAAGATTTGTCGTTTGACTGACGAGGGCAAAGGAAAGCGGTATTGCGGAGGGGAGCAGGCAATACTGAGGCAGTGAAAAAACATGGGTGAAGAGTTGGACAGCATGTCCTTAAGTTCAAGCTCTGCAGGGCTTTTGTCAGGACCAAGTCAGAAAACCCAAGTCACACTTTGTTAAACAGGAGAGGGGCTGTTCTGCAGGGTTTCAGAAGCACAGTGCACCTGGGCTCTCTCCACCTCCCAGGCTTGCTCTTTCTGCCCTGTGCAGACTTCCTCCTCATGCTCCAGATGGTGGCATGCTGGCCACCAACAGCTCCCATAGCGAATCCTCCCAGGCTCAACACTAGCAGATAGGGTGGCTCCTTTTCTCTTAAGAGTTCATGTGGACGTTCTGGAAGGGCATGGATCTAAAACCAGGGTGCTCTGATCAAATAAATGGGGAAACAAGCTCTTGGTGACTCCAAATTCACAATGTCTGCCATCGCCCTTTCACGAGGCATCTGGTGCTGGCTCACCTGAATTCTTACAGTCTTCCTTTGTTTGTGAAGTATGGTTAAACTTGATAATAACTATGATCTCTTCCAGTTCTAAATGAATTTTCTTTCTTCCTTGCATCCTTTTCTTTTTCACATTTATCATTTAACCTAAACACGTATTCTCCTAGTTTCAACTTTGACTGTATTTTAATATGTATAAGAAACATATGTGTCTGAAGTATATATGTAATCTAAAAAAGGTCCGTCTAGTAAAGGCTATGGTTTTTCCAATAGTCATGTATGGATATGAGAGTTGGACCATAAAGAAAGCTGAGCACTGAAGAATTGATGCTTTTGAACTGTGGTGTTGGAGAAAATTCTTGACAGTCCCTTGGACTGCAAGGAGATCCAACCAGTCCATCCTAAAGGAGATCAGTCCTGGGTGTTCACTGGAAGGACTGATGCTGAAACTCCAGTACTTTGGCCACCTAATGTGAAGAACTGACTCATTTGAAAAGACCCTGATGCTGGGAAAGATTGAAGGCAGGAGGAGAAGGGGACGACAGAGGATGAGTGGTTGGATGGCATCACCAACTCAATGGACATGAGTTTGGGTGGACTCCGGGAGTTGGTGATGGACAGGGAGGCCTGGCGTGCTGCGATTCATGGGGTCACAAGGAGTCGGACACGACTGAGCGACTGAACTGAACTGACCGAACAGAGGTAAATAAGAAGAGCAGTGGGAACACAGAAGAGACAGTGGTCATCATTCACTTGGGATCATAGCATCTGAATCTAGTTTGAAGCCAGATTAAACCATACCAGCACCGTCACCATCAGAAAATAGCACAGTGACTTGAGGCATAAAGCCCAATGAAGTTAGAAATCAGTTAGTAATGGAGATTGGATTTTTCCCCCTGAAATCTTGAAACATGGGAGAGTCTCCCTTGTGATGGATTGTGTGTTCATACCTGAAGTCAGAGGAATGAATCAGAAGACCTCTTAGAGCCCTAAGGCATTTCTAATACGTTGCTTTACTTCAATGGTGGGTCTATAAAGTGACTTTACTCCAAATGAAAAATTGCTGCCATCTAATCATTGATGCTTATTAGAGATAAATGTATTGGTCCAGGGGACTTTTTTTAAAGAATATAAAGAGAATGTCATTCTCTCCATTTTTTTTTTTTGGGGGGGGGGTGGCAGACAGCAACCAAAATGATTAGCAAAAAAATTGTATTCTCCTCAAGCATATTCGCCTTGAGAACAACAAAAGGTCTTACAGAGATGATCACTGTAAAGCCAGTTGGAACTATTGGAACAGGAGGGAGTAATCAGGGATGAAAAGATTGAGTTTTTCTACTCTACCTTCCCTTTCTAATCCAGTTCTTTTCTAAAGCAAATTCTTAAGAGACTAAATGTATTCACTTTTCCAGGGAGAGTTAATTACAGTCTTATTTAGAGCTGTGCTTTACTTCACCCTTTAAAGTTCCTTCCAGGACTATTGTAATTCAACTAAAATGCTTCAGGCATTAAATAGCGTCAGAAAGCTAAATATGCATTCTTGTTTCTAACACAAGAAAGGAAAAAAAAAAAAGTTTCCAAAGACGAGTGAAAGAGGAAAAAAAGAAAGTCTTTCTCACTTGATGTTTACTTTCAAGGGAATACAAATATTTAGCATTGTTATGATTTTCACACTGAAGATGAATGTCAGTTTACTGCAAAGATGTGAATTAATTCTTGAAGTAAAGTCTAATATGCAAAATAAAATTTTGAACACGTATTAGTAAAAGCATGCTGTGCTGGGCACTGTGGAGAATATTAAAGACACAGTCACCACCTCAGGGGGCTTCTACACAAGTGGGAGATGAGACTGTTGATGGAAAAAATAAATGCACAGCCTAAAAGCTAAGAATTATATTTTATTTGGCAGACAAAAGTGTGATCTTAAGCCCGGGACATAGCATCTCAGATAACTCTGAGAGAGTGCTCCAAAGAGGTAAGGGAGGAATCAGGATATATAGTAATTTTTGCAGCAAAGACAAGGTACTCAGAACTTGAGAAGGTTACTGTTAAAGAAAACCAGATTCTCAAGTTAAGGAATTTAGTGCTTTTCTCTTCTATATATGGGAAGATGCAAGAGTCGTGTCTGACCCTTTGCAACCCCATGGACTGTAGCCTGCCAGGCTCCTCTGTCCACGGAGATTCTCCAGGCAAGGATACTGGTGTGGGCCGCCACGCCCTCCTCCAGGGATCGAACCTGGGTCTCCTGCATTGCAGGCGGTCTCGTTATTGACTGAGCTACCAGGAAGCCCCTGTTAGGGCACTGTTCTCCAGGGGAGCCAGTCAGCTGGTTGCACAGGACCCTTTGTATCACCCAGCAGTGCATGATGCCATGGTGGGAGAGTGCATAATTTCCACGGTTCAGTCTCGCTGCCACGAGGATTTGAAATGAGGTGCCAGTCTTACAGGTCGGTTACACAGCATAGTGTATTTGATAAGCAAAGGGTGGTACACCCCCAAGGCATGAGGTCTGGCCGACCCTGAAGGAGTGGCCTCCAACCCTCGTGGGTCCCTCTTTTTATGTTTTTTGTCTCCTCCCCTGAGCCTGCCCTAGCAAATCAGGGTAGCACCCATCATCAGTCAGGAAGGGCGTGTGTTTGTTTCACTTGAGGCTCCCACGCCCGGCCTGCAGATTTTCCCTCTGTGCCCTTTCCAAGGACTCCCCTCTTTGTCTGTCTTCTAGCCGCCTCCACTTTGGACTCCTTTTTCTGTTCTAACCACCTGACTCTGATTTCCTTTCCCCGACAGAGCTACCGTTAACAGCCCCAAGTCTCGCCTCATTCATGGTTGTGGGGCTTTAGTTTTTAATGTTGTAGAACAAATTGCCACAAATTTTTTTGACTAAACAGCACACATTTATCTCACAATTTCCATGAAGCAAGACTGCAGGCATTGCTTATCTTAGTTCTCCGCCATCTCAACAAGGCTGCAAAGTATCGTCAGGCAGTGTTCTCATCTGGAGGCTCGGTTAGGGAGGAATCTGCTTCCAAACTCATTTGGCTTATTACTGGCTGTCATCCGGAGAGTGATCTCAGGCCCTAGAAGTCACATGAGGTTCCTTCCTTTGTGACCTACTCTATGGTGGTTCGACATTTGGCTAATGACTTTTCAAGGCCAGTAGGAGAATCTGTCCCTCAGTCTGTTAAGATGAACATTATAAAATGCATGATGATCCTGAGAGTGACATTCCAACACGTTTGTAATATCTGCAAAGGTAACATGCTTATAGTTCTGGGGATTAGGAGGTGGGCATGTTTGGGCAGCTATTTTTCTGCCCACCTCAGATGGCCCCAGGGCATGGAAGCCTTGGGTGCTGCTGAAGGTCGTACCAGAAGGAGAGCAGGCACCACAACAAAGAAGTCAGCAGTGTGGAGTCTGAGGAGGCCTCGGCCGGTGATTTGTTATTTGGCATTATTAAGGCATTAGTTGAATAATATACTTTGGGATTGGAATGAAAACTGACCTTTTCCAGTCCTATGGCCCCTGCTGAGTTCTCCAAAGTTGCTGGCATATTGAGTGCAGCACTTTCACAGCATCATCTTTCAGGATTTGAAATAGCTCAACTGGAATTCCATCACCTCTACTAGCTTTGTTCGTAGTGATGCTTCCCAAGGCCCACTTGACTTCACATTCCAGGATGTCTGGCTCTAGGTGAGTGATCACACCATCATGATTATCTGAGTCGTGAAGATCTTTTCTGTACAGTTCTTCTGTGTATTCTTGCCACCTCTTCTTAACATCTTCTGCTTCTGTTAGGTCCATACCATTTCTGTCCTTTATTGAGCCCATCTTTGCATGAAATGTTCCCTTGGTATCTCTAATTTTCTTGAAGAGATCTCTAGTCTTTCCCATTCTATTGTTTTCCTCTATCTCTTTGCATTGATCACTGAGGAAGGCTTTCTTATCTCTCCTTGCTATTCTTTGGAATTCTGCATTCAGATGCTTATATCTTTCCTTTTCTCCTTTGCTTTTCACTTCCCTTCCTTTCACAGCTTTTTCTTTTCACTTCTTTTCACAGTCTTTTCACAGAAGACTCTTGAGAGTCCCTTGAACTGCAAAGAGATCCAACCAGTCCATCCTAAAGGAGATCAGTCCTGGGTGTTCATTGGAGGGACTGATGTTGAAGCTGAAACTCCAGTACTTTGGCCACCTGATATGAAGAGCTGACTCACTGGAAAAGACCCTGATGCTGGGAAAGATTGAGGGCAGGAGGAGAACGGGACAACAGAGGATAAGATGGTTGGATGGCATCACTGACTCCATGGACATGCGTTTGAGCAAGCTCCAGGAGTTGGTGATGGACAGGGAGGCCTGGCATGCTGCAGTTCATGGGGTCGCAAAGAGTTGGACACGACTGAGTGACTGAACTGAATAATATACTGATAATGATGATTCCCTAAAATTCTCTAAGTTTTACTACTGCTGCAGGAAAAGCACTAAAAGTTGTTTTAGTCCTAAAAGAACTGAGTCCTCCGACTAACTTTTAGGTCCAAAATTGATCATATATTAAATAATTAGAGTGTGGAAAATCTACCCCTGAATCCCAGTTGACTCATTTATAAAATGGGAACAATAATAGACTAGCTCGTAGTTTTGCTGTGAGGCTGAAGAGAATTTGTATACGTAAGAGATGTTTGTAAAGAGGCATCCAGAACCAAAATAAATTTTTTATTGAGATACCTGGAATTCTCTTTTGATAAAATTGCATTAGGATAATACATTGTAAAAGACTTATAAAATTATGTCAAAATGTTTGCAGCCAGATTCTATGGATTTCTTTAACTGGCTTATTACAACTTAACATAGACATGAATACAATTTTGAAAAACAAATCAGTCACCAAATTTTTGAATTATAAGAAAAGTACTGAAAATATATCAGTTCAGTTCAGTCGCTGGGTCATGTGACTTTGTGACCCCCATGGACTGCAGCACGCCAGGCCTCCCTGTCCATCACCAGCTCCCGGAGTCCACCCAAACCCATGTCCATTGAGTCGGTGATGACATCCAACCATCTCATCCTCTGTCATCCCCTTCTCCTCCTGCCCTCAATCTTTCCCAGCATCAAGGTCTTTTCCAATGAGTCAGTTCTTCGATCAGGTGGCCAAAGTATTGGAGTTTCAGCTTCAGCATCAGTCCTTCCAATGCACACTCAAGACTAACCTCCTTTAGGATGGACTTGTTGGATCTCCTTGCAGTCCAAGAGACTCTCAAGAGTCTTCTCCAACACTACAGTTCAAAAGCATCAATTCTTCTGCACTCAGCTTTCTGTATAGTCCAACTGTCACATCCATACATGACTACTGGAAAAACCATAGCCTTGACTAGATGGACCTTTGTTGGCAAAGTAATGTCTCTACTTTTTAATATGCTGTCTAGTTTGGTCATAACTTTCCTTCGAAGAAGTAAGCATCTTTTAATTTCATGTTAATTCACAGCAAATCAACTTGTCCTATAGGAGCTTCATCTTGGAGACAATGGCTTGGAGAGTTTAGGAAATTTTGTGCAGCTTCAAGGGATCTGACAAAGGAGAAAGGACATTTAGGTTTTGTTTTAAATAAGGTTGTTCTCAGCCCACGAGCTTAGGAACCTGTGTGTGCCTGTAAACCCCGTTTTATCTCCCACTGACTTGGTCGTCTCTTGATGGGAGCAGCCTATCGTGAGTAACACAAGCGCGCTGTCTCTGGAAGCCCGATGCTCCCTCTGGTGAGAACTTTCCACTCCGCGCTGCAGTGACAGTGCTTGGGTTTTACCAAATGTACATACCTCAGTATCGCAAATTCTAAAATTTAAGAAGGCGAGCGTATTTCAAATGCCACTCTTTGGGAAGTGAGGCAGTATGCAGGCATAGATAGATGCTTCCCCTCCCGCAGACACTGGTAAAGGCATTGTCATTGTTTAGTCGCTCAGTCGTCTCCAGCTCTTTGCGACCCCATGGACTGTAGCCCGCAAGCCTCCTCTGTCCACGAGATTTCCCAGGCAAGAATACTGGAGTGGGTCGCCATTTCCTTCTCCAGGGGATCTTCCTGATCCAGGGATCGAAGCCGTGTCTCTTGCGGCTTCTTAGCACGGAGTCACCAGGGAAGCCCAGTAAAGGAATAGTGACAGTATTAACCATCTGATGCAAGACTTTTCTCAGCTGAGTTTGTGTGTCCTCCTCCTCCTTTTTTTACATAACCTTGTGTCTCTGTGTGGTCTGGCGAACTGAGGGCTGTTTTGCACCCCTAATCTTGCCTGGAATATGCAAGATGACCTGTAATTGCACCCAGGCATTGAGATGCCTCTGACTGAGACTGAGCCGAATGGAAAGCAGGGAAGAAGCTCTTCAGACTTTGAGCTTTTAATTGTCAAGAGCAAGAGAATTTCATTGTGAAGTTCAATTCCTTTGGACTTGAATGTTGGGGACTTAAGCTTGCAAGGAAATTTAATCTCTGATCTCTTCTCTCTGGGAATTTGATAATAGGCAGGGGTTTGTGTTCAATGTTGGTGCATCTCTATGTTGGCGTTTTATTAGTGGAGTATCTTCGTCTTGTCACTTAATCTCATTGCAGGATTTGTGATGTTCTGTCTGGGGTACTGTTGCTGGATGTAGCTCGGGAACCAAAACAGAGAAGAGAGTGCGTTTTATTTTCGTTCTTGAATGCAGAGGGGAACTGATTTATTTAATGCCCCTTTCTGGTCAATTTCAGGATATGCCGGAGTCAGGTCTAAACTGTCTGCAGATTGTCCTAGGATGAGACACAAAACCTCAGCGCTGGTCTGAGGAGAGAGGTCCTGTGCAGGTGCGAGCAGGGCTCTGACCTGAGAGGTTGCTTTTCTCCCCGAAAGGGAAAGTCCCAGCCCCGTTTGGCCCTAGGCTTCATGATTAAGCTCAGTGGTCAAGAGAAGAAAAAGCTGGAGAAAGTCAGCAGCAGGTACTTCTTCCTTGAGGAGGAAACCCAAATAGGGCTATTGATAGGCTTTCTCCTTTGCTTACTCCATCTCATGGCAGAGAAGGCAGAGTTTGCTGTATGCTTTAGAGACAAGCCCTCTGTCTCATCCCGGATTTGCTTGTTTCCTCCCAGGGAGGTTTGTCTTCCCAGTCTCTCAACAGTTGCTCATGGCAAGGCTTTTAATTTTGATGAAGTCTAATTAAAAATTTTTTTCCTTTACGAGTCTTGTTTTTAGTGTATTGTCTATGGGCTGTTAGCCAAACTCTAGGTCATACATGTATTTCCTGTTTTCTTCTAAAAGTTTTATAATTTTATATCTATATTTAGATTTGTAACCTATTTTGCAGAGAAGGCGATGGCACCCCACTCCAGTACTCTGGCCTGGAAAATCCTGTGGACGGAGGAGTCTGGTGGGCTGCAGTCCATGGGGCCGCTAAGAGTCGGACACGACTGAAGCGACTTAGAAGCAGCGGCAACCTATTTTGAATTAGTTTTTGTATAAAATGAGATGTTCCCGTCAAAGTTTACAGGTTTTCAAGCACATTGATATGCAGTTGCTCCCATACCATTTATTGAAAAGACTATACTTAATCATTATTTTTTTGTATCTTTGTAAAAATTGTATTGCCATATTTGAGTAGAAATATTTCTGGGCTTTCTCTTCTATTCCATTGATTTGTGTACTGTCCCTTATCAATACGATACCATCTTTGGTAAGTGGTTAGATTCACTTCCTCCAACTGTTTCCATTTTCAAAATTGTTTTAGTTATTCTATTTTCTTTGCCCTTTCATATAAATTTTAGAATCCATAAAATCCATAAAATTTTAGAATCCATTCATATCTATAAAACCTTATTCTAAGATTTTTATAGATATTCATTAAGTCTATAGATGAATTGGGGAATTTAAAGATTTCCACGTAGAGCTCCTATACATGTTTTTTTAGGTTTACAGTATTAATATTTAATTTTTGTTACAACTGTTATTAGTATCACGTTTACCTTTCCACTTGTACATGGCTAGTGTATATGATTGATTTTTATGTGCTTACCTGTTATCTTATGATTCTGTTAAGAGGTATCTTATAGATTCCTCGGGCTTTTCTACTAATGCACAGCTTGCAGTCCTTGAGTAGGGGCGTTTTTATTTCTTCCTTTCCTCATTGTATCCTTATTTCTCTTTCATTTAGGCAGACTTTTTGAAAGGCTCGTGAGGCTCCGAGGCCTTCCAGGACGGCTGGGTCTCGGTGAGCTCTGTAGGTTGGAGCTCTGAACCTTTACGCCTTGAGGGTACCGGTGAGCTGTAAACAGTCCTGTCCTCGCGGGGCGGACGCTACAGTCCTGTCCTCGAGGGGCGGACGCTTGCTGTGACTCCTTCTAGTCTTTACTTTTTTCAGTTTCTTTGATTTGCTAGTGCCACTACCACTGTGCCACAGGGAGAATTATTTCCTCCATGAAAAAGAACAGCATTTTCCTAAGCCTCAAATTGTGCCTACAGTTCTGGGTAATAGTGGGTGACAGTCATGGCTAGACAGAAAATGTCCTAGCACACAGGAGGAGAGAAAAAATGTGGCCCAAACCCAAGAGTAGCAACACGCTGTACCCTACGTGATGCACAGAAACACAGGCAATACACGTGATAGAAAGATAGGGTGCAGACTGAAGGACTGTTCAATACGCTTAAGGAAAGAGGAGTGGTGGGTTCTTTTCCTTTCAGTGAAGAGCCAGCAGTGAAATTGCTGGGCCATGCGGAGCTCTGTTTCTTAACTCTTTGAGGAACTTCCCTGCTGTTTTGCATAGTGGCTTCATCAACTTATAATCCCACCAACAGTGCATGAGGGGTCCCTTTTCTCCACATCCTTGCCAATACTAGTAATTTGTTATCATTTTGCTAACAGCCTTTCTGAGAGCTGTGAGGTAATATTACTGTGGTTTTGATGAGCATTTCCCTAATACTTAGTGATACTGAGCATTTTTTCATGCGTCTATTGGCCATATGTGGAGAAGGCAATGGCACCCCACTCCAGCACTCTTGCCTGGAAAATCCCATGGACGGAGGAGCCTGGTGGGCTGCAGTCCATGGGGTCGCTAAGAGTCGGACACGATTGAGCGACTTCACTTTCACTTCTCAGTTTCATGCATTGGAGAAGGAAATGGCAACCCACTCCAGTGTTCTTGCCTGGAGAATCCCAGGGATGGGGGAGCCTCGTGGGCTGCCATCTATGGGGTCGCACAGAGTCGGACATGACTGAAGCAACTTAGCAGCAGCAGCATTGGCCATATGAATGTATTCTTTGGAAAAATGTCTATTTAGATCCTCAGCCCATTTTTAAAAACAGATTGTTTGCTTTTCTGATGTTTAATCATATAAGTTCTTTGTATATTTTTTCAACCCACCATATATATTTTTGACATTAATTCCTTATTAGATATATCATTTGCAAATATCTTCTCCCATTAAGTAGGTGGCCTTTATGGTTTGTTGATAGTTTCTTTCACTTCGAAAAAGCTTTTTAGTTTGACAGAGTGCCATTTGCTTATTTTTGCTTTTGTTTGCCTTCAAAGAAATAACTGCTAAACCGATGTCAAAGAACATACAGCCTATGTTTTCTTCTACAAGCTGTATGGTTTCAGGTCTCATTTTCTTTTCCATTGTGCCTTTATTTTTGTGCATGGTGTGAGAAAGTGGTCTAAATGGATTACATTGCATGCAGTTGTCCAGTGTTTCCAACACCATTCATTGAAAAGCTTGTCTTCTCCCCATTGTGTGTTCCTGCTTCATCTGTCATAGCCAAGTGGACCGTTTAAGTGTGGCTTCATTTCTGGACTCTGTTCCATCCCAGTGACGTTCCTGTCTGTTTTTGTGCCAGCACCATACTCCTTCGGCTTCCCAGGTGGGAAAGTGAAGAACCTTCCTGCCAGTGCAGGAGACACAAGAGACATGGGTTTGATCCCTGGGTCAGCAAGACCCCCTGGAGAAAGGCTTGGCAACCCACTCCACTATTCTTGCCTGAAGGATCCCATGGATAGAGGAGCCTGGTGAGCTACAGTCCATGGGGTCACAAAGAGCTGGACACAACTAAAGAGACTTAGCATGCACATACTTATTTATAGTTTAGCTTGACACCAGGGAATGTGATAACTGCGGCTTAATTCTTTTCACTCCAGATGCTTGTGGCTACTTGAGATATTTTGTGTTTTCATACAATCTTAGAATTAATTTTTCTAGTTCTGTGAAAAATACCATTGAGATTGCATTGAATGTGTAGATTACCTTGAATACTGTGGTCATTTTCACATTATGAATTTTTTTATTGGAGGAATTTTTTTTTTTATAATTGCTTTACAACGTTGTGGTGGTCTCTGCTGTTGTTCAGTCGCTCAGTCATGTCCGACTCTTTGTGGCCCCATGGACTGCATCATGTCAGACTTCCCTGTCTTTCACTATTTCCTGAAGCTTACTCAGACTCATGTCCATTGAGTTGGTGATGCCATCCAACCATCTCATCCTCTGTCACCCCCTTCTCTGCTGAAATCAATGCAAATCAGTATAACTATATATATGTGTGTATATGTATATGTGTGTATATCTATCCCCCCTCCCTCATAAGCCTGCCTTCCACCCCATTTCTCTGGGTTGCACAGAGCACCAGGCTGGGCTCCCCCTGTTATTTCACACACGACAGGGTGTTTATCTCAGTGCCACCTCTTCTCAGTTTGTCCTAGCTTCTCCTTCCCCTGCCATATCCACAAGTTTATTCTCTGTATCTGTGTCTCCATTCCTTCTCTATAAATATATTCACCAGTACTATTTTTCCACATTCCATATAGATACGATATTCGTTTTTCTGACTTACTTCACTCTGGATAAGAGGCTCTAGGTTCATCCACTTCACTGCTTCTAAGTCACTTCAGTCGTGTCCAACTCTGTGTGACCCCATAGACGGCAGCCCACCAGGCTCCCCCGTTCCTGGGATTCTCCAGGCAAGAACACTCGGAGAAGGCAATGGCACCCCACTCCAGTACTCCTGCCTGGAAAATCCCATGGATGGAGGAGCCTGGTAGGCTGCAATCCATGGGGTCGCTGAGGGTCGGACGCGACTGAGTGACTTCGCTTTCACTTTCGCCCACTTCACTACAACTGAGTAAAATTCGTTCCTTTTAATGGCTGTGTAATATTCTGCTGTATATGTACCATGATTTCTTTATCCATTCATCTGTCTATGGACATCCAGGTTGCTTCCATGTCCTGACTCTTATAAGCAGTGCTGCAGTGAACCTTGGAGTACATATGCCTTCTTGAACTATGGTTTCTCAGGGCATGTACCCAGTAGTGGGATTGCTGAGTCGTATGGCAGTTTTAGTCCTAGTTTGTTAAAAAGTCTCCATACTGTTCTCCACAGCGGTTGTGCCAATTTACATTCCTACCAAAAGAGCAGAGCTGCTGCTGCTGCTGCTAAGTCGCTTCAGTCGTGTCCGACTCTGTGTGACCCCATAGACGGCAGCCCACCAGGCTCCTCCATCCATGGGATTTGCCAGGCAAGAGTACTGGAGTGGGGTGCCGTTGCTGTCTCAAAAGAGCAGTAGGGCTCCCTTTTCTCCACCCCCTCTCCAGTATTTGTTATTTTCCCATCATCATGATGTATCTTTCTATTTGTGTCATCTTTAGCTTCCTTCACCAATGTCTTATGGTTCTTAGAGTACAAGCTCTTTAGTTAGACTAGGTATTTTATTCTTTTTGTTGTAATTTTAAATAGGATAGTTTTCTTCATTTCTTTTCTGACTATTCATTGTTAGTATATAAAAATGTAAGATTTCTCTATATTAATTTTTTATCCTGAAACTTCACTGAATTCATTTATTCTAGTAGTTTCTGTGGTGCTGTTTTTAGGATTTCTGTGATAGCATCATGCCATCTGCAAACGGTGACAGTCTTACTTCTTCCTTTTCAATTTTGACTCTTTTATTCTTTTTTCTTGTCCTGTTGCTGTGACTAGCATACCCAATACAGTGCTGGGTAAATGTGCTAAGTGTAGGCATCCTTGCCTTGTTTCTTATCTTAGGGGAAGTGTTTCAGCTTTTCATTGCTGAGTATTAAGTTAGCTGTGGGTGTATCCTGTGTGACCTCTGTTATATTGAGATATGGTTCCTCTTTACCCACTAGTACTTAAGGGTCTATCCAATTAATATTGCTACATAAAGCAAAGAAATCAAGTCAGCTATCACTGAAAATAGATACAGAGCTAAAATACATCGCGAGGGTAACATGTAATTCAAGAGAAGAAAGAAAGATGGTTGCTGTTGTACGGTTCCTGAATTGTGGAAACGAGGGAGAGTAGCAAAGAGCATTAGGCTTTGGTAAGGTTAGGAGGCATTTTTAATCTAGTGAAATCACTGATAGAAGAATAAAAGAGTGAACAACTATTGAGTTAGTAGAGAGAAAAATGGAACACTAAAAGATAATCAGCCAATCCA
>NW_011494761.1:852984-853498 GCF_000754665.1 Bison bison bison | reverse complement strand
GCCAATCCAAAGTTAGGCAAGGAAGGACAAAGGAACGGAGGGTGGCCAAGAGAAACAGGAAACCTAGTAAAATGTAGACTTATTATAAATGTATCTGTCATGACACTAAATGTAAATGAGCTACCTGATGCCACCAAGAAATAAAGACTGTGAGGCTAGATTGCGAGATAGCGAGTACATACTGCCCTTGCAAGGGACACATAAAGGACAAGACACGGGACACGAAGCAAAGAGGATGGAGGGGTGTGTCACACAAACGCCAACAAGAGAGCTGAGCGCGCTAGAGTGATGCCAGACAGAGGCAAGGAGCACTGCGAACCACAAGTCAGGGGCTTTCATAGTGACATTATATTAATTTCATTAGTAAGGGGTAATAATTCTAGATGCATATGTTGCATAAAGCAAATGTGGACAAAACTAAAAGGAAAAATAGACAAATCACATTCACAGTGAGATATTTAAACACGCTTTTCTTCTAATATATAGTTAAGAAACAGCAGCAGCCTCCCCCCCC
>NW_011494761.1:828811-852884 GCF_000754665.1 Bison bison bison | reverse complement strand
AAAAACAACAACAAAAATCCCTCTGAGACAAAGCAGGGGAGGGAAGGGGGGAAAATACGTGCCAATTCAGTCTATGAAGCTAGTAAATCTTGGTATCAACGCCTGACAGGGATATTAAAAGAAAAATTATAGATCAATTTCACCCTTAGAAATGGATGTAAAGGTTTTAAAATGACGTGTTATCAAATCACATCAAGCAATACATTAAATGATGACATGCCATGACTGATTTGGCTTTAGATTAGGAAAACAAGGTTGATACAATATGCTGTTTCGTTGCTAAGTCATGTTTGACTCTTTTGTGACCCCATGAACTATAGTTGGCCAGGCGCCCCTGTCCATGGGATTTCCCAGGCAAGATTACTGGAGTGGGTTGCCATTTCCTTCTCCAGGGGATCTTCTTGACCCAGGGATGAATCCCACATCTCCTGCACTGGCAGATGGATTCTTTACCGCTAAGCCACCAGGGAAGTCCTTGGTATAATATAAGGAACCCAATCGATGTAATTAATTACAGTAACAGGACAAAAAGAGAGATCATATATAATCTAAAGAGATAGAGGAAACACTTTTGAAAAAGAGTTTATACACTTACGGGGAAATGTGGGAAACAATCACCACAAAATAACTCCCTTAACTCTGATTTAAAAAAATTTTTTTAAGCATCTGTTTAATGTTATTGATCTTGAGGTCAGTTTCAAAACAAGGAAGTACAGTAGAACTCTATTCAATATCATTTTGAAGATTAAAATCAGTAAATTAAGACATGGGTGCATAAATAAAAGATGGGGTTGAAAAACATTTATCATTTATAGATAATTGATGCATTTCTACATAAAATTTAAAATCCACTTGTAAAGTTCCAGAAAATACTTGTTGGGACTTTGATTATAAATGCATAAATTCTTAAAATCAGCTTGGAAAAAAATCATCAGCTTTACAATACTGAGAACTTCAATCTATAAAACATTTTCTCTCTCCATTTCTTTAGAAAACATTTTATTAGTATACTGTTAATTCTTGCTTGTATATTTTGGAGACATAATTTTAGATAAATAGTTTCCTGGTGAGTTGAATGTATTATTTTGAAATCTTTATCTGTATGCCTAATAATGCTTACCCTTAATAGTCTAATTTCTCTGATATAAATCTAGCTATATCAGTTTTCCTTCAATTAGTATTTATAGGGTCTTATTTTTTTCTTTCCAATTTTCTGTATGTTTTAGATATCTCTTGTAATAGCATGGGGTTATAATTTTCTTTATGTAATCTGGTCATATTTTTCTTATAATTTGAAAATTATAGTTTGAAGCACTTAGTCCATTTATATGTAATATAATTGCTATTTATATTGAAATCTACCATTTTTCAAAGAACAGCAAAGAAAGGTAAGAAAACCTTCCTAAGTGAACAATGCAAAGAAATAGAGGAAAACAACAGAACAGGAAAGACTAGAGATCTTGTCAAGAAAATTAGAGATACCAAGGGAACATTTCATGCAAAGATGAGCACAATAAAGGACAGAAATTGTATGGACTTAACACAAGCAGAAGATATTAAGAAGAGGTGGCAAGAATACACAGAAGAACTGTAAAAAAAGATCTAATGACCCAGATAACCACAATGGTGTGATGACTCACCTAGAGCCAGACATCCTAGAGTGTGAAGATGAGTGGACCTTGGAAGCATCACTATGAACAACGCCAGTGGAGGTGACGGAATTTCAGTTGAGCTAGTTCAAATTCTAAAAGATGATGCTGTGAAAGTGCTGCACTCAATATGCCCTCAAATTTGGAAATCTCAGCAGTGGCCACAGGACTGGAAAAGGTCAGTTTTCATTGAAACCCCAAAGAAAGGCAATGCCAAAGAATGATCAAACTACGGCACAATTGCACTCATCTCACATGCTAGCAAAGTAA
Source organism: Bison bison bison (assembly GCF_000754665.1). Lineage (NCBI taxonomy): Eukaryota > Metazoa > Chordata > Mammalia > Artiodactyla > Bovidae > Bison > Bison bison. The sequence continues at coordinate 850,965 of NW_011494761.1, read as the reverse complement.
TGCTCAAAATTCTCCAAGCCAGGCTTCAACAGTATGTGAACTGAGAACTTTCAGGTGTTCAATTTGGATTTAGAAAAGGCAGAGGAACCAGAGATCAAATTGCCAACATACATTGGATCACAGAGAAAGCAAGAGAGTTCCAGAAAAATATCTACTTCTGTTTCATTGACTACACTAAAGCCTTTGACTGTGTGGATCAAAAAAAACTAGAAAAGTCTTAAAGAGATGGGAATACCAGACCACCTGAACTGCCTCCTGAGAAATCTGTATGCAGGTCAGGAAGCAATAGTTGGAACCAGACATGGAATAACAGAGGGTTCAAAATTGGGAAAGGAGTATGCCAAGGCTGTATATTGTCACCCTGCTTATTTAACTTATATGCAGAGTACATCATGAGAAACACTGGGCTGGATGAAGCACAAGCTGGAATCAAGATTGCCGGGAGAAATATCAATAACCTCAGATATGTAGATGATGCCACACTTATGGCAGAAATTGAAGAGGAATTAAAGAGCCTCTTGATGAAAGTGAAAGAGGAGAGTGAAAAAGCTGGCTTAAAACTCAACAGTCAACAAACTAAGATTATGGCATCCAGTCCTATGATTTCACGGCAAATATATGGGGAACCAATGGAACAGTGATAGACTTTCTTTTCTTGGGCTCCAAAATCACTGCAGTTGGTTACTGAAGCCATGAAATTAAAAGATGCTTGCTCCTTGGAAGTTATTGCAAACCTAGCCAGCATATTAAAAAGCAGAGACATTACTTTACTGACAAAAGTCCTCATAGCCAAAGCTATGTTTTTTCCAGGAGTCATGTATGGATGTGAGAGCTGGACCATAAAGAAGGCTGAGCACCAAAGAATTGATGCTTTTGAACTGTGGTGTTGGAGAAGACTCTTAAGAGTCCCTTGGAGAGCAAGGAGATCAAACCAGTCCATCCTAAAGGAAATCAGCCCTGAATATTCACCAGAAGGACTGATGCTGAAGCTACAATATTTTGGCCACCTGATGCTAAGAGCCAACTAATTAGAAAAGACCCTGATGCTGGGAAAGATTGAAGGTGGGAGGAGAAGGGGACAACAGAGGATGAGATGGCTGGATGGCATCATGGACTCAATGGACATGAGTTTGAGTAAACTCCAGGAGTTGGTGATGGACAGGGAGGCCTGGCATGCTGCGGTTCATGGGGTCACAAAGAGTCAGACATGACTGAGCGACTGAGCAACAATGACAACCACTTCTCAAGTGCCTTCACTTCGCCTGTTTGTCCTGTGTCCCTATTTCTTTCTTCTTTCCTACAGCTTTATTGAGATATAATTAACATATAACATTATATAAGTTTAAGGTGGACGACATTGTGATTTGATGTATTTAACTATTGAGAACTGATTACCACAGAATAGTTAGCATAACCATTGCAAACCATGTATCTGACGAGGGGTTAATACCCAAAATACACAAGGAGCTTATGTAGCTTCATATCAAAAAAAACCCAAATGGTCTGATTAAAAAGAGGGCCAAGGACCTGAGTGGACATTTTTCCAAAGAAGACACACACGTGGCTGACATTACATGAAAAGGTGTTCAGCATCACTAATCATCAGAGAAAGGTCCGTCCAGCCCACAGTGCGCTATCCGCTCATGTCTGTTCAATGGCTGCTCTTAAACAGATGAGAGATCACAAATATTGATGAGGATGGGGAGAAAAGGGAACTCTTGTGCATTGATGGTGGGAATGTAAATTGGTGCAAGCACTGTGGAAAAGAATATGGGGTTTCCTGCAAAAATTAAAAAATAAAACTACCATATTACCCTGTACTGGGTAATAAATACCACTCTGGGTATTTATCTGAAGAAAGGGGAAACCCAAAAGATACATGCACCCCCTGTGTTCACTACAGCATTACTCAGAATAGCCAAGATATAGATACAACCTGTGTCCTCTGATGGACGACTGGATAAAGAAGATGTGGGGTGTGTGTGTGTATAAAATGGAATACTATTCAGTTATAAAACAGAAGGAAACCTCACCATTGGTGACAGCATGGATAGCCATTGAGGGTATTACACTAAGTGAAACACGTCAGACAGAGAAAGACAAATATGATTTTACTGAACCAAAAACTACACCCAAAAATGAACTTATGGAAAATGATAAACAAACTGGTGGTTACCAGAAGTATGGGGTGGAGGATGAGGGGAGCTCGTGACACGCGTGAGGGTGATCAGAGGTACCGACAGCCAGTTAAAATGTGAGCGAGTCCTGCGGCATCAGACGCAGCATGGTGGTGACAGCTAACGACACGGTATCGCGCATTTGAAAGTTGCGAAGAGCGTACATCTTAAAAGTTCTCATCACAAGAAGTAAATTTTTGTGTAATTCTGAATGGTGACGAATGTTAGCTAGATTTATTGTGGTGATGATCTTGCAGTGTACACAAATATTGAAGAGTGTTGTACACCTGAAACCAATACAATATTACATGTCAATTAACTCTCAATTGAAAAAAAAAAAAAAAGGAGGGATTAGGACTTAGACATGCCCGGAGGGAAGACCGTGTGAAGGAAAAACCGTGGGAGGAGATGGTCATCTGCAGGCCAGGGAGAGCAGCCTCAGGAGGAACCATTACTGCAGACGCCTTGATCTTAGACTTGTATCCGACAGAACTGTGACAAAATTAATGTCTTTTGTTTAAGCCAAAAAAAGGAAAAAGAATTACTGTGTTTTCCTTAAGGTAGCTATCAAGCTACTCAAAGAATTTAAAGCTATGCCACAACTCACATAGTATTAGTGTTAATTGCCAGCCACCTAACCAGAAAAAAAAAAAAAAATAGCCCTTAATGTTAGTGCAATTAACATTCTGATCCAGGAGTAGTAAGCTGGCTGAGAGACTGAGAGCAATAAATTCAGTGCAGGGACATTTCCTGAATATAAAATGACCCTTAGTATTGACCCTGAGATGAAATCAAGTTGAAAATTGATTGGGGAAAAATCAGATGGGATAGTTATAACATATTCATGATTTTATCGTTCAGAAGAAATTAGAGGCCGTTTCTCTCATCACTGTATCTCTAAAACGACAGACCCCCCGAAATAGTCTCGGGCTAAGCAGAGGAGTGCCCAAGTAGGATGCATGGCTCATCGCATGTCAACATCAGTTTTCTGGGCTTTTTGCGCCTCATCCCCAGTCTTCATCAATGGAAAACTGTCTGAAGAACCTTGGCACAAAAATTACCCTGTGGATTCCAGGAGGGTGTATAGCTTTTTGCAGCAGTTTGGGATTCCTACTGAAATCGCCTTACTAACCTGACCTTTAAAGTCCTTGGGCGAGTGGATGAGAGGATGGAGGTCAAAGAAAGGAGATGATGGAGGGGCGCTCACCCATTGCTTCACTGCGGCGTGTAAGAATACGCAAGATCTGTCACAAAGCTGCATTCTAAAAGAAGCTTCGATTCCTTATTAGAAACTGATCAACCAGGTTCCAGAGCGCTAAGGGAACGCGTGTGTTCTGAAATCGGCAGATGGGTGGAAATCTTCTAGAGGTAGAAGCCAGAGAGTGTCATATTTGTCTTTGTATCACTTATGCGTGAGCCACGGGAAGCACTCAGAGTTGGTGGAAAGGAAACCTATGGGGGAGGGGCCCATTTTTGGTAAGGTAAATAAAGAGAATTTAAAATAAAGATCAGGTTGGAGGTACGGTAAAATCTTTGTCCTCTGGGCTTGTATGTCTGGAAATGCGTCTTTTCTGAGCAAAGGGCAGAGGTGCATCAGTTAATATATGTTTAACTGGAAATGTCAAAGTATCTTGGAGGAAAAAATGTAGATAATTTATAGTCTTAAGAGTCTGGTTATTCTTTTGTGCTAACATTATTTATAATGTAAGTGAGAGACATCACCAAGACTGGCCTGAAAAGTGATAGGTTCAAAAGGATGTTTATAATTTGCATTGTGTGTTGATATGCCAACTATTGTCCAAATTTTCAACCAATATAAAATATCTTTAAAGTTTTCAATTGTTAGATTTGTTGGAAATGAAACTGAAGCTGGCAACACAGTAATATTATACCATTTTTATGAGTTCTACCCAAAAGATTGGTACATATCTAGCTACGCATGTTATTCTGGAAAGCTGAAATCATAGTTAATGGGCTGTATTATTACTTGACATTATTGAACTCAGTGAGTAAATTTTTAATTAATGAAGCTGATAAAGTTACAGAAAAATGTTATGGACTCCTTTTTTTTTTTTTGGTCTTAAAAAAATGCTTCCTGGAGTCCACATTCTACTTAAATGGACTCCCTACTTCATGGAAATGAGATAAAAAACATTTAAAATCTGCTTGGGCATTTAAGATATCAATGGTTCGTGAATAAGAAAAAATAAATCACAAGCGGACACTACAAGTATGTCTCTGGTTCTAACTTTTTTAAAGGAAATTGTATTTACACACCCTAGAATCACGTAATGGACTCACGCAATTCACATGCTTGTCTTACGTCTTTCCAAGTGGGTTTCACTGCCGGATGCAGGCCCAGGGGCCGCCGTGGCCCAGCTGCACCTCTGTGCCTCCTGCCGGGGAGGAGGGAGCGATGCCCGCCACGCCGGGGTCAACGAGGGCAGCTCCGTCCTGCACGGCGAGGCGTCAGGGGCAGAGGGAGGCAGAGGACGGTTACGTGGGCCGCGCTTGCGTTTGCCGATGCCGTCTCCATGGTGGTGCGTAAGGCCCAACATGGCCGAAGTAATTAAAGGGTAATTTAATACGAACCTTGTGAATAAATGAAGACTAAGGACGGAGGTGTGTTGAGCTGACTTTAGACTTTCAGCTGTGAAAGCAAGATGTGGTCTCCATGGAATCTGATGTTTCACTACAGTAGAAGTGAGACATATCCTGATTCCAGCTGTTGATCTGAGTTTGCTGAAGGGCAGGATTTATACGTGCACGGAAGTTAGCAAGCCGCACTCCCGAGGATCTGTCCTTCAGCCTCTTGGGGGTGGCAGCTTAGATGCCAAGTTATCTTGCAAGACCACAGACTGCAGTCCACCAGGCTCCTCTATTCATGGGGTTTTATGACTCTGAAAAAAAGAAGAAAACAAACCACAGAAAAGGTGGTGAGGTCCGGGATGGGGAGAAGGATGTTAGCAAGAGTAAGGCAATATTGGTAAGAGTAAGTAAGTTCCAATCTTGCCTTTCTTAAGTGTACTTTTAATTTATTTTTAATTTTTGTTGATATATGGTTGACTTATAATGTTGTATTAGTTTTAAGTATACCTTTTAAATTCAGGTATTTTAACACCATATAGTAACATTAAGAAAAGTGTACATGTCTTAAGCATATAGTTTCATGAATGTTCACAATTCACCTGATGCAAAGAGCCAACTCATTGGAAAATACCCTGATGCTGGGAAAGATTGAGGTCAGGAGGAGAAGGGGATTACAGAGGATGATGGTTGGATGGCATCATCAGCTGAATAGAGATGAGTGTGGGCAAACTCTGGAGATGGTGAAGGACAGGGAAGCCTGGAGTCCACGAGGTCACAAAGAGTTGGGCATGACTGAGCGGCTGAGCAACAAAAACAACATATTCACAAACTGAACAAACCCATGTGAAAAGACCTCTCTCTTAACAGAGTGTTACCGGCATACCAGGAAATCCTTTTAATCCCCTTTCTAGTCAATGTTTACCCCTCTCCATCGAGGCAACCACTATCTTCATGATTTCTAACATCATGAAATAGTTTTGCTGTATTTATTATATGTTACAAGAATGAGATCATACAACATACATGATTTTGTTTCTGCCTTTATTAATTTTGCTGTTTATGTTCATGGGATCCACCCATGTTACTGCATGCTGGAGTTGTTCCTTCTTCTTTCTATACGGCAATCTGCTACTTTATATAACATTTTCTATATATCCATTCTCTTTGGATTGTTTCCAGTAGCTTTTGACAATTACAAATGGTGTTGCTATGAACATTATCGTGAAGGCTTTTTGGGGAGCCTAAGTGCACATTTGTCTAGAGTTGACGGCGTGGAGTGAGACCTTTGGACCATAGGCTGTGCTTGTTATAATGATGATACTGTCAACCGTCTCTCCAGGACGTTGTTTAGCTCCCTAGTGTTTGAAAGGGAATCTTCTGCAGCTTATAGCAGAGAAAATGGAGACCCAAAGAAAGGCTGTGCACGAAGGCTTGTCTCGGGGTCAGAAACGCAGGTGTTAAAGCCAGTTATCACCGAGCTGTGCTGTGCGGGGAAGGGCTCCACCGAAGGCACCAGGGAACTCTGAAGAGAAGACAGGAGGAAGCCGCCTCCCGGGTCCTGTGCCCGTGATAGGGACACAGGCTGCAGAGGAGCGCGCCTGCGGGCAGTGTCTTGGCCTAATTAGCTGTGCGGTGTGTCAACTGACTCCGGCGCCCGCACAGCCTGCGGCCCACGCCTCGGCGAGGGGCCTCGGAGAGCTGCTTTCCTGACTCGGCCGCAGGGCCGGGGGCAGCTCGCTAACCAGCGCCGTGAGCACGCCGTGCGCGTTCACAGCGAGGGTGCAGACTGAATCCACCCCCTCCCGGAGAAAGAAGCAGCTTTCTCTCCGCCTCCGTCTAAGACTTCAGCCCTCGTATCCTTCCCACCACGTAGGCTGCGAAGACATACCCATTCCCTTTTAGGTAAACCACCCACTTGGGAATGGTCTGGTTAGTCAAGAGCCTGGTAAAGAATTTATAGAGGTCTTCAGAAGTGTATTTCTTAAAATGTGGTTACTGAATCTCATCCTCGTTGTGGTATGAAAATCTTTTAATGAATTTTGAACCCAGTAAACAGTAAGAGAAGGAGAAAATTCACTGTATCCTTTTATCTGGTATTTTCCTCCCTACAGTGTTTTGTTGACTTCAGGGAGAGTAGACTGAGCCTGAGATAGTTCAGTAACGAGGGGTCTATGCTGTCTTCAAGTTAAGGGAGGATGCGCTCTTCCTGGAGGGTCACAGCTGAGCATACACAGTGTTCCTGCAGGCTCGCTGCCTCACTGCTCTGACCTCGGCAGAGGGGCAAAGGGCAGTGCACGCCCTGTCTAGCAAGCGTTTCCTGCAACAGGATTCACAGGAGAAAACATTTCCCTCATCACTAGGAACGCTGGGGTGCCAATGTCATTTTGGTTAGTATTGCGTCCTTCTCTACTGAAAAAGCGACATGTAAGGAATGAAGGAGATGATCGGAGATGCAGATTTGAGCAGCCCAGCTATGGTTAACGTAAAGGCTTCGGCAACAGGAAGCTCTGGGTTTTAATTCATGTTAATCCTGACTCTCCATTACTAGTCAAGTAACTTGACTGAATCATTGAGTAGCTGTAATAATTTGTTTACTAGCTGAGTAACTATGTAAGGCCATTTGCTGCCTCTGAGTTTCCTTTCTGTGGCTGAGAGAATTCAGTGATCCTGCGCATCAGGTCACACTAAATGGTACACCCAGATGGGGGTCGTGGGTCGCCGTGCACACTCGTGGGGGTGCAGTGCCTGAGGAGAATGTAAAAGTAATAATGCCTACTAAAAGCAGGATTATAGTCTAATATCACCGTGCATACATTCTAGACCATTTCAGTAGTGAAGGGCTCCATCCTGCCAGATACCCCACTGCCATGTCCACCCTGGTGTACCACTGAGTAGTTAGACAATGTCAGCCTCTTACAAACGATATTAACATGTGTATATATTTTCCTGATGGTCCAAGAAAGATCAGATGATAAGACAGTCTCAGCCCTAGCTTTCCATTGATCTGTATGGATGCACAGAAATCAGGTTACAGAAGACCTCATTTCTTTTCATGTGAAGATACAGACCCCAACAGCAGGCTAGTTCCTGAGCTTTGGTACATTCACAAACTCCACAGAATAATTTCATGGCCAAAATAAATTCAATTTAAAATGATCTCTTGACAGAAACAATCGGATGTCAGTATTTACAATATTCTAAATCTTTATTCTAAAGGAATAACATAGTTCATCCTCAATATTCTACTGAGGACAGATGGATTTTTATACCTCTCAGAAAAATAAGTCCATTAGCTCAAAAAAGTATTCACTATTAAACAATTAAAATAAGCATTTGCTGAAGATAACTTTTGTCTTCCTTTTTGGATGTGATTCAAAGGCATAATTAGCCCTGAGAGGAACTAATGTGGTTATCAGTCAGAAGAGTTCACACATTAATCTTTTATTAGATGGAATACCCTTTCTAGCCTTGCTTTCGCCCTGCAGACACAATGTGTTTAAATAGACCCTAATGCCCAACTTTCCTTCTTTTCATTTTCATGGATCTGGATCATGACTTGATGTCCATAGTTTTCCTTTTCTTGAGGAGGAAGTTTAACCTTTACTGTCTGATTAATTGGCAATTCCTTTCACCTACACAAATGCTATGGCACAGCTGAAACACGCACTTAGCCGATGCCTTCTCCCCCTTTGGCTGCGTGTGCAACGAACTGTGCAGAGAGTAAACGTCCGAGTACTCAACCAGACCAAAATCAGAAGTAACCTACGCTTCTTTTTGCTGTAGTGCTCGTCTCCTGCAGACCCCGAAGCAGTGGTGTCAGCCCTGCCGAGCGCTGATGTGGCCTGACGCTTTCTAGACCGCAGTCACTGGCTCGTGGCTTCCTTGAAGACAGGTGTTAGACTGCATTTTTCTTCTAATAGTCAAGTGAAAATGCTTTACAATCTCCAGTGGACACTTGATTGTGAGAAATGAGAATTTCCACATAGCAATTTTGATAATTTATATTCATGTTGTGAAAGTTGCTCAGTCATGTCCAACTCTTTGTGACCCCATGGACTATACAGCCCATGGAGTTCTCCGGGCCAGAATACTGGAGTGGGGAGCCTTTCCTTTCTCCAGGGGATCTTCCCAACCCTAGGATCGAACTCAAGTCTCCCACCATTGTAGGCAGATTCCTTACCAGCTCAGCCACCAGGGAAGCCCAAGAATACTGGAGTAGGTAGCCTATCCCTTCTCCAGGGGATCTTCCTGACCCAGGAATTGAACTGGGATCTCCTGCCCTGTAGGCAGATTCTTTACCAACTGAGCTATCAGGGAAGCCCATATTCATGTTATCAGAGATAATTTTAACTTTTCAACACTTAGCCTTTGTGCCACTGAGACAAAATTTTCTGCTTGTCTGGCCTACTCACCTTTAAAGAAAGAAAAATCCCCAAATTTGGTGGTAACCTCGTCTTCAGTGTTAATTTTAGTGATGTCAGTGGGTTCTCAGATGCAGGCATTAGGGGCTGTGGACCCTCCTTCCTGCCCTATCAGCCAGCTAAATGCCTATTTTAGACTCTGAGTTTAAGCCGTAACGCTGGAGGCGTGAGAATCTGAACTGGCTTTCCTGTTGTCAGCTCGTCTCACACATTTATTTCAGAGTGAAAATGTGTCACTACTTTTCTATTTAATTCAACTTTTGATATCATTCTCTTCCTAGAGTAGAGATTCATTTTCATCTTTGGAATATTCTGACATAGAATAAAACATTTTGAATCGAGAATTTTTACTTATACCTCTCAAATATTATTAAATGGTACAAAGTGCTTTGAAAGTGCACAACCAGACCACACATTATCAATATATTTGAAACAAAACCTGAGATTTCCACACGACGTCTCCCCCTAAAGCTTCCTTACACACCTGGGAAGCAATGAGAGCAAAGAGGAAGAGCCTTAATGCTTGTGTTCCTAGAGATGCAGCGGTGCGGATAGAGGGAGAATGTGGTTAGGTGTGGTTCTGACGGTCTGTTCTGACGGTCCCGTGCCCTGCATCCAGGGTGCTGAGAAGATAGGACAGAAGAGTCTATTCTTAGCTGCTCCCTGTAACATTCATATGGAGGCAAGTTGAATGCTTATTGTATCAAGCCGGAAGAAGGAAAACAGGCATGGGGGATCATACAGAGAAGGGTTTGGGGTTCAGACTTGGCAGTGGTAAGCGTCACTTCTCTTTCTATGTCACTGGCTAGAAAGGCCTAAGTGACTAAACCTAATTGCAAGGGAGGCTGTCAATCTACTCCAGTTGTGAAGGCAGGGAGAAGAAAAAGCTAGATTTTCAAACTAGCTGTTCTCCACTATGGAACCTGAGGTGACTTTGAAAAGTTTCTGTTAGCCTTCATGAGGACCAGAAATTGTGGAAGGAAAAAGTAGAAGCTGGTAGAAAGTAAGAGAGCCAGAGAATGGTGGCTCTGGGGCCAGAGAGCTCGGAGCAGAGGCAGAGAGAAGCTGTGGGTTCAGGGTCCAGAGGACCTTGTCTTGCTGATTAGATATGGGATTGTAAGAAAATAGAACACTCGAAGATGACTGAGTTTTGACATCAGCAGGTCATTAAAGGGTAGTGCCAGTTTTTGAGATGAGAGAGACACAGGGCTAGGCAGAGATTTGTGTTTTCAGTATGAGAAATCAAGAATCCCTTCTGAATTTCCTACCAAATATTTAAATACTAAGAAGAGGGGTGTAAAAATGGGCCTGAAAGTAAAAGAAGAAGTAAATGATGGTGATATCCATGTGGAGGTCATCAGTATATATAGTGAAGTTGGATCAGATTATTCAGGTAGGAAATAACCATTTTAGGATTAAGGGTTAGGGCACTGTAACATTACGAGAAAGAGGAGTCATCAAATATAATCAGTGAATAGGGAAATGTCCATATAATCTGATATTTTTGGAGCTGATTGAAGAACATTTTTCAAGAAAGAAAATATGTTCTCTTTGTTAAATATCATTGTATTGAACTGATGCCTTCAAACTGTGTTGCTGAAAAAAGACTCTTGAGCATCCCTTGGACTGCAAGGAGATCAAATCACTCAATCCTAAAGGAGATCAACCCTGAATATTCATTGGAAGAACTGATACTGAAGCTCCAATACTTTGGCCAGCTGATGCAAAGAGCCGACTCATTGGAAAAGACCCTGATGCTGGGAAAGATTGAAGGCAAAAGGAGAAAAGGGTGGCAGAGGATGAGATGTTGGATAGCATCACTGATTCAGTGGACATGAGTTTGAGCAAACTCTGAGAGATAGTGAGATAGAGAAGACAGTGAAGGACAGGGAGAATAGGGAAAATATCCTCCCAGGAAGGATAGGGAGATAGTGAAGGACGGAAGCCTGGTGTGCTGCAGTCCATGGGGTCACAGAGAGTCAGACCTGACTTAGCAGCTGAAAAACAATGGTACTGACGGAGCAGAAAAATCAAGGCAGAAGCATCACTGGATTTGTCAAGATGCAGTTATTCTGACTACAACTAAAGAAACTTCAGTGCAGGGGTGGGGTCAAAATGTATTAATAAAATAAAATTTCTAGTGGATCATTTTCATGGAGACACCTCCTCACAAACAGCTTTCCTTGGAACCCGAGAAGGTTAAGTTTTTGATAGGTTGCAGATGGTGGATTTTCAGCAAGTCACACTAGTAAGAAACCGCAGCGGCTTCTCTTTCATCCCGTGAGCTGTGGATGTGTCCTCTCCCGAGGTCTGGATCTCAGCCCAAGGGCAACTGCTTCCTTGGGTGTTCATCCTCAGCCTGAAGTCTGTCTCTCATTTGTGCTGTTCCTCTGTCCTTTGGAGTCCTTATGCTTTTTATTAGTCATTCCTTCCTTACTCCAGTACCCTGCGATGGTCCATTCTTTTTTTTAAACGTTTCCCATTCAAATTATTATGTAATTCCTGTCTCCTGATTGGACACTAACTGAGAGAATTCTCTCCAATTTACAAATGAAACCCATGTCAGGAAGCAGGATTAATTTGTGCAGGATCAGACAGCTAGCAGGCAACTGGGATCTGGATATAAGCAGTGTGAATTCAGAGCCTATGCATATAACCACCATGCAAACTGCCTTCCACAGGAGAATATAATGAATATATTGTGTTCTATGAAGTAACCAATTGAGCAATATGAAGCACTGTTTTAATCTGTTCTTAAGTTGGGGTGGAGAGGGTAAAGAATTTGCCTACAATGCAGGAGACACAGGTTTGATCCCTGGGTTGGGAAGATCCCCTGGAAAAGGGAATGGTAATCCACTCCAATATTCTTGCCTGGAGAATTCCCTGGACAGAGGAGCCTGGAGGGCTACAGTCCGTGGAGTTGCAAAGAGTTGGATATTACCTGGTGACTAATGCTTTCACTTTTCAACTTGGGGTTGACATTTAAGCCATTATGTATATATGTTAGAATTCTATGATTCCATAGCTTTTCATCACATATATTCTGAATTGCTTACTTGCTATGATTCTTTATCTTTTCAGTGGAAAGGTATTATTAAGTCATTTAAAATCTTGACTTAGATATCAAGCCCCCTAATCATGTTAATTTCTCTGCCTAAGTCATCTCTGGTTTTATTATGTAAATAAGTACTTTGTGGAAAAATTTTCTGTGCATGTATTATTTTCCACATATATATTGCATTGGAGAAGGAAATGGCAACCCACTCCAGTGTTCTTGCCTGGAGAATCCCAGGGACAGGGAAGCCTGGTGCGCTGCCGTCTCTGGGGTCGCACAGAGTTGGACACGACTGAAGTGACTTAGCAGCAGCAGCAGCAGCATACCTACTCAGGAAAATTACAGGTTTTTTTTTTTTTTTTCAATTAAATCAAAATAACTTACTAGCTTGAAAAGAAATGACTGAATTCCGAACTCGACCGCAGAAGAGAATGAATGAGTTGGCAGAGCTCCCACCTGAGGGCCACGGGGACCCTGTATCTTCTAGTGTGTAAACTGCCTCTGCCTTTCCTCATTGTTGCCGTCATTATACCCCCAACGTGGCAGCTGCAGATTCTGAAAAGGTTTTCATTTGTTAAAACGAATCCCCTGTCCATTTCCAAGAAGCAAGTACGTATTTTGTTCTTCCTCTCAGAGCAGGAGGATGGAAGTCAAAGCAGGAGTACGCTTGAAGACTTTAAGGGCCCTATGAAGTGGACTTCCAGATGTTCAAGCTGGATTTAGAAAAGGCAGAGGAACCAGAGATCAAATTGCCAACATCTGCTGGATCATTGAAAAAGCAAGAGAGTAAAACATCCAGAAACACGTGTACTTCAGCCTTATTGACCATGCCAAAGCCTTTGACTGTGTGGATCACATCAAACTCTGGAGAATTCTGAAAGAGATGGGAATACCACACCACCTGAACTGCCTCCTGAGAAATCTGTATGCAGGTCAGGAAGCAGCAGTTAGAACTGGACATGGAACAACAGACTGGTTCCAGATAGGAAAAGGAATACGTCAAGGCTGTATATTGTCACCCTGCTTATTTAACTTATATGCAGAGTACATCATGAGAAATGGTGGGCTGTTTGAAGCACAAGCTGGAATCAAGATTGCTGGGAGAAGTATCAATAACCTCAGATATGCAGATGACACCACCCTAATGGCAGAAAGCGAAGAACTAAAGAGTCTCTTGATGAAGGTGAAAGAAGAGAGTGAAAAAGTTGGCTTAAAACTCAACATTCAGAAAATGAAGATCATGACATCTGGTCCCATCACTTCATGGCAAGTAGATGGGGAAACAGGGGAAACAGTGTCAGACTTTATTTTTTGGGGTTCCGAAATCACTGTGGATGGTGACTGCAGCCATGAAATTAAAGACTCTTGCTCCTTGGAAGGAAAGTTATGACCAACCTACATAGCATATTAAAAAGCAGAGACATTACTTTGCCAGCAAAGGTTGGTCTAGTCAAAGCTATGGTTTTTCCAGTGGTCATGTATGGATGTGAGAGTTCTTTACACTATAAAGAAAGCTGAGCGCCAAAGAGTTGATGCTTTTGAACTGTGGTGTTGGAGAAGACTCTTGAGAGCCCCTTGGACTGCAAGGAGATCCATCCAGTCCATCCTAAAGAAGATGAGTCCTTGGTGTTCATTGGAAGGACTGATGCTGAAGCTGAGACTAATACTTTGGCCACCTGATGCGAAGAGCTGACTTATTTGAAAAGAACCTGATGCTGGGAAAGATTGAGGGCAGGAGGAGAAGGGGACAATAGAGGATGAGACGGTTGGATGGCATCGGTGACTCAGTGGACCCCGTGACTCAATGGACATGAATTTGAGCAAGCTCTGGGGGTTGGTGATAGACAGGAAACCTGGCATGCTGCAGTCCATGGGGTCACAAAGAGTCGGACATGACTGAGTGACTGAACTGACTGAACTGATGGAATGGAGGTGTCCCCTCTGACCTTTCTACCCCTCTTTTGTTCTTCAACAGAAAGATTCCACTAAGGCAGCTGGGAAGATTACACAAAGCAGAGTTGACTTGAGTTTCCAGGTTAGTTATATGTGATATCAGAAACAGAATTCCATGGTCAGTAGATTATAATGGGTATAACATTTTTGAATATAATTTAAAGAGCTGTTGGTTTTGTTGGGTGTGTATGTGTGTTTCTGAACATATGGTTTTATGTGGGTATAAAGTGTGTGTGTTATGAATTAATTTATGTTTCCATAAATACAAAATGAGGTGTGTTTCAATCATGGGTCACCTATGTACTGGTAATTTTGGTTGTTTTCTTAACTGTACCCAAAGGATATTCCTTTTATTCATTTTCCCATGAATAAGCTCATATAAGTGATATGAGAGGTTTTTTTTTTTTTTCCATTTTGTCTTTTTTCAGTTAATTTTAACTTCATTATTAAGATGAATTGTAATGATGTTTAAAACCCCAGAGGCAAGCTGGCTTCATTTGATTTCTTCTTGTAAATGAAAAAAAAAAAAAAAAACTGTTAGCAGTTCCAGTCTTCTGTGAAATGTGCCCTGTGCTTTGTGCTTACATTTTTAATGTGCCTTTCAAAATAGAATTGATTTGGCTCTTTCTTTTAAAATATAAAACAATAAATATTTTATAAGGGAAGAGATAGATTTTTTCTCTTTTTGGGGGTATAAGCAAACTGAAGCGGTAAAAATAATCTCACCCTATTAACCAGTTGAAAGCAAACAATGCTGTTTTTAGTCTGAGCTTCCAAAAAATACTTAGCTCAGGATGTAACCTGTTTGGAGGTACTGTCTCAGGAGGTTTTGCCCTGCACACCGCAAAGTCTGTCCCCTGCTCAGGCCTCCCCAAGAGGAGGGCCAAGCAACGCAGAGGGTCTGGAATGCACTCAAAGGGATTCGTTCAAGTGGACAAATCACAGATGTACCGTGTCATGATTTCTGGTGGAAACCAGGTGCCCTTCTCTGGAGAAAAATGACACATTTCATGCATTATGCAGCTTTCTGTGAAAGTGAAAGTGAGGTTGCTCAGTCACGTCCAGCTCTTTGCAACCCTGTGGACTGCAGCTCACCAGGCTCCTCCGTCCATGGGATTCTCCAGGCAAGAGTACTGGAGTGGGGTGCCA
This sequence comes from Bison bison bison, assembly GCF_000754665.1. NCBI lineage: Eukaryota > Metazoa > Chordata > Mammalia > Artiodactyla > Bovidae > Bison > Bison bison. The sequence continues at coordinate 835,621 of NW_011494761.1, read as the reverse complement.
CTGCCTTCTCCAGGGGATCTTCCCTACCCAGGGATCAAACCCGGGTCTCCCGCATTGCAGGCAGACCCTTTACCCCCTGAGCCTCCAGGGAAGCCCTCATGCTGCTTTCTGTAATATGAGCTTATTTCATGTGAAGAAGGTGGCCAGTCTTTGCCAAGCTCCCTGTGCAGGCTTTGGGATGGAAACAGGGTTATCCGGTCACGACTGCCTGTGTTCCACAGAGCTCGGCCTCTTCCGTTCACTTCTGTAGTGCGTGTGATGAGCGCCTTCTGTGTACCTTGTGCTGTGGGAGATGAAAACACGCGTTGAGCACAGACCCTGCCCTCAGTGAACTTGAGGTCCATGGGGATGTGGACCCGGGCACTGTCTATCCTCAGAGGAGCAGAGAGGAAGGAGGAAGAGGAGAAGGCAGATGAGGGCGAGGGAGAGGAGGAGAGGGGAGGCAGTGAACGGCGTGTGCGAGAGCTGGGGGACCCCTGGGAGGGGAGCCCGACTGGCTCTCCTCTGCAGACAGCACTGCTGGTGAGGAGCTGACTTTTTCCTGCATTAGAGTTTAATCTCACCTGAATTTTGGGAAGCAGGCATTTGTGGTGGCTACTGCTGCTTCATCCATTCTCTCATCAGGACCATGACTTTTGTGAACTGAAGGGGCCCCTCACCCATCCTGTTGGTAACAATCCTGAACCTGCCTTGCCAGTCTAATTATTAGCAAATTGCTCTTGCTAGATCAATGGGCATGCTTTCAAGTCTAATAAGAATGAAGGAAAAGTGTTCAAAGCTGGAGATATTTTTAGTCCGACAGAGAGATTGATTTTCTATGAGATCCTGAATTGACTTAAAAAAAAAAAACAAAAAACTTCTTTTAAACTCCAGCTAACATTTCAAGTTTGCAACTCACCATATGAAGGAATGTTTCCTTGGATACCCCTCCATTCCCACTAATTTCTCATCATTTCTCTTGGTTGGGAACTCATTCATGCTTTCTTGGTAAATGTAACATTCTACTGTTATCAACTTTTGCTATATATATATTTTTTTAAGTGTGACTCAGATGCTTAAAACCGTAAGTATGTATCATGATTCTGTAGGCTGGCTACACATTCTGGCGTATAATTGATCATCTGGGGCTAAACTGGCCTCATTCAGATGCTTGGGAACTCTGCTGGGGAGCTGAGAGGGCTGGGGTCTCTCCCTGTGGCTTCTCATGTTTTGGAGGCAGTTTTGGGTCCCATAGCGTGCAAGAAAGGGCAATCCTGAATGCACACTTATCAAGATTCTCCTCCCAGCTCTTTGGCTGGTGTCCCATTAACTGAAGCAAGGCAAAAGACCATATTCAGATTCCAGAGTTGGAGAAAAAGATGGCACCGCTTGGCAGAAGAGACGGCAGTCACACTGCAAATGGCCGTGTGCACAGGGAAGGAGGATGGGCCCACTGTACTCCGCTTTACCAGTTAACCCAGAGGTCAGCAGGAGGGCGTCTCACAGAGGACGCTGTCAGGGGAGCGACGTTCTTGTTCCTTGTTGTTGCTGTTATTCCATCACGAAGTCGTGTCCAGCTCGTTGCGACCCCACAGACTGCAGCACACCAGCTTTCCCTGCCTCTCACGATCTCCTGGAGTTTCCCACACTCATGTCCCTCGTGTCGATGATGCCATCCAACCATTTATCCTCTTCTGCCCCCTTCTCCTCTTGCCCTCAATCTTTGCCAGCTCCAGATCTTTTCCAATGAGATGACTTTTCACATCAGGTGGCCAAAGTATTGGAGCTTCAGCTACAGCATCAGTCCTTCCAATGGATATTCAGGGTTGATATCCTTTAGCATTGACTGGTTTGATCTCCTTGCAGTCCAAGGGACTCTCAAGGGTCTTTTCCAGTGCCACAATTTGAAAGCATCAGTTCTTCAGTGCTCAGACTTCTTTACGATCCAACTCTCACAAACTCTCACATCCATACATGACTACTGGAAAAACCACAACTTTGACTACAGGGACATTTGTTGGCAAAGTAATGTCTCTGCTTTTGAATATGCTGTCTAGGTTGGTCATAGCTTTCCTTTCAAAGAGCAAGCATCCTTTAATTTCATGGCTGCAGTCACCATCTCCAGTGATTTTGGAGTCCAAAAAAATAAAATCTGCCACTGTTTCTACTTTTCCCCATCTATTTCCCATGAAGTGATGGGACCAGATGCCATGATCTTAGTTTGTTGAATGTTGAGTATTAGACAGCTTTTTCACTCTCCTCTTTCACTTACATAAAGAGCCTCTTTAGTTCCTCTTTGCTTTCTGCCATAAGGGTGGTGTCATCTGCATATCTGAGGTTATTGATATTTCTCCCGGAAATCTTGATTCCAGCTTGTGCTTCGTCCAGCCCGGCATTTCTCATGAAGTACTCTGCATATAAGTTAAATAAGCAGATGAGAATATACAGCCTTGACGTACTCTTTCCCAATGTGGAGCCAGTCCATTGTTCCAAGTCTGGTTCTAACTGTTGCTTCTTGACCTGCACACAGATTTCTCAGGTGTCAGGTCAGGTGGGCTGGTATCCCCATGTGTTTAAGAATTTTCCATAGTTTGTTGTGATCCACAGAGTCAAAGTCTTCACCGTAGTCAATGAAGCAGAAGTCGATGTTTTTCTGGAACCCCTTTGCTTTCTCTATGATCCAACAGATGTTGGCAATTTGATCCCTAATTCCTCTGCCTTTTCTAAATTCAGCTTGAACATCTGGAAGTTCTCGGTTCACGTATTGCTGAAGCCTCTCTTGAAGGGCTTTGAGCATTACATCGGTACATTGCCTCTTGTACCTTAAAGGGCGCCCAATGTGGATGGATTTCCTTGAAGCTCACCTCCACTGCAAGTCTCTTCATTCTGCAATTCCTCACTCTTTGAACCTTTAGAAACTATACTAAGACCAGATGTTGACAGAGGAACTCATAGCCAAGAGGGGGGCTCCAAAGCAAGAGTGGAGCTTAATAAGAAAAAAATGGGCACAGGATGAGATGAGCAGACAGAAGTTGATTTCATTCTGATACTATTGCCAGGAGCAGGGCAGAGTGCTCGGAGCAAGTCTGGACACAGACTCACGGACACAAACGGCAGAGGGTTTTTAATCCTGGGGCTGAGCTAGTGGAAAAGTACCGGAGCACACTTAGTTACTCCTGAGTCTGCAAGGTTTTTTTCTGTGACGAGGCCACCTGTGTTTGCCAACTGGCACCCACAGGTATTGAAAGTTGACTGCTACCCTTCATAGAAACTGTGAGAGTAGGTCTCTTTATCCTTCAATGTTGACTTTTCCAAAATGCTTCATAAGTCCTTGAAAAAAGCATTTCCTGGGTTGTAAAACTGGCAAGAGGCTGGAAAAAGATTTACATACAATTCAAAGTGGACGAGAAAGGATTTACAATGGCAAGTTTTCGAAAATAAATGCTCTAAGAAAAGTCAGATGCCTAGAGGGAGGAAGATGACTGAAGTTTAGTCAGGCTAAGGGGATGGTTAAGACCACCTCGATCAAGCTGTCCAGAAGCAAAGCACCCTGTTAGCTACCTCTGCACATGGCTGCCTGAGCTAGGCATCTTCCTAACATAACGACTATCAGAGAGAAGGATACTTTAAACAGTTTGGTATTTTAATAACTACTCCAAAAAATTTTAGGAATTTTAGGGAAAAAGCTGTGTTTCTAGGAATGAATAGTCAATGTCACCTGAATGTTTCTCTAGGTCCCTACTGTGCATCTCTGACACAGTGATGTATCTGTAGTGAGTAGCATTTACTCAAATGCCCAGGAAGGCCAGGTAACTGATACAGCATTCTGGAAGAGGAAAATTAGAGACATTAGATGAATTGCTTCAAGTTTTAGAGATCTGTACAACAAAGATGACATTTAGACCAAAATGTGTCTGACTACAAATGTCTTGCTATTGTTCAGTCACTAAGTCCTGTCCAACTCTGACCTCATGGACTGCAGCATGCCAGGCTTCCCTGTCTTTCACAAATTTCACAGAGTTCACTCAAACTTACATCCATCAAGTCAGTGACACCATCCAACCATCTCATCCTCTGTCGTCCCCTTCTCTTCCCACCTTCAGTCTTTCCCAGCATCAGGGTCTTTTCAAATGAGTCAGTTCTTCGCATCAGGTGGCCAAAGTACTGGAGCTTCAGCTTCAGCATCAGTCCTTCCAATGAATATTCAGGGTTTATTTCCTTTAGGATTGATTGTTTTGCTCTCCTTGAAGTCCTAAAATGCCTAGCTCCAAGAACTTCTCTAACAAGCTACCCTTTCATGAAATCTGGCCTTGGGTTACTTTAAGGGATACTCAAACTCTGTCTTATATATTCTTTAACTTCCTGTTTATTTCTCATTTTCCCCCCAGTCTGGCATCTGTGCTTCCCAAACAGTCATCCTTATGTCATCTGGTCCTCTGCCCTTTTGAAACCAGATCTCAGGTAAGGTCCTGATGTCTACCTTGCAAAGGTATTGGATCGGGTATCCTTTTAATTGGTAAAATGAAATGTTGATATCCTATGAAGGGAAATGTAGTGGATAGTAGGGTGGATGAGGGAAGCATTGTTCATTTCATTTTTTTTGTTTCTGAACTAGTGGGGTGAGGAGGAGGAGGTATCCATGGTGCCGTATCCATGGTGCCTGAAGACAGCTCAGCACAGCCAGTTGCATGTAGAGCGACAGCCTCCCTAAACTGGTTCTACAGGAAGCATTCACATGCTCTGAGAAGTTGCATTCCTATCAGTCGGAGAATATTCGTTTTTAAACTTTCTTGATATAAGGAGATTTCTTAATTAAAAGTTTCACAAGTACTGTTTTCTCCTTGTTGAAGTTGATTTCCCACCCAGTCTTAATGTTAATAGCAGGGTTATTCTTAAAACCATCTCTAAAAAATAACTAGCCACCTCCCCAGAAGCTGCTAGGACATCACCTCACTCTCTAGAAATTCTGTTCATGCCCTTCTGACTGCTATGCAATTAACAGTTTGCTGGTTCCTGTGAGCAGTGGAAAGAAAGAACAGTGAATGTGATGTAAGTATTTCTCATGCTCATTTGTTTTAGGACTGGGAAAGCCAAGAGCTAATCTGTTAGGACAGGGAAGGAAACAAGATTCTTCTCCTCTCCTTTAATGCCCCCATAAGTTATTTCTGAAATAAATAGCCCATAAATTATAGGCCAGGAAGAGTAAAATGGTTCTGTTTTACGAATGGTGACATAGAGGAAGCACTGTAGAACTGATGACTAGCTTCTCAGTTTTGGCTAAACCTTCCGAGGGTTCGCTCTCCAGGGGGCAGAGATGTTGGCTCCGCCCTAACTGTCTCAGCTGGCGAGTCCGTTTGGCCCCCAGGAAGGGGGCCAGATTACAAATGTGAACACTACCCTTCTCAGCTTAAATTGAGAAAACGCTTCTCCAATGCTCTGTGCAAGGCAGAGGCCGAATGACTCGCTGCCATTGCAGCCCACCTCCGAAGACCCCAGCCACAGACATTGTCCATCTGCATCTTCCAGGATTGTTTTTTTTTTCAGTTCCCCATGTGTGGAGAATCTGGTTGCGGTGAGCAAATCACTCAGTAACTCTCCTTCGGGAACCCCACAAGACAGTGAAGTAGGCCCCAGGATACTACTTTTAGAGTTTCAGTTGGGTTCACCTCCTTCAGCATGTAGGTGAGAAAACCATGATTAGAAATGCTCCAGAGCAGGGAAAAAGGAGCCTTTGCTAACCCCTGGATGTTTCAGAGCTCGGAATCTGACTCCTGCATATTGCTGAGTCCTCTCGAGCTGACCTTCGTGGGGATATCACCAGGCCACGGGCGCCGAGGCTGGCCCACGGGGTGCTCCGGGGAGGCCGGGTCCAGCCCATGCGGGGGCGGTTTCTGAGAAGGCCGGTCACTCTGCCGCCTCTGGTCGGGCGCCAGGCTGCAGACTCACTGCCCTCTGTGGGCAGCTGGGGCCTTTACTCTCCGCCAGGAGACTGGCTTCAGACCTGGTTCCTTCACCACAGTGAGTTGTGTGAAATGGTGTCCAGAGTAACTTCTGCTGCTGGGCGTGTGGAGGTACAGAAAGTGATATGAGGCTGTACTCTAGAAAACCCCAGACGTACAGTCTGGGACTCAGTGTGTGACTTGACCAGCTGGGTACCATCCTTATTAGGTGATGAGAGTCTCCCCAAACCCCCACCTAAACTGTTGATTGTTACAGACCCTCATCACAGCAGGAATGGGAGTTTTGCTGAAAGACCGAGTATTTAACCTGTCCAAGCATTGATTTTACATTAGCTGTTAACACTTTCCCCATCATATACAATCCATCTGTGTAAAGGGCTTAATAGTAAAATTGATGGGCTCAACATCATAATCAGGTCAGTAAACTGTCTGATTTATTGAGATGATCCAATACTTTGGCCACCTGATCCAAAGAGCTGACTCATTGGAAAAGCTCCTGATGCTGGGAAAGATTGAGGGCAGGAGTAGAAGGGGACGACAGAGGATGAGATGGTTGGATGGCATCACCAACTCAATGGACATGAGTTTGAGCAAGCTCCGAGTTGGTGATGGACAGGGAGGCCTGGCGTGCTACAGTCCACAGGGTCACAGAGAGTTGGACACGACTGAGGGACTGAACAACAACAGCAATGTGTCAAATAGTCACACACGAGGTAGAGGGCCTCTCGATGAAGGTGAAAGAGGAGAGCAAAAAAGTTGGCTTAAAGCTCAACATTCAGAAAATGAAAATCATGGCATCTGGTCCCATCATTTCATGGGAAATAGATGGGGAAACAGTGGAAACAGTGTCAGACTTTATTTTGGGGGGCTC
>NW_011494761.1:818866-828711 GCF_000754665.1 Bison bison bison | reverse complement strand
AGTTGGCTTAAAGCTCAACATTCAGAAAATGAAAATCATGGCATCTGGTCCCATCATTTCATGGGAAATAGATGGGGAAACAGTGGAAACAGTGTCAGACTTTATTTTTTTGGTCTCCAAAATCACTGTAGATGGTGATTGCAGCCATGAAATTAAAAGATGCTTACTCCTTGGAAGGAAAGATATGAGCAACCTAAATAGCATATTCAAAAGCAGAGACATTACTTGGCCAACAAAGCTCCGTCTAGTCAAGGCTATGGTTTTTCCTGTGGTCATGTATGGATGTGAGAGTTGGACTGTGAAGAAAGCTGAGTGCCAAAGAATTGATGCTTTTAAACTGTGGTGTTGAAGAAGACTTTTGAGAGTCCCTTGGACTGCAAGGAGATCCAACCAGTGCATTCTGAAGGAGATGAGTCCTCAGTGTTCATTGGAAGGACTGGTGCTAAAGCTGAAACTCCAATACTTTGGCCACCTCATGTGAAGAGTTGACTCATTGGAAAAGACTCTGATGCTGGGAGGGATTGGGGGCAGGAGGAGAAGGGGACGACAGAGGATGAGATGGCTGGATGGCATCACCAACTCGATGGATGTGAGTTTGAGTGAACTCCGGGAGCTGGTGATGGACAGGGAGGCCTGGCGTGCTGCGATTCATGGGGTTGCAGAGTGGGTCACGACTGAGCGACTGAACGGAACTGAACTGAACTGAGGTAAGCCTGCTGGACATTTGGGGCAGTTAGGTGTCCCAAACACTCATTGGACTCAGTGTATCCCAAATGAAGTTTGTTAATCCTGCCAGCTAGGATTTACACTCACTATTCTACCAGTATTTCTTTAGAAATTCAAAAGAACCAAGATTTATAAAGAGTGATTTAGTAATTGCCTCACATCTGAGGGGTAGAAAGATACATTTTAAGTTCAGGGGCAAGACAATGTTATCCCTCTTCCTGGTTTAATAAGAGACTAGACCTGATTTCCTACTGTATTCAAAGAAACCCTATGACTCCTGACTTAGAATAGATATGAATCCCCAGCCTTTAGTTAAGAAATAGCATTTTAATTCCTCCTTTGTCCTAACCTTTCCATATCACCTCCTTCAAACCTCATCCTAGACCTTAGGAACAACAATCTGGCTCCTGGAAATTAAAAAAAAAATTAAATGTAGTTACCCAGAATTCTGTGTATCTGAAATATTTTTCTATGAAGAGCTGATGGGGAGTGGATCTGTTTTGCTTGTATCTGTTTTGCTAGAATTGCCACTTTACATGGAAACACCAACAGGCACTCAGAATCACTTGAGTTCCAGACAAACTCCTCCCTGCCCTCACTGTGTGGTCTGTCATCATCAGTGATAGAGTTCATTTGCAATTAGTAATCAGAGTAGTGATTGGCATGAAGTCCTATACAGGCATGGAAAGCAAAAAATGACTAATGGTAATCATGTTTGCAATATTGATTCATCCATTAATGTTACCTGCTAAAATCAACTTTATTGAAGAATAATATACTCAACAAAATGAAACCGTTTTAAGTATGAGTTCAATGAGTTTTTAACTCAATGGGTCCGCATACTAATTAAGGAATGTTTGTACCACACCCTCCATTTCCCTCAGGCTCCCTGTGAATTTGCTAGGATTTTCATAGCAAAGCACTACAAGCTGGGTGGCTTAAACAATAGAATGTATTGTCTTGCGGTTCTGGTGGTAGGAACCTGAGATAAGGTGGTTAGAAGCGTTGGTTCCTTCTAAAGGTTGTTAAGAATCCATTCCTTGTCTCTCTCCTAGCTTCTGTTGGCTTGCTGCATTCTTTGGTAGGTTTTGGTTTGTACATGAATCACCTGATCTCTGCCTTAATCTTCACATGCCATTCTCTCTGTGCCTAATGTCCCTATTTTATAAGGACATGGGTCATAGTGCGTGAGAGTTTAATAGTCTCATCTCGACTACATTTGCAGAGACCTTATTTCCAAATAAGGTCTGACGCAGTGGAGTTAAGAGCTAAATACATCTTTCACCATCACGCCCCTTTTCCTAAGAGCATGGCCCAATGTACCCATGAACAAGAATCCCTGTTTAGTGATGGAAATGTTCAAGCAGAGTCAGGACATGTTAGTTGCGTGAACAGGTTGTTTGAATTTCCCTGTCACCTGTGTCAAGAAGCAGTCATGGTTTCAGTGTGGTTTCCTTCATCAGCCAACAGAGTTCAGTATGGAACCGCTCGACAAGCCTGAATCATCAGTTTCTCACCTCTGCAGTCTTAGGATCTGCTGGGTTGAAGGCCCTCGTTTCCAGGGCTGATGAAGTAACGCTTTGTAAAGGGCTGCAGCAGTGGGCCCAGTAGACTTGAAGCTGTGACTCCTGTTTGGACACTTTGGAATCCTCGTGGTGTTGCACCAGTCATCCTAATTTCGGTGAGCTTTATCATTATGTCCCAGTGAGGATCTGGAATTATCACTACCCCAATAGGGATATAAAGAAGTAGGTCTAAAATGCAAGAAACTCACCAAGTCATCTTTTGATGCCTTCAAACCCAGTGATAATCACACGTTGAAAATCATAGCAATCGTAACACCAGGGAAAAGCACTTGAGGACTCTGAAGCCTCGGGATTGACGGTCTGGGTCACCTTGCCAGGCAAGCAAATTAGAGCAACTGCTGATCCAATCGAGGGCTGCTTAAGGGCAAGACAATCCGGAACGAGTAGTGAAAGAGCGAAGTAAAACGACGGCACTTAAGCACTTGCTTTGCGCTCTGACTTTTGGGTGAGCATGCGCAGACTCCTAGAGATTGGTGAGGCCGAGAGGGCCAGGCTGAGAGGAGTCGCTCTCTCCATTCTTGCCCATTTTCGCCCCGTCGTTCTTCTCTCATTGCTTTCTGTGGACTCTTCCGTTGGGGTCTGAGCTAGTTTATATCCAATGCCAGACCTTCATACCAGGACTGACAGGTTATTTGGAAAGATTCTGAATCTTTATAAGTTTTTAAACTTATGAAATATATGAGGCACATAGAGAATGATATTGCAAACATCCATTATACCCACCAATTCTGTTGAAGCCATTTCTTAATGCTTCTCAGAACTGCTGTGCACTCTGCTCAGAGATAGCTACCGGGCCAGAAGTGGTGTATGTGATCTCCAGACACATGTGTTCACAAATGGTGTGTAGCTTCACGTGTTTTAACAAATACATATATGGTATATATTTTTCTAATTTTTTTTTTTTTTTTTGGCTCCACTATGCAGCTTGGGAGATCTTAGTTCCCGGTCAGGGGTGGAACATGGGCCCTCCACAGTGGAAGCATGGAGTCCTAACCATTGGACTTCCAGGGAATTTCCTGTAATTCATTTTTTGTTCAATGTGATTTTGAGATATGTTTTTGTTGATTAGCCTAGATTATTTTAAAGTCCAGAGATTGGTGAGGTTTTTTTTTTTGTGGGGGGGTGGGCATTATTTTAATTTTCACCGAGAGTGTCATCAACTCTCCCTGTAACTAGAATATTTCATTCTTATTAGCAGAGGTCCTCGTGATTCTGGAACAAAAGAGATTCATAAGAGATTATTTAAGTCTAAGATATGCATCAGAGAATGAATGACCGTTGCAAAAGAAGGACTGGTTTTCTCTCCTGTGCACTACTGTGGAGCTGGGGTTCAAGAACATTCTTGTGAATTTCAGGTTTGCAAGAAAATAATTCCAGGTTAAGACCAGAAATTTCAGCAGAAGTATTGACTCTGTTACCCAATTGCTTGCCAATAATTATTGAAGATAAATTAGTTCTGCTTGCTTTTGTCTTCTTTTTCCAAGAGAATTTCCCATTCTTGTTGCTAGAAAGTATATTGTATTGAGAAGCAGTAAAAAAAAAAAAAAAAAAAAAGGATGAACAAAGCTTCATTGGGAAATAACTCTAAAATTCTTACAGAGAGCTACCACCAGTAACTGAGAAGGATCAATAAACCCACACCTAACATCAAACAACAGCACCTCTATTAAACATAACAACCATGCCATGGTGCTGTTGTGCTATGTACTTTCTTTCCTCTTAAAAGAAATTCATGTTAAAACAGAGTTTTAGAAGTCCAACAGAGCCCTTACAAACACAACTACTCGCCAGAAATTCAGAATCCATGTCAGTGTTTGAGGTTTTAGTTTTTCTTCCCTAGCTTAGTACCAAAAGCCACCTCTGCAGCTGCTCTCATGACCTTTATTACTCTCCCAAGAAAGTCTGTTTGGGGGCCTCAGGGCAAGCGGTAGCCAGAATGTAGCCACTCTCACGTATGACCCAGGGCCCTTCTGGCTCGGCGTCAGGCATTATCAAATACATGTAGTTCTGTCAGGTCACGTAGCAATGAACAGTACAACCGGGGCAAGTTCAGTTGTAGGCAGAGCAGAATGGAAGAAGCTGGGAGAGTGTCATGGAGCTTTGCTTGCTCGTTTTATTTTCATACTATTGCACGAAGGATGCTCAGCTTCAAATGAAGTGGACTCTGGGAGTCGGAGCATTATTGACGCCGTATAAAGATGGTATTCGCTCTGTGTTGAGATGTGTAGGTGTCAGCTAGCGTGTGTTTTTAGCTCATAGATCTCTAGATTGAGAATAGTTGCATCCAAAGGTCTGCATGTGGACATGATGTAAATCATGAGACCCTTTCCATATCGCCTTCTTTCACTTTAGTAATGTGCATTTACGTTCCTCCCATCCCTTTTTATGGCTTGATGGCTCGTTTCTTTTTAGCATGGAATAATCCTATTCCGCTGTCTGGGTGCAGCACAGTTTATTCATCTGTCCGCCTACAGAAGGACATCTTGGTTGCTTCCAAGTGTTTGCCGTTATGAATAAGCTGCTATAAACATCTGTGTGCAGGCTTTTCTGGGCATGAATTTTCAATTTCTCTGGATAAAGGCCAAAAAACGTAGTTGCAGGATCTTATGGTAAGGGTGTGTTTTGCTTTGTAAGAGTATGCTGTACCATTTTCCATTCTCATCTGCAGTGAACGAGAGCTCTGTTGTTCCACATCCTCATCGGAATTTGGGGTTGCCCAGTGGACAGAGAAGCCTGGTAGGCTGCAGTCCATGGGGTCGCACAGAGTCGGACACGACTGAAGCGACTTAGCGGCAGCAGCAGCAGCAGCAGTGTTCTGGATTTTGACTCTTCTAGTAGGCATATGATTATATCTCATTTTAATTTGCATTTCCCTGATGACATGTGACACAGAGCATCTTTTATAGGCTTGCTTGCCATCTTTTTGTAACTATGTTGTTGTCTTGAAAGGAATCCTTATATTTTAAAACTGTTGACCTAGGCAAATTTAAAACCACTGAGCTAGATAATACCACAGAGATATTAGAATTAGAAACATTGCCCATGTCTCAGTTACTTAATTTATGGGTCAGGAAGGTGCCAGTGTTAAAGAGATGAGAGGCTGCATGTGGCGGACAGTTGACCATGTACCCGGGACACGCCGAGTCCTTTCCCACAGCCGTGGGTCCCACAGTCCTTTCCCACAGCTGTGGGCTGCAGGCTTACTGTTACCTCAGTCCTCCTGGCAGGGAGTCTCTCGGCCACATGGAGGGAAGGGATACAAATCCTGCTTGGGTTGGGTTGGCCAAAAAGTTCGTTTGGTTTTAAGTACAAACAAAGTACATGCTTTTTATTTTACAAAGAAATTTATTGAACAACGTATTCACTAACCGAATGAACTTTTTGGCTAACCCAATATAACAGCGTAAGGACATTCTGAAGAAGAGCATCACCATGAGAAATGCTGATTTTCTGCCATAGAAAATTTCGCTTTGAAGTTGCTAAAGGCTCCATCAGTTTTGCCTAGGGTCTGCAGGGTCCGCCCGTGCCCCTGAGAACTGGATGTTAAAGCTCGGATCCTGGCAGTGATGCCAGTGGAGGGTGGGGAGCAGCAAGTGCATATAACTTCTGAAGAGGGAGCAAGACTAGGAAGGAGCAGCGATTCATAAATTTCCAGCTGAGATTGAATTTAATGGCGGAGAGGAAATCTGACTGAAAAGTAAAAGTTTTGCACCAAGCTCGAAGCTCTGAGGTTTCAGTACCATCTAGTAGCAGTGTGATAGAGCCATATTTTCAAAATGTTACCATGCATTCCTCCTCCCTTTCAGGCAGATAGTAGCCTGGACACATTGCCACCGGGAAGAATGTAGAGCAGAAGGCCCATCAATGTTAAGTCTCTTTCTGAATCCTGGGTTCAAAAATCCTCGGGCTTTAAGGCAGCGTGGACAAAAGTATTCTCAGTAAATGTGCACTAGGGAGCCAGAAGTTTAAGGAAAGTGGGTCCCCTCCTAAAGATTTAAAGGCAAATCCCCAGTGAAAGGGAAGGAAGGTCTGGAGGGGAACTGTTGAGGCCAGAGGCCTGAGGGGGTCCTGAAGAGGCGCGCTGGGGCCATCAGAGCCGGATACAGCCTGAGGACTTACGCTGACACACGCAGTGTGAGCGGGGGTGATACGTGTGACTTTAAGGGCCATGGTGTCACTGGCCACCTTCCCACCGGGGTGGTTTTCGTGGGCGCAGAGATGAAGCCTGGCTCTGCCTGAGCCCGAGTCCCAGGACAGGGCTTCCCTCCCAGCCTGTGCAGGACGCAGGGGGACTGAGAGAGTGATGTCTGTTACCTTAGCAGTCGAGAGTCGGGAGGGGCACGGGGGCATGTGTGTGTGTGTGTGTGTGTGTGAGTGTGAGTGTGACTTCATCAGGCCTCGAAAACACAGCCTCAGGTTGCTCTCAGGAGTCTAGCTGCTGCAGGGCCCAGACTCTGAGGTCAGGTTTCCTGGGCTGGAACACCACCGGCCACCGACCACCTATGCAGTCCTGGGCAAGTTAATTGTCTTTCTGTACCCGAATTTCCTTACGTGGAAGCAAAACAAATTATACTTAAATGGGAGGAAGAATAGTTTTCTGCATAGCGCTGCTGAGGAGTAAACAAGTCAACATTTGTCAAGTGGTAAGGCAGCTTTTGGCACACAGATAACACATGGATGTTAATTCTCTCTCTTTGTCACCGCGCCCTTCCCATGTCAGGCCTTCCCTAAGAGATAATCCATGACAAAGAAATGAGCAAAATATTAACCTCCAAGGATGTTAAATGTAGCTTAATTTTGAAGTCTTAAAATGTATCAAATGAGGGCCTTAATGAGAATACTAGATGGCCTGCTTTCATCATACCTGTTTAGCTGCGTTGATTGCAGTTACGTCTGCCGCCCTGTAAGGTAACTAGGCTTTTAATATTACCCGACTTCCAAATAACTGGTTTCATGCGAGTCCCCCTCCCCAATTGTGCTCGTTCTTCCCCCTTCCCCAGGGAAGGGGCTGCCCAACATTCAGAAGAGAGCTAACTAATTAGCTTTAAGCTTGGTTTCATCTTCTTACCACAGTGAATGTAGAAACCTCTCTGTGCTATCTGGGTGAGTGCTGCAGGCTTTAAAGCCATCTTTGAATATATTCGCTTGATTTTAAAGACAAAAATCTCCCTGGAACTTTTAACCATGGGCACCGCTTTCGCTTTTCTGAGTGGCTGCTCTCTGAACTTATCTGAAGCTGCCGTTAGAGGTGGTTGGGACCTGTTTCCAAAGATTCAGCTTCTGTGCTGCACCATTAAGCCTTTGACGGCCAAGAAAAACCACAAAGCATTGCTGATGTCAGGACTGAGGGAGAAACAAGCTTTGAAATATAGGAGAGGGAAGAAAGCAAAGTCTCTGCAGGTATGTCATTCCCAACCAGATAAAAATACAAACCCAGTGGAGAATAAAGGCGTGCCTTGCAAAGCTACCGCCAGTGCGGTGAAAAATTGAGGAGAGGAGGGTCAGAGAAACGGGAGAAAAATCCCTACGGGTATATTTAAACCTAAACCTGATGTTTAATTACAGTATTGCCACAAAACCCTTTCAAGTGCATGTGACCAAAAGGAACGGAGGGACAAGACCACTCAGGGAGACATTGTAGAGGATCCGGGACACAAGAGCTCTGGTCTCTGTTTAGAAGGCTCCCCAGACCTTCGATTCTAAATCGCAGGTCCCGTCTGCATGGCTCACCAAAGCTCACAGATTTCAGCCTTGCCTCCAGGTTCCTGACGAGAACATTCAACGAGAAATAAGGCCACTGGCAACATGATTCAGGCTTGATTGGACCCTTAACGTTGTTTCCCAGGGATATTTATAAGAGAAATGTAATTTTGGAAAGAAAAATGTGTTGAGAATGGATGGCAATTCTTTCTGGCCCCAGATCTTTATTAAGGCAAAAGCACTGCAGCAACACAGAAGAATTTGAGACTCAGCTTTAACTTTGTTTCACATAAAAATGCACCAACCACAGTATTCTGTAGAAAGACCTGGAGCTTTTAATGCCTTTAGTTGTGTTGTTTCCTGATTTATGTGGGGCGTTGTACATAAATGTGCCCCGCTTCCTTGATGAAGGTAGGCTTTCCTGCTTTATGGGTCTGCATACATTGTACTGAATTTCACTACAAGGGTCAAAATTTATGTTGAAGGTGGATCCAAGGAAAATTGACTTGAAAGAATGTCTTCAAAAGGAACAGAAGTGCTCACATTAATTGTAGTTTCTGGTAGATGAGCTGAGTAGATAAGATCATAAGACATATATTAATGACAATAATATGAACACTTTTATTAAAAAATCAATTTAGGAATTATAGATCACAGAGAACACTCTCCATTTATCATGATTTTTTTGCATAGAATTTTCTGTTTACCTCCACTGGAGAGAATTATCATCATTCAAACTGTCTTCAAAAACATACTTTAGGAGACGATCTATAAGTTTTCCATAGTCTCAGCCTTGCTTTCCACACATCGGCAGGTGAAACACAGATCTTTTTCAATTGAGTCTGGTCAGGACTCTAAGTAACTTCATTTTGCCCGATCCCTGTTTCATCTCAGCTCTTCCTATAATTCCTTTGGGTCACATACTGTTCCAGCTCTTGTAAAGTTTTGCATCGTGCTTCCTTTCCTTTCATCATCCTTCATTCTTTCTTTGATCTCTTCCTACTCCTCTTCTCCATCCACTGCATTTAATGCTGCTACTGAGGACCTTCTAACATAAGAAAATTCCAGACTAAGAAATTTCCATCTTTTTAAGTGTCACTGTGGACTGTGATATAGCATCAGTGATATGGAGGCTATTAGAATAGATTTATTCATCAAACAAGCTTGTAGGCAAGTGTCTGAGGTCAGCTGTGTTGGGAAATATAAAGCACACCATCTGTATCCAAAGAATTTACAGACCAGTAGACTGTGTGGATCACAATAAACTGTGGAAAATTCTGAAAGAGATGGGAATACCAGACTACCTGATCTGCCTCTTGAGAAATTTGTATGCAGGTCAGGAAGCAACAGTTAGAACTGGACATGGAACAACAGACTGGTTCCAAATAGGAAAAGGAGTACATCAAGGCTGTATATTGTCACCCTGTTTATTTAACTTATATGCAGAGTACATCATGAGAAACGCTGGACTGGAAGAAACACAAGCTGGAATCAAGATTGCCGGGAGAAATATCAATAATCTCAGATATGCAGATGACACCACCCTTATGGCAGAAAGTAAAGAGGAACTAAAAAGCCTCCTGATGAAAGTGAAAGTGGAGAGTGAAAAAGTTGGCTTAAAGCTCAACATTCAGAAAACGAAGATCATGGCATCCGATCCCATCACTTCATGGGAAATAGATGGGGAAACAGTGGAAACAGTGTCAGGCTTTATTTTTCTGGGCTCCAAAATCACTGCAGATAGTGACTGCAGCCATGAAATTAAAAGACGCTTACTCCTTGGAAGGAAAGTTAAGACCAACCTAGATAGCATATTGAAAAGCAGAGACACTG
>NW_011494761.1:816062-818739 GCF_000754665.1 Bison bison bison | reverse complement strand
TGATGCTAAAGCTGAAACTCTGGTACTTTGGCCACCTCATGCAAAGAGTTGACTCATTGGAAAAGACTCTGATGCTGGGAGGGACTGGGGGCAGGAGGAGAAGGGGACGACAGAGGATGGGATGGCTGGATGGCATCACTGACTCAATGGACGTGAGTCTGAGTGAACTCCAGGAGTTGGTGATGGACAGGGAGGCCTGGCGTGCTGCTATTCATGGGGTTGCAAAGAGTCAGACACGACTGAGCGACTGATCTGATCTGATCTGAGGCTGTATGCAGATTGAGAAGCAACAGTTACAACTGGACAAGGAACAACATCCTGGTTCAAAAGTAGGAATGGAGTATATTAAGGCTATGTATTGTCACCTTGCTTATTTAACTTATATGAGGAGTACATCTTGTGAAAAGCCAGGCTGATGAATGACAAGCTGGAATCAAGATTGCTGGGAGAAATATAAACAACCTAGATATGCAGATGACACCACTCTAATGGCAGAAAGTGCAGAGGAATTAAAGAGCCTCTTGATGAGGGTGAAAGAGGAGAGTGATAAAGCTGGCTTAAAACTCAGCATTCAAAAACCTAAGATCATGGCATATGGTCCTTTCCCTTCATGGCAAATAGATGGGGGAAAAAGTGGAAACAGTGGCAGACTTTATTTTGGGGGGCTCCAAAATCACTGCAGATGGTGACTGCAGCCGTGAAATTAAAAGACACTTGCTCCTTGGAAGGAAAGCTATGACCAACCTAGACAGCATAATAAAAAGTAGATATCACTTTGCCGACAAAGGTTTTTCCAGTAGTCATGGATGGATGTGAGAGCTGGACCATAAAGAGGGTTAAGTGCTAAAGAAATGATGCTTCCAAATTGTGGTGCTGGAGAAGATTCTTGAGAGTCCTTTGGATTGGAAGGCAATCAAACCAGTCAGTCCTAAGGGAAATCAATCCTTAACATTCATTGGAAGGACTGATGCTATAGCTGAAGCTCCACCTGATGTGAAAAGTCATCTCATTGGAAAAGATCCTGATGCTGGCAAAGATTGAGGGCAAGAGGAGGAGGGGGCAAAAGAGGATAAATGGTTGGGTGGCATCACTGCCTCAATGGACATGGGTTTGGGTAGACTCCAGGAAGGAGTTGGTGATGGACAGGGAGGCCTGGCATGCTGCTGTCCATGGGCTCACAAAGAATCAGACACAACTTAGTGACTGAACGACAAGGTTGTAAAGACGGAAAAGTGGGAGAGTAGGGTAAATTGTTAAAAACCCTCCATGACTTTCTCCCTTATAGTTATCTCACTGCTGCTGCTGCTGCTGCTAAGTCACTTCAGTCGTGTCCAACTCTGTGTGACCCCAAGACGGCAGCCCACCAGGCTCCCCCGTCCCTGGGATTCTCCAGGCAAGAACACTGGAGTAGGTTGCCAGTTCCTTCCCCAGTGCATGAAAGTGAAAAGTGAAAGTGACGTTGCTCAGTTGTGTCCGACTCCTAGTGACCCCATGGACTGCAGCCCACCAGGCTCCTCTGTCCATGGGATTTTCCAGGCAAGAGTACTGGAGTGGGGTGCCATTGCAGGAATACCCAAAAGAGAGGAGAGTTTAAGAGTTTCATTTCTTTTTGTCTATTTGAAATTCCTTTGTTTCTAAACAGAAATTATCTTTCAGCAAGTGGGAGTTTATATTAAATTCATTCTATTCATAATGCATTAGAAATCTAAAATATCATGCTCTTAAATCACATTGGGAGAAACTGAAAACCAGGCATTGGATGACATGAAAATAGTATGTGAATAAAAGATCCCAGTAGAGGATTCGTATGCATGAGTCTGACATTTCTCACTTGACCAGAGTTGACTGTAGAAGCTATTAAGTTGGGTTTACATGGTACAACCAGAACAACAGTTTAAAACCCAGTTGGATTTAATACTTTTCCCACCGAATTTATCGTTTCAGTAAGTAGACTTGTAAAAGGGTCAGGGTGGTTGAGTGGTTCATGTAAAACAACTCCAGACCCGTAGTGAGGTTTGGGCACACGGCCCTTAAATTGACCCCACATAACTTTTACTGCCCTTTTGATTTCCCTTTAGTTCTGTGAGCTTGTTTGTGTTGTTCCTGGAACTCTGTGTTAATGAAGCAACTTGAAATACATTTACCGCAGTGAGATAGTTTTTCTTAACCAATTTACTTTTCCAACATGGTTCTTTTTTTTTTTCTTTTTTTCCTATCTGCTTAAAAAAACCCTTCTGGTGTTTACGGCTAAGCTCTCACCCTGGCTTTCAAGGGTAAACGGGACTGTCTGTGGTAAATATCTGGGGAAGCAGTCAGGTACTCAGCACTCATTTTTACGCCTTTCTGCTTCATCCTTTGTGTCAGAGGCTACAAGCCTTGCAACTACATTTTCTAGAGCACTTTGACTCCTGTGTTCTAGATAGATTGACCTTTTGCCAAGTAGAAACACTTATACAAGATTAAGAAAGAGAGGCAGCAGCTACTTTATTCCTTCTCTAACTCTAGGCTTTGTGCTTTACAGAGATGGGGGTAGTGATCTCTTTTTCATTTACTTCTCACCTGCTATTGGTGTGTAGAGAAACTGTGAAGCGTTATTGGTTCTGCACATTCTTAACCTCTGGGCCTGAGTGCCCGACTCTGTCCAGGCCATTCTATAATGGCCTGGGGGCTGCGGCCC